>NC_136289.1:13967581-14095081 GCF_964198595.1 Lampetra fluviatilis
TCGTGGCCACCAGCAGACCAGCTCCTGGACGTACTGCTGCTACCATCGTGCGCGAGATAAGAACAACCGCAGACTGAGAACTCGAAGGAGCAAGTGAGAGAACAAGTGAGAGGGAGAGTTGAGTGAAATGGTGAAATGGGCCAAAGTCTCTTTTTTTAACAACTCTGTGAAAGAGTTCCTCCTCTTCCTCACCGTCTTCGCTCACCACTGTACGGTTTCTAGTGTTGATGCGTCATGGGGGTGCTGCCGTTGAGACCGCGAGTACTCACAGCAGTCGTCTCAGCCCTGGGGTCGTGTCACGGCTCCGGTGGGGGGGGAGGTATGCAGTGGGACTGGGCCGCAAACACACTGAGCCCCCCCCCCCACCCCGCTTTTTGAATCAGAAATTTTTTTATACTGGAGGAATCCGATGAGCTATAAAGCTGTTTTTCGCAGGATGTCCAGTCGGCATTGTGGAGGCAACGTATGCCAATCGTGACGCTGTGACGTGACCCCACAGGGACGCGTCAAGGAATTCTGGGACGATCCCACAGGGATAGATAGTGGCATTCATGTCGAGGGCAAGTGGCCGCCCTCTTTGAGGACGTTAATCCACAACCCTTCATCCCCTCGAACCCCTCCTGACTCTGTAATCCCACAACCACCCTATCTCTGCTTCAGCCCTCACTCTGCGCACTTAAAAGGCCATATAGCCGCTCTCTAACCTTCACCTTATCCTAAACACGCTCTCTGTAGATATATCCTGTGACCTTTACAATCTTCACCCTCCGCTGTTTCCCTGACCCTAACCATATAAAGCCCTAACCCTTTCTGACGCTACATCCGGCCCCTGCCTGAGTCTGTTTCCAGCCCCCCTTTTGTCGGTCCGCTGGTGGATGAAGGTCTCCCCACAACTGTGCAGGCCATGGGGGTTATTTGACCGTACTTCACCACGCTGGTCGATGCGGGTGTGGTGAAGGCAGGCAGTGTAGACGTGGAATCACAGAAGTATTGTACAACAATTGATGGATGTATTAGCATTACCCTCTTAGTGCCCACAATGTAGCTGCTCATGGCAACCTGTTTTATGCCTCGTCGCCTAAGTTATATGTAGATTCTATTCAGGCACTATCAAGCCTCAAACCAGCTTAGCTTCTGAGATCTGACGAGATCGGATACATTCTGGGTGATTGGGTCAACGATAAACCCCATCGTATCTCTCCTCTCTACCCCTCTCATCCTGAATCCTCACTTTAACCCAAGCTATTATTAACCCTATTGAATCCCTTCTCCAGCCCTGAGCTGCCATCACAAGGCACCCCTCTGTGTGCTCGTGGCTTCTGTCAAAAGTGGCCTTCGTGTCACGTGGTGTGGGGCCAAGACGTGTCACGTGTGGATCTCCTGAAGTTCCCAGTGTCCCACAAAGCACACCGTTGTTTGGAGGAGATATTTCTGGGCAGCTCTTCCTGTCGTGATGATCACGACGACGATAATTATGATGTAGGTGGTGACGATGCTGGCGAGTAGTACGAGGAGGGCTGAGAAAACGCAGAACTTTTTGCCAGAATTTTTCAAAGGCAAAGCAGAACTCGGTTTTGTGTCTCCACATAATTTATAAATGTACCACGTGGTTTAGTCCATTGGCTTTTAGATGGGAGTGCTCGTCTTGCCAATGACATCTGGTCACCCGACAGCATTTTGTTGAACAATCTTGACTCTGCTGATGAGATCCAGAGAGTTGAAATCGGGCCAGAGTTTGTTTGTTTAGTCAAAATCGACTGGATATTATTGTGCCTGGAAAGCCAATAAACTGATGATGGGACTAGAACGTATTTGTTGATCATACGTGGAGGGTATAGAACCAGAGTTCTGCTTATGTCTGAATTTAACCCATAATTCTCCGCAACAACAACAACAACGCACAAATTAGTTTGTGTACGAAGGCTCCACAGGGTTTGGGGGGGGGGAGGTCACAATTCCGTGTTCGTTTTTTTGTGTCTTTGCAGCATTCT
Source organism: Lampetra fluviatilis (assembly GCF_964198595.1). NCBI lineage: Eukaryota > Metazoa > Chordata > Hyperoartia > Petromyzontiformes > Petromyzontidae > Lampetra > Lampetra fluviatilis. The sequence continues at coordinate 13,969,573 of NC_136289.1, forward strand.
CTTTGAGGAGAGATGAAGGAGTTGCACATTAACTGCGTGTTGATTTGGCTGTGAGTAAAAGGGCGATGGTGGTGAGAACGAGACCGGCTGAGCGCAGTGTGAGAGGAACCCGAGTGTGTTCTCCCGCGGAGCGTTGTGGGTGCAACCCATTTTAATGGCGGACAAAAGTTCATGTGTTTGGATAGTAAAACAAAACATTAGTCCGTCGACAAATGCGACTTCCAGATTTAATATATTGGGGTCAAACTAACCCCCGCGATCGCCATGGCACGAGGGAGGTCTTCATCCAGTCGCAGATTTACAGAGGGGCTGTAAATGATTGTTATTCACGTATGCAGGCATTCTGTACTAATGTTTGATAACAGCATTTATTCGAAGCGGGCAAAAAACAGTGGACCCGTTTCACCCTTCTGGGTCTCGTCAGCAGAATCGGGCCTGTTACACCGATGCTGGAATCCTTAATAATAGAGGGTTTCTTGGGTTAGATCGCACTAATATATAAATGTGTCGTTAAACCCGCCGCCACCCGACACAGCCAACTAGTAAGGGTTGTCACGTAAACAGAACGCGCCAATTCGTCACTCGTACAGCACACCGGTGTGTTGGAGAGCCAAGCCACAACATTTACCACCTGAGTACGACATTTCGCCAGTAATTACAACTAGCGTCATCAGGCGACAGCCAGATGTCAGGTGGTGGCGGGTTTAACGACACATTTCTATATTTACGCGATATAACCCCAAAAAAACCTGTATTATGGATGATATTGGTCGCGACAGCCTGCGACGTGTTAAACCAATGCTAGAGTGTTCTGTTTTCTTGTTGTTGTGAGCGGCAGTCCTCCGCGGCGGTGTACGACGAGTTGCGGTGTTGCAGGTTGTGCTGGTGGGGGGGGGGGGTGCCCCCATAGACCAGGAGTGCAGTGTCTACGGGGCCAGGCACCACCGCTGCTTCATCTCAGACGGCCCCGTGTGGTGCGGCCACGTGAGGCCAACCGCTTTGAAGCGGATTGCGGTCGATACGTTTCCCTCACCGCGAGCATCTTGGCTGCAACTAATCGGTGACTAGAGGGGCATGTTTTCCGCCAGACAACAGCGACGCCGTTTCTAATTTTGGCACGGCTCAGTCACTCCTGGTACTGCAAGGGCCTCTTCAGTGACAGAAGTGACCCGAAGTGCGTGTCGATGTTGTGTGACCCTGCCAATGGCAAAGGAGCATTACACTCACCCCTGGCTCAGACAGATGGCTTCTGCCTCCTAACATCTGGACACGTGACAGCGGTCGTCATGCACTGCATCATTGCGTGGCTCCGTCAAGTTAGTTTCAACTCCCGGAAAAGGTGATTCCTTGTCCGCGAAGTGCAAGCACGCGTTTCGTGACTAACGTCTTTTGCTCTCGTGATGAAAGTGTTCAAGCGTGAATGTTTATGATGGCGACTGTCAGACCTGGGACTCGGGTCCTTGTTTCTCAACGCAGATTGTGGACTCGGTGTGAGGGACCGAGTGGGCGACTGGGTGTGTGTGTGAGTGGGTGGGTGAGTGGGTGGATATGTGGGTGGGTGAGTGAATGGATGAGTGGGTTGGTGGATGAGTGAGTTGGTGGGTGGGCGGGCGAGCAAGTGGGCGGTGCTTTGATAATTATCATTGAGGACGTTATCCGGAAACAATTCCACAGGGCCATACACAGGACGAATGGGTTGAGTTCGTGTGATAGTACTGGGCATGCGTGTGACCGGGAGGGCATGCGTGTCCGCGTTACCGGGAGGTGCGTGGCGACGCTGCGATTGCGCGTGGCTTCCCAGGGGAGCAATGTCCATCCGAGGAGGGCACCGCCCCTGCCCCGCAGAAGGCGCAACGGCACCTGCTGCCACGGCTGTCGATGCGATCGCCATAAACCGCACACGGCGCCCAGTATAACGCGGCGGCCACCCCCGCACCTCGTCGCGAAGAGGTGGAGGGGTCACAGGGCACACCGTTGCCAGCAGGTGTACGGCTCACACGTGGCTGCAGGTTGCAGTCAGGCGACTTTTGAATACCGCCCCCCCCCCAGCAAGGGTTATTGGAGTTCATATCATCGACGGCTCAAATCCAGTGGTCCGTGTAAATGATGGCAATGCGTGCGGGCCGGAAGCAAGCGCTGGCGATCTGGACAAGGCTGAGAGCGTGGTGCATGCAACGTGGTGGTCACATGACGTGCGTGCGAGGCATGGTGGGATTCTTCCGGCTGTTTGTGAACAGCACGGCTTCGTTCGCGTGATGGTGCCGTACAGCTGAGGGACGATCAGCTACGTTGGTGCTCCATGGTGGCTAGGAGATGTTAACTGCCTCGCCTGGTATACAGCAGGTCGTGCGTTCGATCCCAACCCTGACGCCTGTGTATTTGGACTCCCTGTGGTCGCCTGAATTTTTCTCTAGGTTTTCTGGTTTTTCCCTCCACATTTAGAATTTGGCCGTTATCATTTTGCACTTCATAAGCCCCTTCGTTGAGCTTTCATCTGTGGCCAGGTCGCTTCTGAAAAAGAACCCTATAGCTCAGTGGGTCTTACCTTGTAAAATAAAAGTCGTTTTTAAAGAGTTAGTTTGATGCGTTTACGTCGAGGTCGGCGGCTGAGCCATTGGCGGGCTTCAGGAGTGGCCTCGTGGTGATTATCTTAAGCGGGCTGTGGGGTTACGAGGTGGCCAACCTCTCCTCTCCCATGTCTGTGCATAGCCACGTGGGAGCATAGAAGTACGGCACAATGTACGTTGCCGCACTGGCGTCTGTTACCCACCACGGCGACGAGAAACATCCCAATCGGCAGAGGCCACCAGTTCCCTGAAACACCCGAAGCGGAATTCCCCTCTTGTATTCGTTTATTTTAAAGCAGAGCAAGGCGGAAAAAAACGAGAGATTTTCGGAACCAAGGATCGATTGCCTGCGGCTCAGAGAGCCAAATAAAAGCACCCATTGATAACAAGAAAAACATCTAAATATGGTGGTGTGGTGCGGATTGCAAATGTCATGGCCCAGCCACGTTAATTATTCATATTATCTTAGACATGCAGTGCTGTGTAGGAACCGGCTAGGATAAAAGTAATGTTAACAGGCAACTGACAGCCTGTTAAAGTGCTTTTGGAAAAAACGGACTTAACGATGAAAATCAACGGAGCATCGTGCCCAGATGATAAGAACCGGTTGAATCAATGGAGGCTATCGGCTATGACGAACACGGATATCAACGATGGGAACAGAAGATGAAAAGTGCGCAAAGAAGCATGGAGAGATGGGTGCTGAGAGACAGACACAGGATCACGTGGACTCGAGAACACACGCAACTTGGATATCATTTTTTGTTGTAAATGTATTGGGCTTGTGCAGGACACCTTGCACTCGAGGGGATTTCCTGGCTCGTGGTCAAGACTAACAAAGGAGTGGCAGCCGAAGGAGTGAACATACCCGACGGCATATCCATTACGGAGATGGAGCGATTAAGTATTCGGTCCTGGATGGATTATTGCATTGCGCGCCTGTTAAAGATGGCGACGGCTTGGGGGCAGGCATTCATCCAGCAGTGGACTGATCATGGCTGATCATGGTGATGGACCATTTACTGCAAGCAGTTACCGCACAGATCTACGGCTGCCTTCACAAACTCCTCTCGTCCACGTTCACGGAGCTGCCATGGCCCAGCTAAGCGAAGGTCGCTGCTCCCGATCCACCCCTCACCCCCGCGTCTCTCCCCGTGCCTCCGTGGTGACCTCACTAAAGCGGCACAACCCAGAGGCTCGTGGCCGCCTGGGATGGACGCTCGCGGCCACGGCCGCCGTCTTGAGAATTGGCATCCACGACGGGGGGAGGGAGGGTGAGGGGGGCGCTCGTGGGACAGCCTCCCGCGTAGAAATATTCAAAATTGCCGACGCCAAAGTGCGGTCAGCGGGTAATTGCGGAGCGCGCGATCCTCGTGGGGCACGCCCGGCTTGCGGCCAGGGGGTGGGGGGGGTGAAACCCGTCCGGGGATGGCACCGCGTGCTGTCGGGGAGCTTCGAGTCCCTAGGGGCTGCCAACGACCCCCTCCGAGGCTCAACAACAACAAGGCACGGGTAGAACATTTTCGTATCGAAATCCCAGAAGACTTGCAAGGCCATTTCCTTAAACGTTGCCCATTTTACATATCAGTGTGTATTTCCTTTTTAGGGCCACAGGGCTCCTGACGTTTTGTGGAGTTTTTTTGTTCTTCCTGCTTGTGCACCACTCACTGCCAACGCAGACTCGCAAAAACAGGTCTAACAATGACAAATGACGAGTTTATTAAAAAACAACAACGGGGGTGGTGGGTGGGGGTTTCTTTTAAAAGACTGAACTTTTTACCAAAACAAGGCTGGTCGGCCAAAACCTCAAGATTTTCAGAACTGCTGTTTGTGTTTAGTGTTCTTCCCCTCCGCACCTCCGATTAGCACGGGTTGGCTACGTACGGTGCGAAAGAAGTTCAACGCACGTACGTCGGTGCGTCTTTCTTTCCTCTCGATATTTTCGTGTGCAATAAAAAAAAAGCGCACGCAAAAAAAAGGTCCCCAGTGATTATTTTTAATGAACCCTCTGATGTTCTTTGAGTGGGAGACGGTTTGACGCTGCTGTTGTGACTTGCCGGGGCTCAAGGAGACGCGCTGCGGTTTCGCCGGACCCCGAGTTTTTTGCGAGCGCCCGTTTTGGTTTCCCCGCTCTGTGCTCGCTGCTCGCGAGAGACAGGAGAAGGGGCTCAAGGATGAGCGCCGCTCATCCTTGAGCCCCGCAGCGGTTCCGTGATGACTCGATCGACCCTCGGCGGAAGTTCAAGAAAGTGCCGTACATCCCGAGTTTGATTCCCAGCCATGGATAACACCAATACCAAGTGGTATTTAATCCTGTACTGTGCATCCCCTATATCGACTCAGCCTTAAATGGGTAGCTGGTGCGGCGTTCGGACATCGGCATTTGGGGAGGCAAAGGTCGTGGTGCTGACCACACCACTGCCTCGAACGCGACGCCATGCCTGCTTTAATAGGTGCTCGCTAACAGCACTTGCCCCTTGCAGCTTATGTAGCCCATATGGGGGATCTTTGCCTTTGTGTCGATGTACGTGAGCGAAGAATGCGTGTAGATATTGTATCTTACGGCGTGCCGAGTTCTTAACGAGCAAGGTTATTATTTAAGTCGCGAGGCTAAATGCCACTGGGCTATGAGTGTAATGACTAATTAGTGTACTTTTTGCTCAATCGTGAACATCATGAACGTGCGAGGAAATGTTAGCAGCGTTATCACCGATTATTATCTGCAGAATGGAAAATGCGAACGGTAGGTGAAAGTGTTCGCCTGCCGGGGCCCACAGGCCCACACGCTCCGGTGACTCCCACACTCCATTAAACTATCACCAGAAAGAAATTAGCTGAAATGTTCTGAAGACTGTGTTCCTAACGATACCGTCAGATCGTCCGCTGACTGCGTGGGAGTACCCCCATGCCGGGTTCGGGTCGTACCCCGCGTTGCGCAACACGGAGCGAAACGACGGACGTCGTGATGTACAACACGACGCGGTGGCACGACGAGAAAACTCCAGCGGAGAGCTTTTTAAACGATAGTCAGATCACCAGCATTGGTGTAAAGTGAGCCTCACTCACACTGCCGATGATTATTTAGATTATTTTGCTGCTATACATTTCCACATTGTAAGCCACTTTGTTGAGCTATCATTTGTGGCCAGGTCGCTTCTGAAGAATACGTTAATGGCTCAGTGGGCTTTACCTGGTAAGATAACAAAACATAGTTTTGTTTTATTTGTATATTTCTTTTAAGTCATCTGTTTACCTTTCATAAACTTTGCACTTCTATCGTGCGTTGCTACTCTTTGTTGTCGTGACGCTCTGACCCGCCCCTACTGGGCATCTGTAAAATAGAGCTTTATCGCTCATCGGATTCCTCCAGGATGGATATTTATTCATGTTCCGGGACGCCGAATGTCAAAAGCCGGCTGGCTCTCCAGGGGTTTGCCGAGTGCCACTGAGAGGATGAGCTCTCAGGAGGCCGTGCTCAGCCCATGGGAAGTGTAACAACAACAACAACACAAGACCCCACACTTTTTTGTTTAGTATCTTCCGAGACGCCTGTTGACGGGAGCTGTTATGTCTGCTCATTTAGCGTCGTTGCTCGCAGTCTCCACCCCGACTCTCGACGACGCCGACCACGTGCTCGTGCTTTGTTTCGCGTGGGGCGTCGGCCGGCCGAACCGCCCGTCGTGGTTGCCGCTTTGCGTTCGTTCCTGGCAGCTTCTGCATCGTAAACCGTGAGCACGGGCAGGCTCTAGATACAGTATAATATATAATGTTTAAAGAGCCCTTCCCGTTCTTCTTCTTGTAAATTGAACTTCCTTTTACGGCGCGAGGCTTTCTGTGAGAACGGATTCCAGAATAAACAAACACGGCAACAGCAATGATAATAATAATGACGGTGGTTTATTTGATTATTTTCTCGGGAAATCCAAGTTGGGTCGCAGCACTCCCTATTTAGGTGCGCGTGGCTGCGGTGCGAAGCTTCGGCGAATTCTACTCAAGGAATTTGCAGCTTTACAAACAACGACGACAACGACAACAACACGAGCAGCTGTTACCTACAAGCCACGGGCCACATGTTCGTCATGGGGGGCAAACCCCGGGGGGGAGGTCGCTCTTGCACAAGAGATCACGTCCTGGACTCTACAGTAGTCGGATGGCTACGCAAGTCAAAACCTGAACTTCGGTGATGCCAGAAAATAGTTCAGCATCGTTGCCCTCCATCATCATATCGCTGCAGCGGCGTTGTTGCTTCCTCTGCATTAACCTCAGATTATGTTATTTGGCTGCTGTAAAATGTCCACGTGACAAGCCGCTTCGTTGCGTAATCATTTGTGGCCAGGTCGCCTCTGTACAAGAGCTGTGTAATAGGTCAGTGGCCATACGAGATGGCTATGCTGGAGCAACTCGCAGTTACTTCAAAGTCATTTTACTAATACTCTCAGGTTTTTTCGGTAAAGTCACGTAGGTAAAAATAAAATAAATAAAATTAAAAGTTAATAAAAGTAATAGTAATGCCCATGCCAGCAGCACTACAGCCTCAGTGTTTATATTTACAATAGAAGGAGATCTTCATTGCGTGGGCTGCATCGTCCTTGACTGAATGTTTCTCACGGAGTGCCCGAAAACTCACCACGCACGAGCGGATATAACGCTCGAAGGATGTCCGTGAACCCACTTGCACTATTGCCTACTCCTTGCCACTCGGCAGCCCCTGGGGTATTGGGAGCTCATGTGATCCACCTACCCTTGCCTGGGAAGCGCCGGATCACAGGTGTAGGATGAAACTTGATTTGAAGCTTTCGTGACTGCAGGAATTAGAGAGAGAGACACACAACATAGACACACAGAGACCTGTGTCTCTCTCTGTGTGTCTCCGTGTGTCTCTGCTTGTGTATCTGTCTGTGTGTCTCCGTGTCTGTGTTTTGTCTCTCTCTCTCTCTCAATTTTAGTTCTACCTGATGATGGTTGCTTGTGTTGCAATCGAAACGTCGTACTCTATTACTTAATTTATTTTCTTTCTACGTGACTTTACCGAAAGAACCAAAGAGTAGGCGTAGGATGCTTCACCGCCACGGCCGGCGTTACGATCTGCTTCCGGCCACGTTTCGAGTTGACGGCAGATTTAATTGAACGAGGTGAGAGCTCAAGAGGCCGGGATAGAGTCTCATTTCCACCCTGGGTCACCTGACCAACGAGCAACAGGGATGGGAGGATGCCAGGCTGGACAGTCTGCGACAGCGAGCGAGGCGGCGTGCGAGAGCGGTGTCGGAAACGGACGCCGCGCCTCGTCCCCACAAGACCGCACTCTGGGGTGCCGGCCGAACGTAGTTTGTTGTTGGTGGGGGGATGGGGGGGAAATAGCGGTAGGTTTTGGGGGTTGGGGGGCGGGCACGGTATTGGTTCCCACACGGACTCCGTGGCAGCCTGGCTTGCTGAGATAAGCCACGGCAAGCCCAGGAGAGTCGCGAAAAAAATACTTTGTATTTCTTAAATGAAACTGTAACTGCGGTGGTGGTGGTGGTGGCGGGCGTGCCTGCCGTACAGCGCCGCTGAGATGGCAGCCGCGCCGCCGGGAGCTGCGCTCGATAAGTTGCCTCGTTTTGTGTCAATCAACTGCTGGATGTGTGACGCAAGCTCGCGTGACGGAAGGGACGGCGACATATGTTAACAGGAGAGGGCTGCAGTGCGGGAAGTAGCAATGGAAGATGCTTGAATTCAGTATTCAAAGCTCAGACGAGCATTGAGGAATTGGTGGCGCGTTTTCCTTTTTACAGCCCTCGGCCAGCGGTGGGATTCCACGTTCCTATGGCAGGGGTGAGTCTGTCCATGCGACAACCACTCTTCACTTCTCCACAAAGTGATGAGCTGAGTCAACCGCCACCCAGGCTTTTGATCTCGCAACCTTTCCAACTGCGAGCCGCTTGCTCGAGAGCATGGGTGGCCAACTTGTAACAAAGCAAAAGTCACAAAGTAGCCGTGTATATACAAGTGTGTGTGCTTCACACGTCACCTTGCTCTGACAGGTGGATTGCTTCACTATTCTGGCTGGTTTATGTAATTACCAGCGAAACGTCGTACTACTCAAATTGTAAATGCTGTGGATTTGCTCTCCAACACACCGCTGGGCTGAAGTAGTAACTGATTGGCGTTTTGTTTACGTGACAAACATGATTGGCTGTGTCGGGTGGTGGAGGGTTACGACACATTTATACTTACGCGATCTAACCCAAAAACCTATATTATGAACAAGTGTCTATATATTGACAGTTTTTGGCACAGCACAGGAGGCATTCGTTATTCTCCGCTACTGTGATAGCACGTTCTACGTTTCGCTCTTTGATAGAGCCGCGTGTGATGGATTGAAGAGTCGCATGCGGCTCGCGAGATGCCAGTCAGCCACCGCTGCTCTGTAGTGAGCCCCCCCCCAATCCTAGGCTGAGTAGAATGAAGGAGTTGAGCCGTAGCTAAACAAGGTGGCCGAGTCGGCAGTGGACGCGAGGGAGCTGCAGACAGAGGGGGCGGCTGGAAGGAACAATGAACCCAGCGCGTGCCTCGGTGCGGCCCTTGGCCAAACCACTGCTAGGCGAGCGCCTCCCCAAGCCCCCGACCCGCATGGCTCGTTTAGACCGTACGCCACCACGCTCGAGCGTGGACGTTGGTGCATCGTGCAGCCCGACCACTGATTTGTCCGCGCGGCCCTCCGCAATGCCACCGCGCACGCAGCAGCCTTCAACGCCTGTCATGCACCCGTCAAAGCGCCGTGCGGGCTCAGACCCGCTTAGCTTACGAGATCTGATGAGATCCGACGAGATTGGGCACGGATGGCTGGGCTAGTGGCCACACACGCACGGAGAAGTGCGCGACGATGCGAATAACTCCAACGCTGCGTGTGTCGCGTTAAAGGTCGGATCGCTGGCCGCACAGCTGTTGTTGTAGTCGCTATGTTGAGAATCTTTCCGATCGTTATCGGGGACTTTGTCTAAAAACCCCGAATCCGATTGTGGGAGACTGTACGGGCGGAAGTTGCCGGTCACGGGGGGTCCTAGTGTCCATTCCACAACAATTCACTCGCCCTGGCGAGAAGAGAGGAAGTGATGGTGTTGGGCCGAATTTTTCACATTGCTGCAGATGAGCACGTGTCACTCGACATAGACACGTGTTCATGCAAACCCTGCTCGACACTGCTACTGCCGTGTTTGTGTGTGTAAGTGAGGCTTGGGCAGAACACGTCGCGGCTAGGAGGAACGACGGCCGCTTGGCCGAGATTGGCAGCCCAAACGGGGCAACCGCCATGGAGAAGGAGCAACGAAACATGTCTCGTGTTGCAGCAGCGACAGGGATCGTTGCGTCGCGTGACCGCGACGGATGGTCGACGGCTTGAATCCGTTTTCATCCAGCGGCGGAGATGGGTCACGGCCGTCGGCGTGAGCGCGTTGCTGGGTGCGTCGTGCGATGCCGCGCGCTGTGTGCGTTGCTCAGTGTTTGCGTGCGCGCGCGACACGTGTGTCCCGCAGATGCGTGAGCAGCAGTGACCGCACTCGCCCATCCCGCCCGGATCATCGGGCGTCCTCACTACCCCTCCCCGCCCCCTCCGGATCTGCGCAGACTCAAGACACCAACGTGCAGGGTAAGACACGGGGGCACCTCCCTTGCTGATGATTGCTGCAGAGAGTGATGCTCGCTGGGTGGCTGGATGGCTGGGTGGTGACTGTGCGTGGCTCGGTGGGTGGCTAACTTGGTGGGTTGGTTGGTTGGTGAGTGGTTGGGTGGGTGGGTGGCTGCGTGGGTGGTTGGCTGGGAGGGTTTGTGGCTGGGTGGGTGGCTGGATGGGTGGCTGGGTGGGTGGGTTCAACAAAATAAATGTGCAACACACCGTCTGTAAAGAAGCAGTAAAGCGTGCTTTGGGCAGGACACGGGACGATGGCAGACGGTGTCATCGGTGGAGGGGGTGGGGGGCGCGCCTGAGATGGAGCAATGAGATCGGCTCATGCGTAAGAGCTCTATGGATCGCTGCCTCTCAGGATCACGGCTTCATGTGCCATGCGATTGTCATTTTTATTTTGTGTCTTTTCTGGGTGCTTTGGTGCCTTGTCGCTAAACTTCAAACACTTCTTTGGAAGGGAATCGATTCCAACATCTCAATGTGGCAGGGACTCGGTGACACTTTTCTGGGTAAATATATCCCGTGATGTCTGCACTGCAGGCTGGTAACAGATGCCAGAGGTGGTGCAGTTGCAGGGCCTGCACACTCGATAAAGCACCACCACCACCCACTACTCAGACCGAGCCAGCCCTGGCCACGCAGCCACCCACCAAGATGCTGATTGTCATGATGATCGGTTTCATTTGTTGAACCGGGTGAGAACTCAGTTCAAATCAAGTACTCTTGCGGTGTAATTTTTGACTTGGGCAAATTTCGACCCTGACGCTGACAACACAACGGCCCATTGTTGTGAATGACATCAGTGGATCTTCAGCGTTGGCTGGTTCACGGTTCGCTGGACGCAAACCGTGAACCTCTTCAACAACAACCGGCGAAGACAACGCTACCGCCAGGCCGTGTGACCGCCCGATGATGACGATGAAGATGCTGCCGATGAGTGCACCGCAGCCGAGCCTGTAGCTTCCTCTAACGCCGCCATGAGGAAGAGCGGCTCCCTGGGGAGATTATGAAACTTGCCGTATTTCACCACCACCACCGCACGGCCGATCCCGGTTCCTCTCCTGCTCTGCCAGCTCTCTGCCCATGAGGCCAACCACACACATTCTTGTCACCAGCCTATTTATCTATTTATTTCTGATTGCCCTAATTCATTCTACATTTTATGAAAATGAAATGAAACTGTAGACACGGGCTTGGTGGGGACACGCCGCTACAATAAGAATAATACATCACATTTGTATAAAGCACCTCTCTGCTGGTTAGTCGAGGCGCTGTATGGCACACACGAAACATGCCTCGTAGGCCAAGGGGGAGGAAAAACTGAGAAGGCGGAGATACGCTGATTCAGAGTCATGAGGTCCAATAACGGAGTGGCGGCCGAGGAGCGGATCTCGTCCGAGAGCCCGTCTGCCGAGGAGATGGAGCGATGGAATTGGCTCGTGTCCCGGCGCTAGAAGGTGGATGATTACATCGCTGGATTGTGAGAGGTGGCGGCAGTGGCGGCGTGGGAAGTCCTTCATCCAGCAGTTGAGCGACCATGGCTGCTGCTGCTGCTGATGATGATTCATTAAGAACCCCGAGTGGCTGCATCTGATCGACTGTTACTGTCAGGGCTTGGGGGCTCTCTTGGGGGGCTTTGCTCAAGGGGACTCCGAGGGGTTGGTGCCAGAGGGCGAGACACGTCCACAGACTCAGAGGCTGGGAGAGAAACAAAGAAACTTTGTTGGAACGGAGCAGCGATTCCTCATTGAGCCTCGATGCCTCGGCTCGCGAAGCATGCAACGTATCATTTGCGTAAGAGTTTACTATTTTTGAATATGTCGCGTGTGATCGGTTCCGGTGAACCCTATAGCCTCTGGAGGCCGATGTAAAAAAATAAGTAAATATTGTTTAGATTATAAACCATCTTGACGCGTTGCGGCGCGATGGTGACACGCCTCACGCCGGTGGGAGACGTTTGATAACGGCGCCGGCAGAAGCTGGAGACACGGCACGGAGTTGACGGGGGGAGAATACAACACGAGGTGCGAAATGTGACGAAATAAAGCAATTGTCTCTTCATTCACTCTCACGATCCTCCTACCTCTCCCCTCTCATCTCACTCTACTCCCCTCCACGCACTCTCCTACCTCTCCCCTCTCATCTCACTCTACTCCCCTCCACGCACTCTCCTACCTCTCCCTTCTCATCTCACTCTACTCCCCTCCACGCATTCTCCTACCTCTCCCCTCTCATCTCACTCTACTCCCCTCCACGCACTCTCCTACCTCTCCCCTCTCATCTCGCTCCCCTCCACGCACTCTCCTACCTCTCCCCTCTCATCTCACTCTACTCCCCTCCACGCACTCTCCTACCTCTCCCCTCTCATCTCACTCTACTCCCCTCCACGCACTCTCCTACCTCTCCCCTCTCATCTCGCTCCCCTCCACGCACTCTCCTACCTCTCCCCTCTCATCTCGCTCCCCTCCACGCACTCTCCTACCTCTCCCCTCTCATCTCACTCTACTCCCCCCCACGCACTCTCCTACCTCTCCCCTCTCATCTCGCTTCCCTCCACGCACTCTCCTACCTCTCCCCTCTCATCTCACTCTACTCCCCCCCACGCACTCTCCTACCTCTCCCTTCTCATCTCACCTTTAATCAGTGGTAGGTTGCTCATTCCTATGGATGTTGAACTTCTTTTGCACCGTATGTAGCCAACCGTGCTAAAATTTAGTTTTAATTTTCCTATTCTGCCCCCACAGTTTTAAACTCCCTTCCCCCAGCCATCCATGCACAGGGGAGGGAGGGGGAAGGGGGTACAACTCCAGCGGTGGCCCAAGCACAGGGAGGAGAAGGAGAGGGGGGGCTGAGTGGCCCTCCACACACCCAAAACCATTGCAAGATTTTATTTTTTACAAATTTACACGAAGCGATGGGGGGGGGGGGCACACTCGAGCCAACTACATATACAGCTGATTTCTCTTGACAGGCTTCTATACACTATGTGTGTGCACACGCTACACGTGTGTGCACACGCTACACGTGTGTGTACACTCTCTATAGACATCTCTCTGTTTTGTCAGTGACACACGTGCCCCTGTATGTAGATCCGCAAAAAGCGATGGCTGTTGTTCCGCGTGTCTCAGCGGGTTGGCATTCCGTCCCCTGGGTTCAAGAAAGGACGATTCGCTTCACAAACCCACGTGCTATTGAGTCTCGCCGGGCGGGAGTGACTCATCGCGCGCATCCGTGCCACCGCCGCCGTGGCTCTGGGAAGCCCCCCCCTCGCCCCCCCGGCCCCCCCAGCCCCCTCCAGCCCCCTCCAGCCCCCCCGGTCCGCGATCGCGAAGGAATTTGCAGGGCATTGGCGGCGGCGCGGCGGAGGAATGCGCTCGCTGCCTCCGCTGTGTCCCCCCCCCTTCCCCGCTACGCTCGCTCCGCTGCTGTGTGTCCCCCGCCCCCCCCCTTCCCTGCCGTGGGAGTGACGGCAGCGTCCGTGCCAAACTCTGCCCCCCCCTCTCCGTGAGTCCCGGTGTGCTGTATTGTCCTCTGGGTAGGAGGAGGAATGCGAGGGGGGGGGGACATGGGGGGCCAGGGCCACTGCGAGTAGCCCAGAGGCTTGGGGGGATGGGGAGGTGGGCGAGGAGGGCCGCTGAGATCCCCTCCCACGTGCGGCGGTCTCGGGCACGAAATTAAATGAGGGCAAGAGGCGAAGCGTGGTTGGCACGTGGCCCAGGTGCACGGGATGCGATGCCCCCCCCCCACCTTCCCGCCCACCCCGTCCAATCCCTCCTCCCCACCTCTTCTTCTTCTTCCACGTAGCCAAGCGCCGAGGCCCTCTCCGGCGCAGTTGCACCGCCCTCGCAACGCCGCCGCCGGCGAAGGCGGTACGAACGCCCGCTCCACAATCGCGCGACGATCGCTCGACGATCGCTCACGGCCACGGCTCTCAGATTCTATCTCGGCACCTGCTCAACGCGCTTCGCACGCGCTCACAACTCCCGCCGCAGCCGCCCAGCCGGATGCTGCACCTCGCGGTGGAGCCCCCGGTGGGAGTCCGGAGGGGCCGGCCCCTCCCCCCCCCCCCGCGCTGGCAATCCAGCGCGGGGGGGGGGGCCGCGCCCGCCGAGGAGACAGAGCGACGAGGTGGGATGGTTTGCGGGAGTTGGATAGATCGATCGCATCGCGCTCGTAGCACGGCGGTTGATTGGATTCGCTCGTACGGCAAGGGCAGCTTCACGTTCTGGATTGAGTCCAAGCTCATGACGAATACTACAAACAAGCCCCATCATCAGTGAAGCAAGTAATTTGCCTTAAGTTTTTTGTTTATATAATTCTAGTTGTAAATGCACGCTCCCGGTTATGAGTCCCGCATATCATCATCGGCCACGGTCTGTCCACTGCTGGATGAAGGCCTCTGCAAGCCGTTGCCATCTCTCACGGTTTTGTGATGCAAAAACAAAAGTCCACCTGCCTCGTGCACGCGAGCCGATTTCACCCGTTCCATGTCGACCGCACGTGTGCTCTTGGCGGTGCGTTCCCTCCGTTGGCTCACATCGATTCTGAACGATTGATTTTTTTTTGCTCGCGCAGATCTTGAGCGTAAGAACACTTTTCAATCAATTCGTGTAAGTTGCTGAGTCGACGCGTGCCCGACGGCCACTTCTACACGCGGGAAGGGAGGAGGGAGGAGCGAGGGGGGAGGGAGAACAGGATGTGGTTGGTGGTGGTGGTGGTGGTTTCTCGTGCTTGTGCCGTACTTGCCGAATGGCTGAGTTACGGATGTGCGCCGCACGGCATTCGCCGATCGGAGGTCGTGTAGGTACAACGTCGGCGTTGGCACGCAACCGCGATAAATATCAGAGCGGCATTATATTCGTGATCGTGCTGCGTGCAGCCTTGAAACTCTACTCGGGCACGCACACAGCTACCAGACACCGCTGACTCTTATTTTCCCCTCCCTCCTCTCCACCTCTCCCTTCCCACCCACCTACCTCCCCTTTCTGTGATCTCCCACTCTCTCCTCCCTTTACCCCCCCCCCTCCCCCATGAAGGGCAGCGGCCGGATCAGAGGTCATCCCCATGGCATCGGACGCCACGGAAACCAAACAGGAAGCGGAGATGGAGCCAACGGGCGAAGGTAGCTGGCGGGCGAGAGTGGCGGGTCCCACCCATCGCCATGGAAACACTTTCCAGCACCCTCTGGATTCCAGGGCCCTCTGGGATGGAATGCAAAATAAGATTTTAGTAATTATCTAGACATTTGCGCACGTGCAGTCCTTTTGTCAATCCACTGCCGGATTAGCACGGTTAGCCCACGTACGGTGCGAAGGGCACGGTTGGCCACGTACGGTGCGAAAGGGCAGGGGGCCGCTGCTTGCAGGGAGCCACTGTGCCTGCAACAAAAACGAGAGGCCACGATGCGGCATTTTGTTTAAGCGGCCACAGTTGCCACGCCCTGCCCATGAAATTCTGACAAGTCAAAACCTGCGCAGGGCATGCCTTGCCTAAACAAATATATATATTACACGTATTTTTTTAACATCGGAAAACTTTTGAGCCGTAAACCACGTGGACTAAACCATTATTTAGCTTTGGAGAGGAGGAAAGACACACCTGTGCTGTTTATTTGTGTAGCCCTTGAGCTGTCAGGGCAGGGCAAATATGGCCAGACGAAATAAACTTGTAGGAGTTACGGAATTCCTCGTATTTCAGCAACGAGCTTGTCAATGAGGTGGAGTTCTGCGCTTGATCGCTGCCCGAATCCAACGCGGGGACGTGCGTTTAGCGAGCTCCTCAGCTGTGAGCACGATCGCTGGGTTGCAAGTGAGAAGTAGGACATGTTACTCCACTTTGTGGAACTAAAAATATCCCTTTCTTATTCATTTGCAGCCCAAATTATATTTATTCGGGGGAGCGGCGGTGCAACGGTTAGCGCCCTGCGCCCCGTGGTTCATGTCGAGGGATGTCCACGGCCATCCCTCCACCAGCTCCCACAGAGCAGTTTGTTCAAACATGTCTCATGACCGACACGGCATAAGGAGGCTCTGTCGTGGATTATCAAATAGCTGTTATTTATTTCTCACGTATTGTACGTACGTTGAACTTCCTTCGCACCATACTTCACCAACCGTGCAAATCGGAGGCGCAGTGCGTCCTAGAACCGCTCCTTCTGGCCTCAACAAATGCTCGCGAGATGCATTTTTCTTTTCAAGAGGGTAGACATTTAAACGGAGTGTAATTCCAAAAACGTTTATTTACTGAACCTAACAGCGCCGAGAGAGACAAACCCGGAACCAAACCCTCGGCACGAATCGGCGACGCCACCTCCCGAACGGACGGCGGTTTGGCAGTCACCGACACGCCGACGAGCATTGTGGTGGGCTGCATGCGAGCCCCACGCCTCTCGTTTTGCCGGTGACGGCCGCCGCCCGTTGTTTGTTTGCCGTTGCCACTCTGTGGCTCGCGTTGCCGGGGGAAACGTTTAGATTTTTTTTTATCATTCAGAATGGGGGAAATGGGCGGTAGCCGGAGCCTTTGAGGCTCGTGTCACGGGGACGGAATGTTTCTGGGAACCGCACGCTTGTTTGTGATGGGTGCAGCAACCCCCATGCCCCCCCCCACACGTGACTCAAGGTAGCCACTTTAATTTCTCAAGCTCGTTAGCGCCACTCGGCCGTGGAGCTGAAGCCGCTGACGAGAGCGGCCGCCGAAAATCCCATAAGTGGAAATGTGGTTCGTGCGTAAGCTGTTGAACTTCTTGGTTTCGTGATCACGGCTCGTGGAGTTTCCACGCCGAGGTTTATCGCCACATTGGGTAGAGGGTGACAAGCGGTGGCGTTGCCGTCAGTCCGCGACGGCACGACGCGTCGCAAACGACACGAGGGCCACGGCATTCGCGGGGTCGTCGTCGTCGTCCCACTGCGTAGGCCCTCCCCGTTGGGTTGCGTCACCGCACAACCCGAAAACACAGCGGGAGAGCTGTCTCGTGTCGGCGGCCATTCAGCAACATATCATTGATACATTTCTCTTCTTGGTTCTTTCGGTAAAGTCACGTAGAAGGGAAATAATAAAATAATAAAAATAAAACATAATAAAATAATTATCACGACGTTTCGGCCACAACGCAAGCAGCCGTCCTCAGGTGAAGAAACAGGTCTGTCGGGAAGACAGTCTGAATGGAAAAAAAAATTTGATACATTTATTGTTTTAAACTCCTCATATCCAGACAGAATTTTTTTTTACACTGTTGCTGAGCACAGACTAAAATTGGCCCTGAACGCCCAGGGGCCAGCAACAAACAGTCCTCTCACGGTCGTAATGGATGACTGTGAGAGCGTTCCTCGAGTTGAGGAATGGTGACAGGAGTTTGGGAAGAGAGGCGATGGGAAGGAGGTCCCAAAGTCGTTTCGTGAGATGTGTTTTTGAACAAACAAAATAAATTTTAAGTTATATATTAATCGCTGTATCATCCAGTAAACGCGATGGCTTTCCCGCATCGCAACCTAAGATAAGCCGCCTAGACCGTTGTAAGTGTTCATTTAACGATTTCGTTCTTGTGCGACTGCGTGTTATAGGCGTTGTAGATTTTCAATGATTCGACTCACGGCGGAGTCGTGTCGAGTGAACCTCAGTTGAAGGTCGTTGAAGTAAACATTTACTGGGACTCAAAGTCAAGCAGCTCGGTAAACACAAAGACGTTGGTCCAACATCGCTTGTTTGCTGGGAAAGCGCAAAAATGAATAAAAATGCTAAATATAATTACAAGGTTATGGGCATCTGATGTTGACATAATCATCGTACCGTGAAAATTGACATCACGGCCAGGGTGGTGGAGTGTGTGCGCGCTGAGGCCTAAGGCCTTGCTGTCGCCACGTTTGATCGTCAAGAGCCTAGATCTTTCTCACAAACCCGTATGGATTTATCTGTCATTCACGACAATTGAGTACGTTTGCTCTTGGCGATATTGTTCTTCGAGGGCAGGGCGATCGTCACGAAGGAAGGCGCGCTGTTGTGTTTCACAGACACAGCCTGCGGTAGTTTCAAGGTAGGGAGCGATGTTAAGCCGTGACATCCCAATTGAGTAAATTTCAGTGTAGTTTTTCAAATTTGGCATGAATTGGATTGTGAAGCCTGTACACAAAGGCCGATTTTTCTCTCTCCAAAAAACCTCACGGGATCTTTAACATCCAGACGGAGCTTATTATTGTGCGGTTGGTACGCCCGCAGTGTTAACCAGGGCAGCCTGCTGGGTTTGAACCACGAACCTCTGCAACAAGGGTCCTATGCGCTACCAATGTGCGACATGATCTATCCACTGCCGGATTCAATTTTCCCCAAGCGTCCATCTTCCCTATGGCATCAGCTGTCCCTTTAAGCAGGCTTCTCCAAACCTACCACAGGCCGCGTTCAATGTTTACCAATCTTCGTCGTTGGAATGCAGAGAAGGTTACTGCGTGCTGCACACACCTGATGATTGCTAAACTGGTTCAACGTGATGTAGACATCGCTCATGTAAAATAATGGTACGTTAATTTGAATAGGCCCACCCTACAGTACGTGAGATGTACACAAACTGTTGTATAAAGGCACACAGACTGTTAGACCAAGTGCTGTTAGCAAGCACCTTTGAGAGGCTGGCATTGCACACGCGGGCGGGGAGTCTAGCACCACACACAGCCACCTTTGTCTCCCCAGTGCCAATCCATGTTTACGCACTACACCAGGTACTCATTTAAGGCTGAGTCAACCTCGGAGAGGCCCAGGATCGGCTTAGATATTTTGTCACCGATGTTGGCCGCGATTAGGATGTAATCTCGGCTCGCCGGTTACGTGGTGTAGTGGCTAACCACTGCGCCACCACTCCCTGCAAGTGAACAAACAGACGCACACACCGGTCCACTATCTTCATTTGAATCGTCGTCACTCTCTCTTCTCATTACATGTGAAATGTGTTTGTCAATCAGCGAGGCACCCGTGCGGCTCATTGCAACTTAATTTGTATTTGAACGGAGGAGAATGGCAAACAAAAAGAGTTGTTCTGCAGTCGGTAATGAGCACTTCGAGTTTGGGCAAATCCAACCACCAACTCATAAAGCAAACAGCGGCTCTTGTAGAAAATATCCACCTCGGCCGTGTGTTCCTGGGCTGCATGGACGTGAATTTAACCCTTTGTTTGTAAACAACAGCCTAGGTGGATGGCTCCAGTGATGTCCCATAAGGTGTCACTTGGTCATTATTGGAAGATAACGGTCACTGCAGGGACATCGCTGGAGGGCCCGTGTCCCTTTGAAGTCTTTAATTCTCTGTAATGACGCTTAGGTTTCTGGCCAGAAAGCCACGTGATTAAGGTCTTGAGAGTAACTTCATTGTTCACTTGGTCTCGCCTGATCAGTTTCTGGTCCTTTACAAGGGGCTTCCCCCCCCCCCCCACCGGCATTTAGCTCTCGCGATCGTATCTGGATTAAAATGAAGGGACGCCCGCTTAGCCGCGATGGCGGCGGTCATTGTGTTCACGGTGACGTGAGGACCTACAACAGGCGGAGCCGGCGCGAGAAGGCGATCGTCCATCCCGGCCGCTCCCAACTCGTGTGGGACCGCCCGGGATGGAACGGCCCCGCCGTGCAGCTACCGGGGAAGAGCTGTCGTGTTATCGGACGTCCGGGTCCCGCCACGACCGTCTCGATCCACGCCGTGCGTTCTCTGTCGGCCTCGTGTTCCTGCCGCCGTGGAGAGAGAGACGCGACGACTCCACGCGCGTTGTGATGTTTGGTGCCAAATGTTAAGGTTATTCGAATTTCGGCACAAACCGACGAGATGCGTTCCTGCCGTTTCATTGGGGGCTTTGGAAGCTGGGCCACCGGCTGACCGCCGTTTCCTCCCACCGGTCTGTGGTTCCTCTCACCCGAGTCGTTCTCTCCGTCTACGAGGGCGAGCAAATGCTGCGCGCGTTACAACTCGATTGTATCGTGCCCTATTCTAAAAGAATCGGATAGCCCAGCTACAAATGCTGACGCTGCCACCTTGCTTCATGTGCTGCCCCTTTTCGGCTTTCCCAGAAGCCCCATCGAGTGGGAAGCGCCGCTTCCACTTCCGCCAACAGCTGAGGAGGCTCTTCATGAGGGCCAAGAAGAAACCCAACACGCATAGCGGCTCCGTGACGCTGCTCAACGTCCCTGGCGCTGATGACAACGCTGACGACCGGTCAGCAGCTCCACAGCGCGGATAAGACACGCGCGAGGGGACACGCACGTGGACGGACACACGCTCACACGTGCACGGACTCACGCGCGCACATGCACGCACAGACACACACGCGTGGCGCTGATGGTTACACCCCACGCGACGTATGCATTAAAGCCTAGGCCAATCTAGGGAAGGCCCCCAGGGCAAGTTCAGTTACCACTTGACCCTCGTGTTGGTTGTTACGTCTGAACAGTTAGCCATGGACGGGAATCGAACTTGGGTGGCCGGGTTCTTAGCACGGTGCTAACCACCGCATCGTAGTCATTCACACGCAGATGCATGCGCACACACAACAACACCTGCCACCACGGTGCCTGTGCCAGGCCAGGTACACACACACGGTTACAGTCACACGTCTCTCAGCAGCAGCTGCAGCCGCCGTCCTCCGTGAGCGTGTGTGCGCCGTGTCTCTCCCACCGCCTCCTCGTCTCTGTGTGACGTCTCTGTGTGACGTCTCTGTGTGATGTCTCTCATCTCTGTGTGACGTCTCTGTGTGACATCTCTGTGCGACGTCTCTGGTCTCTGTGTGACGTCTCTGTGTGACGTCTCCGTGTGACGTCTCTCATCTCTGTGTGACGTCTCTGTGTGATGTCTTTGGGTGACATCTCTGGTCTCTGTGTGACGTCTCTCATCTCTGTGTGATGTCTCTCGTCTCCCCGCTGTGGGCAGGCTGGGTGCGCGCGCCATGTCCCTGGACAGCGTCTTCCAGCCGGACGCGGCGTCCGCCGATCCTGAGCGGCCGTCCCGCGTGCTGTCCCAGGACAACCTCGCCGGCCGCGTCAGCGCCTTCAAGGTGACTCCGGCGGCGCCACCACCGAGTCGCGAGTGGGGGGCACTGTGCCCCCCCCCCACAGACCTCCCCGTCCACGAGCCGCAGCTCTGTTGGCAGGGTTGGTGGATCATGCAGAGATTATCGCGTGTTTTGGTGCGAGACTCCCAAACCGTGCACGGCGTCCAAAGATGACGCCCAAATTTGGACTCATTCATCGTCGTCGTCGTTATCACCGTCGTCAGCTATGGTCAATCCACTGCTAGGTGAAGGTTTCCCTGAGCCGCGACTGCCTCTTATCGACTGAGCAAATGCCGCACGAAAGTGACTTCATCGCTCCATCTCCTGCTCATGGAGCTCCTCGTTGTTGCCGTCGTTGTTGTCGTCGTCGTTGTCGTCATTGTTGTTGTCGTCGTTGTTGTTGTCGTTGTCCTTGTTGTTGTTGTTGTCGTTGGCGCTAGGCCCCTGTTGCTTCTTCCCGGGCTGTGCCGTAGCCCTGCTCTCTCTCTCGTCCAGAGAAAAAGGTCTCAGGATTCAGCGAGGCTTTCCCCTAGAGATGACACGTGTGACGTCACTGTTGTCACGACCGCAGTGGGGATCGCCCGACACTCCCCGTCTCCGCCCCCCTTCCTCTCGCGCAGAATCAGCTGCTGCGGACGCTGCGGATCGCCTCCCCGTCGCGACTCATCCCCAAGCGGCGAGCGACACCAGAGGGAACGGCGGCGGCGTCGACATCCCCCGCGGTTCGCACGGTGCCCCCCCCCCCCTCCTGACTTGCCGCTCGACACCTTTGGCACCGAGAGGAGGCCGTCCTCTCCCCGAGTGCAACTCCGGATAACGCGGAGCTCGCCACGGGGGGGTAACGAACACCGGGCGGATTCGTTACCGCGCCCTGACTGATGGCCCCACGCGAGTTATTTACACGCGCGGTAATCGCGTCCCTCAACAAACTCCATTATTTATTGGCTGTAACGCTGTAAACAAATCCTCGCCACTGTGCGGCGTCCTCGCATTAGCGCCGTTGCGTTGCGAGCGTGTGCCTCGTTGTGCTTCAGGGCGCACCCATGGGTTCACCCGGCTCTGCCGTGCAGCCCTCTTCCGAAGAGTTTTCGGCCTCCGTTGCCCACGCGGCACCGATGTCCGATGTTTTCCCTCTTGACGCGCGCCTAAAACCACGTCGAGGGCCGTGCTACGGCACGGCCGCGGCAAAAAGCTGCGGCGTCCGTCTCGCTTGGCTTATTCATTCGCTTGCGCTGGTCGCACCACGCCTTACGTCCGTGTCCGCTCGTGCCTTGCTTTGTGTTGTTCCGTGTCCGTCCGTAGCGGTGGTCGCAGGGCTCCTTGAGAACAAATGGGACGCAGTCCTTGCCGAGGGAGCAGGCGCTGGTACCTGAACTGGTGCTGGCGCCTGACCGGCCCCTGACTCCTGAACAGGTGCCCATCCCTGCTGCTGCTGGCTTACGCGGTGTTGCTTTGCCACTGTTTTTTTTTTTTGCACGTCATCGAAAAAAACCCAACGCATTGACAGAGGGTTCGACTCCCGCAACCACTGCCACGATCACAACCGCGATCGCCACCAGAATCGCCTCCCCCTCCCCCTCGATGCTGGAAGCAGCGAGCGGCAAGTCAATTGTTCATGTAAAGACCTATATAACTCAGAGGGCCTTAACTGGTCAAATGAAAATGGTTTAGTTGAGTAAAATTATTTGTACGTGGGTGTGGAGCTGGGTGGGGAGGGGGGCAGTTGGGTGGGTCAGAGGTCAGCAACGCCGAGACCGGTGCCACTGAGATTCTCCGATCCGCACGATCCGACACGAACGACACTTCAGTGTCAAGGTTGCACCACGAGTCGGCGCTCATCCCGGGTGAGACGTTGGCCAGTTTGATGGAATCTTCCGGAGCTCAAAGGACGACCTTTGGGCAACTTGCAAAACGCGAGTTGCCGTGACAGCTGCCTCCCGTCGTCTCGCCTGTCCCGCGGGGTGTCACAGTTTGGTTTGTTGACAAAATGAGCGGCAAGGATAACAAAACACAAGAGCTATTTTAATTCGTGTGGCTCCTACATTTCTGTTTTGTTTAATCACAAACCAGCCAAGGGATGATTGTAACGGAGCAGGCCAGGTTGTGTGCTGCCTGTGGGTCGCGCTTTGTGCACGTTGACGCGGTTGCGATCGTCTTTGTGGCGGTGGTCGTGGTTGTGATTTGCGGTTGTCGTTGCATCGCCGTCGTGGGAGTGGTTGTGGTTGCGGATGTGTTATTGGTCGCGATCGAGTTGCGGTCGCGAATCCGGTTGCGCCCATCCCGGTTGTTTTGATTGCGGTTGTGGCGGTGCGGTTGTGGCGTTGCGGGCGGTGCAGGGAGGCAGCAGCTGGTGCGCGCCGCTCAGCCTGGACGAGCGGCCCACGTTCACGGCGACGCTCGACAACACGGCCGCCAAGCACCGCATGGCCGTGCGGCCCCGCAACCAGCGCACGGGCGCAAGGCCACGCCGCACGGCCGTGAGCAGCGCCACCGCCACGACACCGCCCTCACCCCCCCACCACCCACACCCCCACCCACTCCCCTCCACCACCCACACCCCCCCACCACCCACACCCCCACCCACTCCCCCCCACCACCCACACCCCCCACCACCCACACCCCCACCCACTCCCCCCCACCACCCACACCCCCCGACCACCCACACCCACACCCCCACCCACTCCCCCCCACCACCCACACCCCCCCACCACCCACACCCCCACCCACTCCCCTCCACCACCCACACCCCCCCACCACCCACACCCCCACCCACTCCCCCCCACCACCCACACCACCCACACCCCCACCCACTCCCCCCCACCACCCACACCCCCCGACCACCCACACCCACACCCCCACCCACTCCCCCCCACCACCCACACCCCCCGACCACCCACACCCCCACCCACTCCCCCCCACCACCCACACCCCCCCACCACCCACACCCCCACCCACTCCCCCCTACCACCCACACCCCCCGACCACCCACACCCCCACCCACTCCCCCCCACCACCCACACCCCCCCCCCCACCAGCCCCAGCTCTTGCCTCTCGTCACAGCCTCTCCTCCTCTCTTCATGCCGTCACGTGCAGGACGCGAGTGACGGCGACGGCGCTCTGTCTCCAGCGTCCTCCTTTGGGGAGAGCCCCTCCCTCGCCGGCCCCGGTGAGTCTCCGCCGGACCCTCGCCCCCGCCGCTCGCCGGCTCGCTCGCACTCCGGCAGAGCGAGCGGCGAGCGGTCAGGAAGTTAACATCCTGGTCGGAGGTTGATTTAGCCCATCATCCCGCTGAGGTGTATAAAATTGGTACCACCCTATGAAAAGTGGTTGTCCTGTGGACATACTTACCCCTGCCATAGGAATGTGGAATTTCCAACACTGTCTTAGGGCCGTAAACGGAGGTTGAACACCACCTCGATGCTCATTTGAGCAGGAATTCACGTAGGAACATGACTCCGAGTCATAGCCCGAGTAAGAGGGATACTGGATGTGGTGTGCTGGAAGTATTTTCCACGTCGCCGACTCGGACCGACGCAGGGTAAAACTCGGCCTTCGCCAAGTCCAGCCTTCCCCTCGCTGTGGAGCGCGCGGCGGTCGCGGGGGATGACAGGGGAGCGGGTGGCGGTGTCGCGGTCTAATCGTACCGTGGTGCGCGCGTGAACCAGGAGGCTGGGGCCAATCGCCGAGCGAGAAGCAGCAACCCAAGCGGCCGGCGCTGGTCCCTCCCGGCGCCAAGAGAGCACCGCGCCCGCAGCGCGAGCCGGCACTGCGGGAAGAACCCGACGAGACGGCGAGCGCGGCTCGATCCCCGGAGCCCCCCGAGTCTCCGGCGAACGACGGCGGCGTTGCCGTCGTCGCGGCCCTGGAGTCTGGGCAGAGCTTCCGCCTCCCGCGCGTGCGGGTGAAGCCGGCGCCGGGCGCTTCCTCGCCCTCTTCCGCCGCCGCCGCCTCCTCGTCCGACGACTCCGAAGCGGAGGTGGCGACCGACGAGCCGGCGACCTACGACCCCATACGGCTGCCGCGCCCCACGCTGCGGAGCCCCAGCGACGCGGCGCCGGCGGGCGCCGACGACGGCGCCGCGGCGGCGGACTGCCGCGGGAAGCTCCCGCACAGGAGCTCGTCGGAGATCGGCTGCCGCTTGCCCTTTGCGACGGCGCGCAGCAAGTCGCTGCCCAGGGGATCGGACCACCTCCTCGCGCCGGCGGCGCGGGCCGTCGCTTGCGACGCCGTGGACGCCGGCGAGGTCGAGGGGCGGGGAGGCACGCGGCAGGGGAGCGGCGGCGGCGGCGTTTCCCAGAAAGTGGCGAAGCGCGGACGCGCGAGGACTCAGCGCCCCGTTTCGGCCGTGGAGCCGATGATCCGTGCCGCCTCCATGCTCTCGGAGGCGCCGTCAGGCTGGCCGGAGCTCGCCGCGGACGGCGGGGACGGCACGCGCCCGTTCGGGGTCAAGCTGCGCCGCACGCCGCAGTCGCAGTCCTTCTGCCGGCAGCAGCAGCAGCAACAGCAGCAGCAGCTGCAGGACGGTGGCCGTCTCCGCGCGAGCAGCGATGGCATCAAGAGCCTCGGCACGGTGGCCGCCGTGAGGGAGGGCAGCGAGGCCGAGGAGGCGGCCGGCGACTCGGCGCGGTGCGCTGGAGGGAGCAGGACTCCGGGCGCCGCCGATGTCAGGTCCAATCCCGGTGAGCAGCATCCGTGTGCGTGCGCTGCGCTACAATTCACGCTCGCGGCCACCAACACCGGCGACGATTATCTGAACCGGTCTTGGACCTCCGCTAGGTCGACTCAGCCCAAATTGAGTACCTGGTACGGTGTCTAATCATCGCCACTCGGGAGAGCCGGCCATGGTGCTGGCCACCCACCCTTGCCGTACCGGCCTTCATAGGTGCTCGCTAACAGTGGGGATGTTTGTCATTGTGCGTTTAATTTCCAGGCGGTGGGAGGGGGTTGGGGGTGAGGATTGTAAATCCTCAACCTCAGTTGACTTAAAACTGCCGCTCTACGTGGCCGTATGTATGTATGTCGAACTTCTTTCGCACCGTACGTAGCCAAACGCGGCAATCGGAGGCGCGTCCTCTGCGCTCTGTACGAAGCGGCCGCCTTTCCTCGCGAGCCGCCTCCTGCTTGCTCCGGCCCGGCAATTGTTTACGGAAAACGTCGACGGCCTAATCCCCTCGGTCGTAACCGGAGCGCTTTGTTCACGCGCGCGGCGCAACAATAGCTTCGCCCGTGCCTGGCGAAGCTTCCCCTGCGGCGATGCCGTCCGGCTCGGCGGCGGAACTTGGCTCCGTCGCTCCTCTCCCCCGTCCAATCGAAACGAAAAATAACCCCCCCGGGGGAGCGGGGCCACTCTTAATCACGTGCTAATGTGATGGTACTATAACAATAGGGTTTACCCTTATTGGCAATCATCCTGTCCGCATTAACCACACGTGTTTGTGGTGAACATGCAAACAAAAACACGCTCTGGTAATCGATGCGTCGTCTTTGAAACTGATTGGACCACAACAGAGACAGCTTTCTTGAGAGCCTCGTCTCAATCGGTGTTAGACCAGAGGTCGCCGAACAGCACACAGACAATGCCACTATCAGGGCATTTCTAGCTCAGGGTGAGAAGCTACAATATGGGAAAGGTCCCATATTGTTACTACCCTCTTGTCTACCCACTGCGGTGATGATGGCCTGCCCGATGCTGTGTTGATAGGTGGGGGTTGGTGTAGTGACCATACTTCACCACACTGGTCAGTATGGGTTTAAAAAAGACTGATAGGGCAAGTGACTGTTTTCAGTTTTTTTTTAAGTTTCATTTATTAGGTATAGCCCTGTGAACCATTCGGCTCTTGAATCGGGTGCAACCGCAACAAACAAAAAACAAAAACATGAACAAGAAAACATCTTAAAGTGACTATGTGACTGAGTGCAAACAGAAAATCCAAGAAAAGACGGCAAAATATTGCAGAAAAAGCACCGTACACCAACGCTGTGTGCAAAAATCCTAGTGGGATGCAAGTCAAACAACAACAACCACAAAACAACTTAGATTAAAGCCATCAGTCTAACTCCGTATGACAACAAACAAACATGGCCAAACCAAAACACGTTTTCGAAATCACCAAAATAAAGCCATAAAAGCAATGTAACAGTGATCATAGGAACTGTGACCGAAATTTCACAATAAACGACATTAACAACATGTACCACCAGACCCTGCAGCCATAGCTGGCTGCATGAGTCACTCCACAACAGCAGGAGCATCAGTCGGAGTATCAAACATTTTCAGTGCACCTGTTAAGGCCGGCACGGCACCTGGAGGGGATGGTGTGGCCAGCACTACAGCCGGTACTGTTTACAAAATGTACGAGGTACTCATTTGTCGGCTGGGTTCTGCCTTGGTGAGAACCGGAATGGGTTCAGATTACACTCACCACTGATGTAAGACGTGAGAGGGAATCGAACTCGGACCCCACCAGTGCTTCTCATTCAGGGCCAGTGCGCTAACCGCTGTGCCGCCATTCCCCCCCGCCGTTTGCATTCCTCTACATTTCACGTCGCGTGTCGATGATCAGTTGTTTGCTCCGAGCGATAAGTGGCGTGCGCTGGGGCGCGAGGTTCCCTGTTGGATTTGAAATGCACGTCACGCGCATGGACATCCTGCGTGACAGCCCTGCACGATACGCCGCACGACAGCCTGCGCGGCAGCTGGATACACTCGAGCATCCTGCACGGGACCGGGGTTCACCCCAGGCTGCCCTCTGACCCCTGGGCGCAGTGGTAACTCCGTCCGCGTGTTTTGGTTTGAGTAGTCCGAGTCGACGACAAGCTGTGGAATTTGAGTCAAGTGTAAGTTGCCGCCGCGTCCAGGGTTCATTTAAGCAGCAGGTTGTTGTCGTCGTCGAGGCGAAGATGGCACGGAATTAAAGGTCGTGGCTGGAGGTCGCCGCGTCCTGCTGGAGGGGACGCGATGCCGACCGTGGTCTCGCTCCCGCCACATTGGACAAAGTCACCCACCTCACTCGCTCACTCGCTCGCCCGCCCGCTCTCACCAGACGGGATTGCTCCACATGAAATTCACAGGACTGAAATGACCCGGACGTGGGCTTGGCCGACTGTTTTCCAGATGGCTTCGACCAGCAGTGGCTGATCGCCGGTGGTTGGCCGGCCCGTTGAACTGCTTGTCAGTGGGGGGCATCGTGAGTCGGCTGGCAACGATTCTCCCAGCGGTTCCACGTGATTTTCACGTTGCCATTCAAGAATCGATTCCTTTTTTGTCTCGATTTTACCCTCTCGTTTGTATTGTTTTGTTTGACTCCATTGAATGTACCGTCAGGATATCACACACACCTAATTTGCACGTTATAACAACGGCTTGACGCGTGGGCCGCGAGCATGGCCGTGGATGCAAACCGACTATCGGCAAATCGGAAAACAGGCAACCGGGGGAACGAATCGGAAACAAGCAGGTCAGCAGCGACTCTCCGTCGACGAGCCGCTGAGCCACTCCGAAGCCATTAAACTTTCAAGGGCGCCAGTCGACACGGCGCTGAAACGAAATCTGCACGGGCCTTGCCACGCGGTAGCCGCAGACGCACCGCCATCACCACGCGGGGGGCAGGGGGGCGGGGGGGGCGGGGGGGGGGGCACCTCCACTCACGCCGCGACCGAGCGCTCGCGTTACGCCGTGCCCCGCTTCGTCCGCTGGGATCGATGATGGAAGCACCAGCAGCCCCCGGTGCAGGCAGCGTGGACAGGTCGATGGCGACAGGCACGCCGCTCGTGCGCTGTCAGCGCTGTCTTTAGGGTTGCCGTGAATTCCGGCTGTGTGCGTGGGCCCGTGTGATGCATCGCCACAGCCTGGTACAAGCTGACTTATTTTTATGATTATTGTTAGAATCCACAGCCTCGGGGCTGCAAGTGGGAAATTCAGCCTCACCTGGGCCCCTCGGAGCTCTTACATATCTTTATTTACACCTGACGCACGCGTGCGTGTATGTGAGTGTGTGTCTGTGCGTGCCTAATCCTGACGGTGGCATCACAGCTTTCCGCGCAACGTGCTACGAACCCAAACCCAGCGCCTAGGTTCGATTCCAGTTCACGTATAGCAGTAATGGTGCGGTATTTCAAACTCTCCTGGTTCTTCCCGAGGTCAGCTCTGCCTTCAACGAGTGCCTGGCCTAGACATGAAGGTATCTAGACGCGGTTTTGGCCACGCAGCGGCCTAGCTGTCGACTGTGCAGGCGGTGCAACTGCTCAATGGCCTATGTGTCAGAGGGCCCCCCCCCCCCCCCCCACTTCATTTCTTGCACCAGGGGCCGTGCCGACCACGCCGCGCCACTGCGTCCACCCTCATTCGCCGTCGTGCGCCGCGCGCTCCGTGGACGCTCGCTGACCGCGGCCTCTCTCGTGTTTTCTGTGTGTCCGCGCGAACCACCGGAAGACGGGAGCAGCGACCCGTCCGGCTCGGACGACCACAGCCCCACGGACGGCTCCCCGCCGTGGCGCTCGCTGGCCGAGAGCAAGGCCCGCACGTGGTCCGACCTGGAGCAGCAGGAGACGATCGCCATCCTGTGACGACGTGGAGAAGAAGCGGCGAAGGTGGCGGCGGTGCGGCGGAACGAGGCTCATGGGAGTTGACGTCGGCCAGCTTTTGTTGTTGTTGCCCCCACCCCTCCCCCCGACAGTCGCTCTGCTTGCGACCGACGGACAGACGGACGGACGGTGCTCGATGTGGGACCCACGTAGCCACCGCCAGCCCCGCGCCGGAGTCCCATTGAACGTCCGTGAGCTTTTTAGGCCCCTACGGCGATGCCGCGCGTCTGTCCGCACCGCAGATTCCCGTCGCGAAACTTCGGTCGGAATGGATCGCCGTATCTGGCGTCGCGGGAATCTCCCGGCACCACCGGAGTTTCCCCGCTCCGGCCGCCGAGCCGGGGATGCCCGGCAACTTGAGGCCCGTCGGCCACAACGGTCTCTGCCCCCCTCCCCCGACCCGAGTCGTTTACGCTCTCAGTTTCATTTTATTTTTCACTGGCCGGAGCAATTACCCGCCTTGTTAACTGGGAAATAAGAAAAGTCAACAGCAGGAAAGGCAAACAGTGACGGGTGTTTGCTCGGCATGCAGGTGGGCCGCGTGCATGCGGCCCTCGTGCGCTATTTTAAGACGTCGCGGGCGGTTTCCTTTGCTCGAGTCCGTCGCTCGACTGCTTAAAGATTTATCGAGCCCCCCCCCGCACGCCACCCCCCCCCCCCCGCACCCCACCGCGTTTTTGAACGGCCCCCGGGGCTACGCAGTCGCCCGCATCCCTCCGCACGAATGCTTTTGCATTTTTAATTCTTGTTGTTTCTGCCGCTGCTGTTGCGCTCATTTTATTGTTTTTTTAAACGAATACGCGCGGACGATGTCGAAGTTGGTGAAGTAAATAGCCTCGGGGGCGGGGGGGGGCGACTGTAGACGCTCCGTCACCTTGCTCAAGCCTGCCGAAGAGACCTGGCAAGGGGCCGAGGGATCTCGATGCCTCGAGGGTCATTCGGAAACGGCCAATTTGGTGTCTTGGCGATGATGACGAGACCACTGCCGCGTCTGATGCCCCCTGCCGTCCGGAGTCCCCTTCCTCTGGGCGTCCACGCGGCAGGGCTCATGAGACCACGGCTCAAGACTCGTCTCTTCTGCCGACGACTTAACTCGGCACGCCCAGTGTCTCTCTCGCTACGGCTGTGGCGACTACTTAGTCGCGTGCCACTCACCGGTCTACCGGCGACCCACGAAATGTTCACTGAATAATCAAGCCCCGACCGTCTCTCTCCCTCCCTCTGTGTGACGTCTGCTCGTTCACACTTCAACCGTAACATCGTCTCAACGCTCCCTCTCCCTTCTCTCCTCTCGCTCTCTCTCCCTG
Source organism: Lampetra fluviatilis (assembly GCF_964198595.1). Taxonomy (NCBI): domain Eukaryota; kingdom Metazoa; phylum Chordata; class Hyperoartia; order Petromyzontiformes; family Petromyzontidae; genus Lampetra; species Lampetra fluviatilis. The sequence continues at coordinate 14,000,707 of NC_136289.1, forward strand.
CCGCCTGCAAAGTTACCATAGACGCTTCACTGTCGCCGCATCGTGAACGGGCCCCCCCCCCCCCCCCCGGCGCTGATAACGACGAGGGTGGCTCGGTGGGGGGCGACCGGTGGAGTTTGGCGGAGTTCCGCTCGCCGCACGGGTGAAGCAAGTGCCTTTGTACAGAAACCGCGTCTCTCCCACGTGGCGCGGCGGGTTCGCTCGCGGCCACGCTTTGCGCGCGTCCGTACGTGTGCGTAGGTGCCCGTGTACATAACACGTGAGACGATGAACGGTCAAAAAGTTTTGAGAACGGTGTGTGTATATATATTTTTTTACAATTTTTACAGTCGCGCTTTTGATTGCACTTGTTTTTCTATGATGGCGTCACTATGGTTACGATTGCATTGAGGGAAAAAATATATATATGTGTACACTTTGGCTTGAACCGTAAACGCTACCGTCGGATCGCTTTGACTTTTTCGCGAAACTTTTTGGCTGTCCGTCTACTTTTAGTTTTTTTTTGCCCGCGGTTCGTTTTGAACCAATGAATGTCGCTGTCGCTCACAACCGGCGGTCGGTCGGTCCGCCAATTGCTCAGTCGGTCCGTCAATTGCTCGGTCGATCGGTCAATTGCTCAGTCGGTTCGTCAATTGCTCGGTCGGTCGGTCCGTCAATTGCTCGTTCGGTCCCACCACTGGATGTAGCTTTGCACAACGCGGCTCCAACCCGCTCGCTCAACCTGTGTACGCACGCCGCCGTAGCCGCGGCCGTTACCGCGGCTGCCCCTGTCGGGCCGTCCGAGTTGGGATCCCCCTCGTCGTGTTCCCGTCCCTGCTTCATGTGCCTTACCTGGCGGCGAGACAAACCACACCTGCTGTCGAATAAAAATAATCGTGGAGCGCACGACGTGCGTGGCGGCACCTACGAGGGTGGTGTCATCTTCCCGCACGCCTCCCCCGTCCCGCTCGCTTGCACTTCCACTTCCGTAAGGCAGCGTGGAAACGCACCGGCGTTGAATCGCGTTTGAACTTTTTTTTTTCAACCGATCCGAGGGGGCAGCAGCAGCAACATCAGCAACAACATCATCAGCAACATCATCATCAGCATCATCATCAGCAGCAGCAAGCAGCAGCTGTCGCCCAGTGGCTGGCGTCGTCGGCGTCGGCGATGCCGTTCATTGGTTTGGACTGGGAATCGCAGTTTTGGCGACTCTTTGATCTTCCATTCATTGAAGGCGCACGCGCAACTCCCACGCCGCGTGCGAGCGCTTGCCTCCCCTCACACGGTGCCTGCCAGCATCCTGCACTCCGGCGTACCCACGTAGCCGTGGACCCGTCTGTGCGCACGTGAACCTGCACCCCGAACTCGCCGTTGGAGCCGTTGTTATTTCTGCGCTTGTTTACCCAGGGAAGCCTCGCTGAGTCTCGTGAATCTTTATCATGAGGGTCCTGTCAAGTCTTTTGTCAGTAGGGGTGCGATGGTTGCTCTCACGCGAGTAATTTGTGGGTAATTTGACAAATCTGGACCATGAAGCCGGCACGCAATGGCCTCCTCTTGCGAATGACGTCACTGTGAAGCTGACGGCGCGTGGGAGCTGCAAGCTAAATCCGCCCCGCGGTGAGAACCGGGGCAACCGCTGGATCCGAACCGCGAACGTCGTGACCGCTAGGCCACGCCGCCGCCAGTACACCGCCCCATCTGCATTTTGCATTTGTCTAACCCTCCTGGACCTACCTGTACTCACCTGTACTCACCTGTACTCACCTGGACCCACCTGGACCCATTAAACCACTCGCCCGTACCCGGCCGCACCATGGGTGCTCCTTGCCGATGTTCCCAGCTCCGCTGCCACCCGCCAGCCCCCGTACCCGTGGCGAGCGCGTTGCACGCGCGCTTACCTGCACGCCTACCTGCGCGCCTACCTGCGCGCCTCACTGTGCTTGCCGCCCGCACTCATTTCACGCGGTGGACCCGTACGTATTTACCTGTATCGAGTTGAACCGAAATCGCCACTATTTTATGCAAACGTCATAAACGTGTTCGTTCCTCGCCAGAGTTTCCACGCGCGTCGTTTCTGTCCCACGGGTGCGTGCGTGAAACATTGACAGCGCAAGGCTTTTGTTGTTGTTGTTGCTTACCCCATGTGTTTCATTTTCTATTGAGGCGGGATTTGTGTAACCCAATTTAGAGATCGTCACGTTGAAACTTCAGACAACAACAAAATACCTGGGCTACGTACAGTGCGAAAGAAGTTCTACATACACACAAACGGCCAGGACATCTCGTTTGCAAGAGTGACCGAAGGAAACACGTGATGACGACGACGATGGCCATGGCTGGTGGCCGAGACTAATGACTGAGTAGCAGTCAAAGCAGCGAAACGCGCCGGCCGGGAGGACGTCTGCTTGCGGAGATGGAGCGACGAAACGAGCTTGTGTGCAGGAGTGAGTTGGGATCGTTGCATGGTGGAGCACTGGGGGGGTGGCGATGGCGTGTGCAGGCCTTAATCCAGCAGTGGATTAAACATTCTAGAATAAATGCATTTAGGAAACAGTGAAAAGTTGTGTTTTTTATTCAGATTTAAAGCGGAGTAACTGATCATGTTCCGATAGTAACGCAGTGTGCGAGTATAAAACCCTTTTACATTGGCACGAAATGTATTTTACACAAGTGATCAATATGTACATACAGCATCATTTCATTACAACCACATTTACAGTGCAATTTACATTTGTATAACAGCGTCTAAACGCCACCGCATCTCCAGACACTGCACAGGAAAAATAAAGACACGTGATAGATATGGCACGTGACAACAAATGGGGGTCTTAAGTGGTCTTGACTTGAATCAAGAGGGCGACAGAATCCCAACCGCTCGCCGATCAAGAGGGAGGGGATGCCAGGCGATGGTGGAAGACGAACACAAGCCGAGGGATGACATCAAGGGACGATCGGTGACTTTGTCGAAGCACAGCTGTCAACCCATCACGGTCTACCCCGTATTCTTGTTCAGGGAAATTGAGTTTTCATGCCCATACCGCGTACAGCCGTTTCAATACTGGCAAACAAACAGGTGTATTTGGTTGTGTTTCTCCCTTGTGATGGGACTTTGTAGGGTGAACGTTGAGGTTTTTAAGGGCACGGGGTGACCAATAAAAAAAAATACACAATTTTAAATTCATTCTGTTACAGAAGATTACGTACATTTCATCCCGTGGATAAATTCGCATCGCACCTCGCATTCTCGACGACGGGGGGTTCGCGTGGAGGGTGCTCAAAACGGCCACGACAGCGGCGTTGTCGAGGCTGCTGCGGGGCCACGCCGTGAGCCCAGGGAGGGCTCGCGACGTGGTGGACTTCTGCCGATGCTCCCTGCGTCCCCGCACCACCGACCAGCGTGGTCAAGTATGGTCAAATAGCCCCACGGCCCTCAAGTGCAGCTGTGGATTGAACCAAAGTGCTCGCACACTGTCCATGTGTGTAGACACTGACAACGAGCAACGCGGATTTAATGTCGGAACATAACTCGTTAATTGCACACAGTGATGCGACGGCTTTAACTTGGTAAATGACAGAATCGGGCGTTTCGTTGCCAAATTACCCATCGTGCATCTCGCTCTCTGAGTGACTCACTATTGCGTTTCAAGTGTGCTCCTGGCAGCCCTTGAATGGAACTCGCGTACCAGAGGACGTGCGCCAAAGAGATGGAGTTATGAAATCAGCTCCACGTGCCGGTGGTAGGTGGATGATTAGCACTATTATTAGCAATTAACATCGCCGTATCGTGAGAGGTAGCTGCGGCGGCTTGGGAAGAATTTGATCCAGCAGTGAATTGAGCATGGCCGCTGCTGATATATTAAGTGATTTCGTTTTGATATATTTTTAAGAGGCCCCTCAAAACCTGAGGCCATGGGCGTGTAGCTCCGAAAACCCCTGCGCCACCACTGCCCTGCCCATCACGCGTGTCTCTCGCTCTCTGGGTGACTCGGTAGGTCATGTAATTCTGGTCACTCGTGTTTGCCAACATAATTAGGGGCAACATGCCCTGTCCCGGGCAGTCATAAGAGCGGGACTCTCAAGTTACGGAGCTCGCCTGGGCCGTGCAAGTTGGGGGTTCAGGGATGGGTGGTGCAGTGGTTAGCGCACTTTGCTAGGAACCCCCAGCCATCTGAGATTAGTACGGTTGGGCTACGTACGGTGCGAAAGAAGGTCAACATCCATGCATCTCCGTTTCATTCCCGACCACGGCTCACTTAACATGAGTGGCGAATGATATTTAAATGCCATCCTTGGCCTTAACATAGGAGTACCTGGTGTGTGGACATGTGCACTGGGAGAGCCAAAGGCGACTGGGCATGATATTGGCCACAAGTTCCCCCCCACCCCACCCCTATCGCGTGCCATTCTGGCACCTTAACAGTATCTCGCTAACAGCTCGTAACCCCAACGACCTATAAGGATATAACGGGGGTTTATATGATGGGTGCAGGACACTCTGTCTATAAGCGGAGCGAACACGGGGAGCAGCAGTCCCACGTGGGCGTGCGTGTGGCTCATCAGACGCTCATCAATTCTAGAAAGTTTTACAATCGGCCAAGAGCCGTCTAAAGGTACTGTAATGAGTTTCATGGAGTTTGCTCATCACTCCGTTCACACGTTTCTAGCGCAAAGTCCGCTGCCCGGTCCCGCGTTCTTCCACGAAGCGGTTACTTTTCAATTTGTGACAGTTAATGAATTATTCAATTAAAAACACAACCGAGCAGAAATTCAGACCGATTTACAGTCCAAGGTTGTGATTACCCACAGCCCCCCCCCCCTCCAGCTGTGCCGCCCAGGGTCGCGATGTAGCGGCCACAATGAACCGTTCATTGATAGATAACACCTTCATATACAGAGGCCCGCAGAGCTTGAGCAACTGTTGTCTCCGACTAACAGCGTGGCTGCTGCCTCGAAAACTAATTTATTGGAAAGATAATTTCTTTAGAACTGCTTTTTGCCGTGTTTAGCACGATTGGCTACGTACGTTGCGATAGAGGTTCAACGTGCACACAGGCAGATGGTAGGGGCCTCAAAAGAGCAGGCTGGCAGACTGCTAGAGCCGGATGCGCGTGTTCAACAGCAGGCAGAGTGCCAGGGGACACACACACACAGGTGACACACACACACACGGGACACACAAACACGCAGGACACACACACAGGGGACACACACACAGGGGACACACACACAGGGGACACACACACACAAGTCACACACACAGAACACACACACACAGGGCACACACAGAATACACACACACAGGATACACACACACAGGGTACACACACAGGGGACACACACACACAGGACACACACACAGGGGACACACACACAGGACACACACACACAGGATACACACACACAGGTGACACACACACAGGTGACACACACACAGGTGACACACACACACAGGTGACACACACACACACAGGTGACACACACACACAGGTGAGAGCCACCATCCACGCTCTGACCACCGGAGCCCGGCCCGCGGCTCCCTCGAGGCCCGGGTGAGGATGTCCCGCGGGGGCCTCCCTCGTGATTCGTTGGAGACATACAAACAACAGCTCCGTTGTGGGGGGCCTTCCCCTCCTTTCATGTGAGCCCAGGTCGGGGCAACGTTGTCAGCTTCGCCCACCCGGCCTCCCTCCCTCCCTCCGGGCGGCTCTGCCGTCCAACCTTCCACCAACCTTCCACCAATCCCATACAATCCCATCCAATACCATACAATCCCATCCAATCCACCCAGCTACCTGCACCCCCCTCCCCCCCGGCCCCGCCGAGAGGGTCACAGCCCCGCCCCCTGGCCCATGCCGCGGATGGCGCGCAGGCTGAGCTCGTAGGCGAGGAAGGCGGCGGCGCTCATTGGAAACCCGCGGACCAGGTTCACGGTGAGACCGCGGAAAAACACCTGGGGGTGGGGAGCAAAGGGGAGGGGGGGGGGGAGCAAAGGGGGGGGGAGCAAAGGGGAGGGGGGGAGCAAAGGGGAGGGGGGGGGAGCAAAGGGGAGGGGGGGAGCAAAGGGGGGGGGGGGGAGGTGGAATGGGAGAGGTGGGAGGTGGAATCCACATTCAGCGTAATCGCTCTGCACGGGTGTTGCTTCCTGGTGTTAATTCTAGATTTGAAGCTTTCGTGACTGCAAGGATTCATATTCTTAGGTTTTTTCGGTAAAGTCACGTAGGTAAAACATTAAAATTAATGAAAGTAAAATAAAATAAAGTTGTGATTTTTATTTTATTTTACTTTCATTAATTTTAATGTTTTACCTACGTGACTTTACCGAAAAAACCTAAGAATATGCTTCCTGGTGTGTATGTGTGTGTTGGTAGTGTGTGGGAGTGTGTCGGTATGTATGCATATGGGAGTGTAATGATGAGTGTATGGATGTGTGTAACCAGTGCGTGTGTATATCTGAGTGTCCAAGGTTGTGTGTATGAATGTGAGCACGTGTGTCTGTGCGTACACAATGCGTGTGGGTGTTGGTGTGTATGAGTGTGCACGAGTGTGGCAGGCTGTGTGTATGTGGGTTCGCCTGTACGGGTGTGCACGTGTGTGCACGTGTGTACGGCTGTGCACGTGTGTTCACGTGTGTGTGGAGGACTGTGTGTGGGTGTGAACATATTGGCAGTGGGGAGACAAACGCGGCCGGCCTTCACAAAGGGGCTCGTTTACAGCCCTTACCCCAACAATCTGTGCATGGCTACACGGGGGTCTTTGGGGCCGTCCATAAATGACGTCACGCGATTTTGGACGATTTTTGACACCCCCCCCTCGTCACACGGCGTCACAAAAAGTCAGACCCCCCCTCAAATATGACGTCACAAAGCTCTGCCCCCCCCCAAAAAAAATATGTAAAACATGCTTCAAATCGCTTTAAACTATGTCATTGTAGTGCGTATTTAATGTGGCGCTGCACTCTGATGTTGTAGGAGAAAACATTTATAAAAAAGTGTATTCAATTAAGTAGAACGTGTTGTCTATATTTAATTAAAGTTGCGCATTTTGATGTGACGTCACATTTCTCAACCCCCCCCCACCCCTCGTCACACATCGTCACAAATGTCTGACCCCCCCCCCCTCCCTAGGCGCGTGACGTCATTTATGGCCGGCCCCTTCGTCTTCGTGTGGCTGCGAGCACTGACCCCGGGCCCCTCTGCGCGGTAGCTGTGCAGGGCGCAGTGCCAGGCCCCCGAGTACTTGGTCTCCACAACCCCGTCCGCCTGCAGGCGACTCTTCACCACGTCGAAGGGGGTCGCGAGACCCCAGGACAAGGATCCTGACCCCCCCCCCACACACACACACAGCGTGGCGTTAATTAAACAGCGATCTGTACCACAACACAACGATCTATTCACACGGTGATTATACAACCCTGACGATGATGATGATGTTTCGATTTAAAGCTTTTGTGACTGCAGGGATTCATCTTCTTGGTTCTTTCGGTAAAGTCACGTAGAAGGGAAATAATACAAATAAGACATAATAAAATAAAATTCTCACGACGTTTCGGCCACAACGCAAGCAGCCGCTGTATTATTTCCCTTCTACGTGACTTGACCGAAAGAACCAAGAAGATGATGATGTTGTTTAAAATCCGCACGTGGTTCGCAATAAGTCACAAACACCTCCTCGTGAAAGACTCGGAGCAGAAAATTCGCCGACTTCGTTCTTCCACGAAGCTACTGGGGCCACAACCCTGAACCGCATCCACTGCACAAAGCATGGCAACCCAGGCCGTGTGGTTGAAGGGGATGTGTAAATAATAATAAGAATTGAGTTGTGTACGTGGAGGGGGCAGGTCTGTGTAAAACACTTCACTTCCACTGCTGTCCGCTAGCCAAGTCACCCTTGAAACAGAGCTCCACTTCGCAATCATCTTCTGAATATCTGCCTTATCTAGGGCGCCACGGTGGCGAGAAGTTAACTATCTCGCCTGGTATACGGAAGGTCGTGGGTTCTATGATAGGCCGCTTCGTTGAGCTATCATTTGTGATAGCCACGTCGCTTCTGAAAAAAGAGCTATAGAGCTCAGCGGGCCTCACCTGGTAAAAAAGAAAAGAAAACAAACGTGAAATTAATTCTCTTGTTGTTTACCTGCCAGTCCTCCTGCCATCCAAACCGCGCCCATGGAGGGCTCGGGCTGCCCGCTGGGGGTGAAGGACTGGCACAGCAGCACGTAGGGCACGAAGTACGTGCAGTAGCCCGGGACATCCCTCAGCAGCATCGCGCCGGCGCCTCTGTAGAGCCCCCGCAGCCCCCCGCGAGACACCGTGAGCCACACGCAGTGGATGGGGCCCCGGTACAGCGAGCACGGCTGCAGGCCTGGGGGAGCAACGTGGAGAGCACGAGGGGCACGAGGGAGAGGCGTGGAGTGTAAGAACAACACCGTTGGAGCTGATGATGATATCCACATTTTGCTCTCAATAATACGTAATAATAAAACAGAATCATGATTCGTTTGTAAATGAGTGCCACTTTATGCCGGGGCGTCTCGGAGCGCTTTATAAAGGGGCACCCCCGGCGGCAGCTTCCTCTGTGTGGCACCGGGTGACTCAGCGGCTGGCCTGCAATCTGGCATTAGTCTGCTGCCAGTCGTGGGGGTGTTTGCTGCTGTGTGTGCAAGCCCAAATGAGTAATTTGCGGATAATTTGGTAAAATCCGGACCTTGAATTAAGGTCCACACACGGTGAGAAGTTGATTCAGAAACCAGAGCACCGGGACAACACCCACGCGTGCGAGGGGGGAACACTATATCCTATCCAGATGGGAAACAGGTGGAATCCACATGCTTGCCGTGCCGCCTTCTCCTTGCGAGCAGGGCTACGGTACCTCCTCGTACCCCCATCCACGGGAAGGGGAGTTTCACAAAATGTATGCGGTGATCCTCCAAACCCTCGCTGCCCCCAATTTTCTGGATTACAGGCCACGCGCGTAGCCATCACCGCCCAGGTCAATGAACGTGTCGCTGAACGCACTACCCCCCCCGCCCCCCGTGCCCAAGACTCGCCACTCACCGATCCCCAGATTCTGGGTCTGCATCTGCAGTCGAATCTTGACCAGGTCCACGGGCGCCCCCACGGTGACGGACACGGCGCCCGTGAGTGCGCTCGCCAGCAACAGCTCGGACACGGGGGTGCGCGACGGCGCGGCGGCGGCGTCGGCGGCGGCGGCGGCGGCGTGCTGGTGAGACCCCGGGACGCCGGGGCCCACGGGGGGTCTCAGCGACTCCAGCACTCGCCGCGATGTGCTGAACACCCCGAACACGAGCGAGTTGTAGGCGGCGATGCTCGCCAGAGGGAAGGACATGCCCTTGAAGAAGGACAGCGCCTGTCACGTGCCGCACGCGCGCACGATCAGGATGGGAGGGGTGAATCATCAGTGATTCTGCACTTGCTCTATGACTATAGTACTATGCCGCCTTCAACTTTTATGAACGACTGGGTGTTTAAGGTGAGCGATTTTTCGTTTTATCTGGTTGTATAGCAAATTAAAAAATCCAATTACTTTACTTAGCAAGTAAAAGAATTGTGTTTTAATATTTGTGTTTTTCAAAATTTAGGGCCCCTTTATAATATATGCTACAGGCCCCGTACTAGCTTAATGCGGCACTGGGTCAATCCACTGCTGGATGAAGGCCTACCCACCGAGCCGATGTAATAATCCACCTAGCAGGTACTGCACCACGAGCTGATGTCGTCGTTCCATCATCTACTCCATTCCTTGGCTGCCACTCCGCAAATGTTTGTTGACGAACACCGTCATTATCCCTTCCCGAATGCCGTGGCGCGTTTTTCCCAAGCCCACACTTAAACGTTTTCCTAACAGTTTGACAGATGTGAGTATCCGTTAACCTACGTAGGTCCTCTAATTCGTGTGTTCCTCTGTTGTTCAGTGTACGGCCATTCCAAGGGTGAAGTCGAGGGGAGCGTGGGTGGAGGGCCTCGTGTCAGCCGGAGCTGTCTTTGAGCTGAGTTCCCTCCACCAACCGGCACTGCGCAGCGCGCTGAAGTATGGTTTCCCCAACGCGGCGTTGGGGAAGCCTTCATCCAAGTAGTGCATTATTATTATTCTGAACTAGATCGTGGTTGGGGTGTCATCGCTCAATGTACCATCTGCGTTCAACCAGCAGGTGGCGAGAGCACACAAGGGATGATCATTATGCAGAGGGACGGTGAAGTATGGGTTGGCACCCGTTTCTTGTTGGTCCGTACACAATACCTGTCAACGCATAAAGTTTACCCGTATGCTTGTACGGGGAAATGGAGTTTCCAGGTCCATATGGCGTACAGCCGTTTCAATACGCGCACATTTTTTGGGTCTATTTGTGTTTTTCCGTTGTGATGGGACTTTGTAGGATGAACGTCGAGATTTATAAGGGCACGGGGTGACCAATAAGGTCTGACTTGGTGTGTAATGAGGTAGGGCACTTCCCGACTCCCCCGTGTCTCATTGACGTCCAGACTCAAGGCCTTCCTCTCCTCCTGCGCGTCTGAGTGACCACGAGGAGCCTCTTCACCATCACGGTCACCACGCTGGCGTCTCTGTCGCCCCCTGTACCCTGCAGACTCCTATTCTTCACCCCCCTCCCCCATCTCTTCTTAATAACGTCACTCCTCTGCTACCCCCCCCCCCCCCCCTATAGTCTGGAGCTGCGTTGTTAGCCACCCTTGCTTCACAAACACGGATTATTCCCACTCGTGTAGGAACGGCCCTTGGGGCACGGCCTAGGTGTGTGGCGACAGGAGAAGGGCCGGATCGTGACTCGGGTCGTGGTCTCGCTTTAAAGGGGCGCGTGTTTTTCTTTGGCGCGCGCAGGCTGCGGCATGGCTACTGTGCAGGAGAAATTTCGGCTCTGAGCGGGGAACGTCGGTGACAGGTTGCGTCGACAACACACACTGACACACAACGCGAAACAAATGGCTCACTCACACCGCATCGACGAGAGGCGTGGACACGTGGCGTCTCTCTGTAATGTGACCTTAGTAACCTTGGCGGGGGGCTGGTGGGGGGAGGGGGGTCTTGATTGGGGAGGCGCAGGGGGCACTAAATACTGCTTTAAGACTTTAATTCAATCCACGTCGCTCGTGCTGGCTCACGAGGAGCGAACCGATGGTGTCCCACGTGCGGGTGTTTCATGATGTATTATTATTGTTGTTGTTGTTGTTTTGAGCGTGATTCGCGCTGCTCCGAGGGGGATGTTGGTGTGGGTCGCTATTGCGCTGATCGCTCATGATCAGTGCTTTCTCGTGCATAGATGCATGTCTATGAGAGATTCTCGGAATATCCTCAGCCCCCTCCCTTCACACTATAGGGTCAGATGTTAACTACCTCGCCTGGTAGGCAGGAGGTCGTGGTTCGATCCGCCTGCTCTATATTTGGAGTTTGCGTGTCTTTCTCCCCGTGGTCGCGTGGATTTTTATCCGAGTCCTCCGGGTTTCCCCTCCACATTTAAAGTGAACATCACGCGTCTAGAGTATTTGGCTGTGATACATTTCCACGTCATAAGCCACTTTGTTGAGCTATCATGTGGTCAGATCGCTTCTGAAAAAGAGCTACATAGCTCAGTGAGCCTGACCTGGTAAAACTAAATGTCGTTGAACTATTTGGTTTCGTGGTCTAAAACAAGGCTAAATAAATCAATACAAGTCCACGCGTTCGTCAATAACACTGTGTGTGGTCTTAAAAGAAACAAGTATATAATAGACACGACGCTTCGGGCAATGGCCCTTCTTTTGAGCACATAAATGGCCTCGTGTGCAAGGCACGGCCACGTGCCTTCAAAGCGCCCGTAGACGCGGCGATGTCACGCGGACACGCAGGGCGTGATGGGAGCGCCGATCGACCCCCTCACGGTCAAATTCGTTAATTTTTTTTGTTTTCTACCGGCGAAGCAATCTCGTCGCGCAGAGTTCTGTGGCTCCGTTTCAGACTGCACGCACCACGTGAGCATGTGTCTCACCAGGCGCTCACACTTTACAGAAATATGTTAGAATTGGCCAAGAGTCGTTTAAAGGTACTGTCATGAGTCTCATGGAGTTTGCTCATCACTCCGTTCACACGTTTTTAGCACAAAGTCCGCTGCATGGTCCCGCGTTCTTCCACGAAGCGGTTTCTTTTAAATGTGATAGTTAATGAATTATTAAATGAAAAACACAATCTGGCAGAAATCCAGACCGATTTGCAGTCCAAGGTTGTGATGACGATTGCCCCCAGCTCTTCCGCCGCCCCCCCTCTCCCTCCAGCTGTGCTGCCCAGGATCGCGATGTAGCGGCCACAATGAATCATTCATTTACAGGAAACACCTTCATATACAGAGGACCGCAGAGCTTCGGGAATTGCTGGCGCCGGTTTACGGCGTGGCTGCTGCTGCCTTCCCGCCCGTACGTGGTTCTTCCTCGCGCCTCTGAGTCATTGTGTGTGTCTCTCTCTCGACGCGAGTCGGCGAATACGATGTGGCGGTGCGTTACAGGTCGAAACGCGCATTGCAATTGTGTACGACTGTGCGTGTTTCTACGTGCGTCATGTGTTTGATGTTGTGTTTGTGGGTGTGTATGGACAATTGTGTAGCTGTAAGAAGGCAGACAGAAATCAAGAAGACGAAATGGAGAGGTGAACTTGAGCCGGGTGCGGGGTTGCCAGTGAAGAGTTGGACTTGATCGTGAGAACGAACCGTGACATTGTGGCCGAGCTAAGTTTGCGTGAAATCGGTGCACGTCGGTGATTGACGAAAAACATGGAAGGAAAAACTGAAAAGGGCCGCGGAGAAGCGCGGAGAGACGCACGCTTGGGCATGCCACTGAGAGACAGAGAGAGAGAGGAACGCGTGCATGAGAAGACCACACGCAGGTCAACGATGACATCGTCCAAACTATAAAAAACCGAAGTGGCTTTGAACAGGAAGCGCTGTGGCTAACAAGGGGTGATGGATGCAGGTCGAGGAGATGGCAGCGACGACATCAGCTGGCGTGCAGGCGACGAATGGATCGTTGTATCGCAGGATCGTGAGAGCCTTGGGGATGCCTCCATCCAGCAGTGGATTGATCATGCCTGATGACGATGTGTATACATCTGTGTGTGTGTGTGGATAAGGTGAGTGGAGACGCACCGATTCCTTCCTGTAGATCGAGGTTATGCAGTGGAACATGTTTCGGTACCCAGAGGCGGCCTGCAGTCGAGTCTGTCCACAGACAAAGACAAAGATCCCCCATGTAGCCTCTCACACATTTTTTTTGGGGGGGGCGATGGGGGGGGGCGTATTCACAAGCATCTGTTATGACGCACGAAGCTACTCATGTCAGGCTGTGTCCATCTTGGGAAGGGGCCCAGGACCGGTTCACATGTTCGCCACTGTTATTGATCGTGAGCGGGAATCGAACTCAGGTGGGCCGGGTTCGTATCGCATGGCGCTATTGCCGCTGTGCCACCGCTCCCCACTACCCCACGCGCAGGCGCACGGACACGTGCGCGCGTGACGCGTGTCCAAGGAGACCAGGTGACTACAGGACACGGGTACGATCGAGGCCGCGTTCCTGGCGCTCGCCCCGAGCGGCCGCATTTGGGATTTTACATCGGCGGTGGTGGTGGTGGTGGTGGGGGTGGTGGTGGCGGTGGTGGTGGCGGTGGTGGTGGGGGTGGTGGTGGTGGTGGGGGTGGTGGGGGTGGTGGTGGTGGGGGTGGTGGGGGTGGTGGTGGTGGTGGGGGTGGTGGTGGCGGTGGCGGTGGCGGTGGTGGGGGTGGTGGTGGTGGTGGTGGGGGTGGTGGTGGTGGTGGTGGCGGTGGTGGTGGTGGGGGGGACGCTCGTCACCTGCCACGTTAATCATTCACACCGGGGGGCGGGGGGGGCTTTGTGTTTCATTACTCGGCATTCATATTTGTCAGTGGGGGGGGGGGGGGGTTCAAAAGTCGCGCGCACATGGTGCGGTGTGAACTTGCTGAACGCGTTGTGCACCGCACTGAGAAACGATTGTTTCAAAGGCCGCTCTATAAATGTTAATTATATTATAATTACTCTTTTATTATTAATGTGCGTATGTGGCGCTGCAAGCGTGGGGGGGGGGGAACAAGGGTGCTGCTGCAAGGCCTCGTGCTGTACAGTGTTCGCGATGCAAGCGGAGAGTTGAGATGCAACGGTAGGGGGATGACGGTCGTGCTGCAAGTGATGCAAGGGCGGCGCTAAGGGGTTGAGGGTGGACGCAGTGAGACGCAAGGGTTGAGGTGCAAGGGTAGGGGCGATGACAGTCGTGCTGCAAGAGTGGTGCTGCATGTGCGGTGCTGCAACAACAGCGATGCAGGGGGCCGTGCTGCATTCGTGCTGTCCCAATGGTGTAGGGAATGCAAGGGTCGGAATTTAACAATGGGGTTACAAGGGTAGGGATTTAACAATGGGGTTACAAGGGTAGGGATTTAACAATGGGGTTACAAGGGTCGAAATTTAACAATGGGGTTACAAGGGTAGGGATTTAACAATGGGGTTACAAGGGTAGGGATTTAACAATGGGGTTACAAGGGTAGGGATTTAACAATGGGGTTACAAGGGTCGGAATTTAACAATGGGGTTACAAGGGTAGGGATTTAACAATGGGGCTACAAGGGTAGGGATTTAACAATGGGGTTACAATGGTAGGGATTTAACAATGGGGTTACAATGGTAGGGCTTTAACAATGGGGTCACAAGGGTCGGGATTTAACAATGGGGTTACAATGGTAGGGATTTAACAATGGGGTTACAATGGTAGGGATTTAACAATGGGGTTACAATGGTAGGGATTTAACAATGGGGTTACAATGGTAGGGATTTAACAATGGGGTTACAAGGGTAGGAACCTAACAATGGGGTTACAATGGTAGGGATTTAACAATGGGGTTACAATGGTAGGGATTTAACAATGGGGTTACAATGGTAGGGCTTTAACAATGGGGTCACAAGGGTCGGGATTTAACAATGGGGTTACAATGGTAGGGATTTAACAATGGGGTTACAATGGTAGGGATTTAACAATGGGGTTACAATGGTAGGGATTTAACAATGGGGTTACAATGGTAGGGATTTAACAATGGGGTTACAAGGGTAGGAACCTAACAATGGGGTTACAATGGTAGGGATTTAACAATGGGGTTACAATGGTAGGGATTTAACAATGGGGTTACAAGGGTCGGCATGCAAACGTCGTGCTCGCATGTGTGGCACTGCACAACAAGTTCCGGGTGGTGCGCGCACCTTCACTGTGTCCATGGGATGCCCCACCACGACGCTGGAGGCTCCTGGTGGCGCACGCAGACACACACACAGACACAGACACACAGACACACACACAGACACACACACAGACACACACACAGACACAGGGATACAGACACACAGACATACACCCAGGGATACAGACACACAGGGATACACACACACACCCGAGAACACACAGACACACACACCCGAGAACACACAGACACACACACACCCGATAACACAGACACACACACGGATACCCACACAGACACAGGGATACAGACACACAGACATACACCCAGGGATACAGACACACAGGGATACACACACACCCGAGAACACACAGACACACACACCCGAGAACACACAGACACACACACACCCGATAACACAGACACACACACGAGAACACACAGACACACACACCCGAGAACACACAGACACACACACACCCGATAACACAGACACACACACGAGAACACACAGACACACACACCCGAGAACACACAGACACACAGACACACACAGACACACACGAGAACACACAGACACACACACACGAGAACACACAGACACACACACACCCGAGAACACACAGACACACACACCCGAGAACACACAGACACACACACACGAGAACACACAGACACACACACACCCGATAACACAGACACACACACACACACGAGAACACACAGACATACACAGACACACACACACACACACAGACACACACACACGAGAACACACAGACACACACACACGAGAACACACAGACATACACAGACACACACACACACAGACACACCCGAGAACACACAGACACACAGACACCCGATAACACAGACACACACACACGAGAACACACAGACACACACACCCGAGAACACACAGACACACACACACCCGATAACACAGACACACACACACCCGAGAACACACAGACACACACACACACAGACACACAGACACCCGATAACACAGACACACACACACGAGAACACACAGACACACACACCCGAGAACACACAGACACACACACACCCGATAACACAGACACACACACACGAGAACACACAGACATACACAGACACACACACAGACATACACAGACACACACACACACAGACACACACACCCGAGAACACACAGACACACACCCGGGGACACGCAGGTGTGAGACGCATCGCGATGCCCATCTCTGAACATCGCCGCTGCTGCTGCTGCTTGAGTAGTGACTTGTGCCAGTGACTTGTGTCAGTGATTTGTGTGTGCGCGGTAGTGGAGCGGTCATCGCACTGTGCGACAAAACCGGCGACCCGAGTTCGATTACCGCTCACGGCCAAAACCAGTGACGATTACTTAAACCGGTTCTGGGCCTCCCCTAGGTCTACAGAGCCTCAAATGAGTACGTAGTGCGATGTGTAAACATCGCCACATCCCTGTGTGCCGTGTCGGCGGCTTTCGTGGGTGCTCGCTAACAATTCTCTCCCCAACAGTCTGCTATGTGAATGCGCGAGGTATGTGTCGTTGTTTTCTTACGTCCCACTATCATGCTGTCCTCCGGCACTTCCAATTAGCACGGCTGGCTACGTACGGTGCGAAAGAAGTTCTACATACATCTGACGAAATCTCTCGCATGAATTCAGTGACACAGTGCCGTGGTTGGCATGGGCCCTGGTACATGGAATTAAATGGGCACCTCCCTGTCCAATTTCACCTCTTCATAGCCTTGCACTTGACCCCCCCTCCCCCCCTCTGTCTTGTGGGTGCCGGTGCAGTTGGACCGCCTGCACACTCGATAGGATCGGACGGTCACGTCCAATGGACGTGCGGGCAGCTTGTATATTTATATATAAATTGGCCAAACGTCCCAAAACCGCAAGACGCTTGTGAAAAGGTGTCTTGAGACTCAGCGAGGTTGTTGCGGATAAATAGATAAAACTTTTTTTGTACAATTCTTTTCATTTTATTTCACCACTTAAGGCTCACTGAGCTATGTAGCTCTATTTCCGAAGCGACCTGGCCACAAATGATAGCTCAACGAAGTGGCTTATCAAGTAGACATTTATAGCAGACAAATGCTCGAAACGCATGTTTCTAAACCCGGAGAAAAATCCAAACGACTGCGTCTAGAACACGCAAACTCCAAATATACAGCAGGCGTCAGGGTCGGGATCGAATCAACACCCTCTTGTCTACCAGGCGAGGTTGTTAGCATCTCGCCACCGTGGCGCCCATTACATCAACAACAGCCACTTTATCTCGCAAAGCCCCCATTTTCATCACAATACGCAATTGGATTTGGAATCGGACGATGCCTCGTGACACGAGGACTTTTGATCAAGCTGCAAACATTTAACCACACGCCGTGCACAAGCAGGTAACACCCACCCCCCACCTCTCGTTGCCCTCCCCCACGAACCCCCTCCCCTCGCCTACTCACAACTCACCTCCAATCCACCCGGCCACGAAGTCATCCACTCTAAAGTTGCCCATGCTTCAGTCGATGACAGAAGTCGTCTCCGAGATTGATTGCGCTCGAAAAGACGTGGCCAGCAGGTCTGCCACGGCGATCACCTCCAGGGGCACTGAGACCCCGCGGGGACTGGGACCCCTCCCTCGGGGTGCTGGGAGCCGCTGGGTTTCAGGGGTGGTCCTGGGTGTTGCTGTTTGAGTCACGATCACTCCTGCCAGTGCACCACGCTATATGCGCCCACTGCCTTATCAGCCAGTGCCCTCTACCCTCCCACCTCGCTCTCTCCTCCCTCTCGCCATCCCTCCTCCCTCCATATCTCTCCGTCCATTCCTCTTCCTTCATCCCTCCCTCCATTCCACTATCCCTCAACCTCCTCTCTTCCTATTTCCCTCCGTGCATTCCATCTCCCTCCCGACCTCCCTCTATGTCGGCCCTGCCGCCACCACGCTTCGTGAATCATAATTAACAACCCGTTCATGAGATGCAGGATCAAAGTTCATTTGCGAAGGATTTTTTTCCGAACCGCACATTGGGAATACGTCCAAGAGGCTCCGATGCTCAAACGAGCCCCGAGCAGCGATCACCTCTGTCCGTTGGGAGGTGCCGAGCCCTTGGTGGAAATTCCACATTCCTATGACGCTGACGCCTATCGCAAAATCATCCGGGGAGCCGCCCTATCTCGTCGGATGTCGGAAGCGAAGCAAGGTTTCAGCCTCGACACAGCTCGGACGGTGGCATGCGCCAGGCTCGCCCGGGGTTGTAGGCGCGGGGCCGTGACGCGTGTCTCGGCGGTGCTGTCCCTGGTGAGAGGTGGTGGTGGGGTGTCTCCGGGTTTCTTCCCACGTGGAGACTCTCATCAGTGGGATTTTACAGTCGAAAGTTCAACTCATGCCAACGCCGAGACCACCCTTGTGGACAAAACGAAAATTTCTGCTTTACAATCACCAAATCCCATGGTGGGGGAGGGGGGGGCATTCTTTAGCCGTGCGGCGGCCCAGGGCTGACGTGGTCGTCACCGCGAGCGAACAGCGGGGGACGCAGGCGGCGACTCTCGGTTGTTATCGCCAAGGCGATTGCGAACGCGTCAATAATTCATTTTCGTTGAGCAAATGAGCGGGCCGCGACTGAGGGGCTACTGCCAGCGTGATGGGCGCCGTGTCGGCGTGACATTGTAGCACGCACGGAGACGATTACGACAAAAGTAGAATTCGCCCCATGAAATCCCGCGAGCTGACGACACTCGGATATTGTTCGTTAACGTTGAGAGCGCGGCACGAATTCAACCTTCAAACAAAGACATCGGCAGAGGCGCGGGAGAATTCATTCAATAATAAGTGTGGGCCCCGGTGCCACCTGGGATACTCAGCGCCCCCTGGGGTGCCCAGTGCCGGATGAAGCGAGTGCGGGGCCTGTAACATGTGATGTTGTAAACGGGCCCTAAATAAAAAAAACCCTAATATAAAAAAATAACATTTTTACTTGCATAGTAAATTGTATTTTTTTTTGCTATACAGCCAGATAATACGACAAATCACTAACCTTAAACACCCAGTCGTTCATAAAAGTTACAGGGCAGTATAGTACTATAGTAGTAAAGCAAGTGCGGAATCACTGAACCGAGATTGATAGCTTGAAAACATTTAGCGCGGAGCCCTTGAAAGTGCGGGGCCCGTAGCATATGTAGTTACTACATGTGTTTTGAGACCCCCCCCCCACTCCGCCCCACTCCACCAACACGCGAGGCGCTTTCCCCGTGCCGACCCGGTCAACGCCGTCATTCTCCGACCGGAGTGGGCCTCCGTCACGAAGAACACGAACGGCCCCGTACCTCCAGGCGGTGTTTATTGTGGGAAACGTTCACCACGCACGCACTGCCGTCCCTGGGGGGCCGCGGAGACTCTGGGCGACCGCCCCGGGCCCCGCGCTTTGGCGTCAAGGTGCCAGAAGCGATCACCTCCCGTTTGCTTTGAAGGCGTCCGGGGGCGCACGCTGCGTGATTTGCCAAGGGCGCCGCACCCCCTCCACCCCCCCCCCCTATGGACAGCCCCGCGTGCATGCGTCAGAAACCGCGAATACAGAACGAGTGTTGTTTTTCTTCTTCTACTGTGCTGCATATTTGTTTTTAAAGGAGGGACGTTCGAGCGACGGCCTTGACAAAGAGGCCACTCGAGGCAGATCCGGAGGTCGCGAGACCGATAACCGGATGAGTGGCTGTTCTAGGAACGATTCACTTGGTCCTGCCATATGACTGTGGAATTGTCACCACTGGTTCACAGCACCACTAGAGGTGAGCCCCATCTGTCGGATTTAATTACGCTGCAGTGAAAGCGATATACGTTTCTGTATATTTACATTTAAAATTAAACGACTTTTACCATAACCTGCTGCCAAGCTTGTGGTCAGACATACGAAGAGCGATTGACACATTTGTGGATACAGCGATAAATGGATCGATTAATAGATCAATGGTTTGTCAGACAAACTAAGATGGACAGATGAATAGATGGATAGATGGAGAGACGTGTTGGTGACAAAGTGATACATCGTCAGGCGAGTGAGAAGACGTTTCACTTAATAAAAAGGGGCAGGCGAGCTCCTGTCGAGGGCAGGCCGACGGGCCAAACTTTCTCAAACTCCGGCAACGTTCTTGACGCTTTCCCCACCTTAAAAAACAAACCCCACCGATACATGAAAGAGCCTTAAACACGCGCTGCCCCGTTCCCCTCCCAACCTCCGGCAGCAGCAGCAAACACGCGGCTTGCTCTGCCAGAGATAAGAGGTTGTGTTGCACAAATGGAACACTAGGTTATCTTTCGGTTTTCGAACACGTGGCACACACGTGGGCACACAGACTTTTGTTCGCCGCCCATTTGTTTTCTTGTTTGTCGGTCATCCCAGAATGCACCGACAGGGCGAGCGGGAATCCCCCAACTCGAGAAGAGGTTGTGAAAGACAACTTGGCCCAGTGACGGCCAGGGTGATGTTTCGTTCCGTGACAGCTGCACCTGTGGAACCTGTGGCACGTGACTCCTGCAGCACCTGGACAAAATGTGGACGACGCCGCCGGCACGCAGTCACCTCCTCTTCGATCTCGAATGACATCACGGGATCTTTAATGTCCGCTGAAAAGCAGACCGGCGATAATTTACCGGTCACACCCGCATTTACCGGGGCGGCTGACCGGATTCGAACCACGATTCCCGTGTAACAAGCGGTAAAACGCGCAACCGCCGAGCCACTTCACCGGCCCAACACTCGTAGCAGCTCCCGCCATCTTGACCACCGCTTCTCCTGTGCGATGTCCGCAGCGCTCGGGATTTCACGATCTCTACCTCCGACGCTTTGAATCGGCACCACCCACGCGCGTGAACCACACGCGGGCTGTTGGCAGGACTCGCAATAAAATAATGTAACATCTTTTTTATTCAAATTGACCAAAAAACAAAACCGTCATCACAAAATTAACTTTGTTTAAAAACACATTCGCAACAACAAGACACAAAACCCGTCGTCGCGCATTCCGAGCAACGACGAGAAATCAACTTGATGGCGGCAAAGGCAGGCGACGGCAACTCGTCTCGGGCAACATTATCTGGGCTCTAGAGTTGCACCGCCGCCACATTCACCGTTTGGTGCCACACGCCACCAGTGGTTTGCTACAATTTACGTAAACAAGGCCTCAATGACGCGCGATGCCTCTTTGAGATGAAGTACAAAGATCAACAGTGCAAGTTTTTGTTTCGCTTGCAATAACGTTGCTAGCAACAAATGCTGTTGCCGTGTGCTTTTTGTCCGTGTCATCGAGTTTAGTTTTTTAAGAAAAGGATGCAACACCGGGGAAAATAAAAGTTGCAATTAGGTCCGCAACTCGAAGCAACTGTCATTCTAGCATTTTGTCTTTTTGCACGAACGATATTGCGCTGATTGATTTGAATGGGCCACGTGGTAATTGTATTAACCTGGACCAACATGGCTGCATTTCTTGCCGTTGCATGAGATGCCTCGATGTTTGTGAACACTGCATTAACATGTAATCATGGTTTAAAGCGCACCTTTTTTCCTTTAAAATGTCTCAAAAATTCCTGAAGAGTTGTTTTGTTTGTGTATAGGTTATGAAGCTGCCTTTACTTTCCTAGATTCACAGCCAGGCTTCCTGTGGCCGGGCTGCACAGAGGGGAGTGGGGTGGGCTGGTGTCAAGGCCTACGCCTCAATTAAACACAAACATGGCCCAACATTAAGTTCAAAGCAGGACAACAATTGAATGATGCAACAAAGTTACGTTCAGGATAGTTTCACCGTTTAGCTTCGACAGAGGGCTGCAAAGGGCAGTCTGTGAGTTCCTGCGCCATCCCTACCGCCAGTTGCATTTTTGTTTGGCACTAAATTACAAAAATAACAACAAAACTTAGTGTCACATTCGGGGGGAGTGACAGCGACTAGGCAGCAAGCAACCAGCTGGGCTTCTGTATCTCGAGTGGCATCGACGCCTCTCCCACTACTCGGGGAACGGGACACCGTGCTGCGTCTCTCCGTCACATCGTCCATCGCTTGCGGGGGTGGGGGTCAGGCCTCCACAGCTCCAAGGGCTTCTCTGCCACGTGGCCGCTGCCCTCCCCCGCCAGCCTACTACGGCCGCACGCTCGCGACGACTTCAGGAGCGTCGCTAGCATCGCGGCGCAACCGGGGCGCCAACGCGGCGGCGGCGGTCACCACTCGAGCTCCACGGGGTAGCTCCCCGTCAGGCAGGCGGTGCAGTGACCGGAGCCTGCCGAGCCGTTGGCCACTTCGCGACCGTCGTGGTCGCGATCGTCGTCGGGTTCCAGCTGCACGGCCGTTGCCGGGACGTTGCCCCCGTGCTTGATGCCCTTCTGCACAGCCCACTGCAGCCCTGCCACAGACAGGTACTCCACACTGTTGGCATCTGCGTGCAGTTGTGGGAGAGAAGGATTGGTAGTAGTAGGGGGGTGGGTGGGGAGGGGGGGGAGACAGAAATGGGTCGGCGTAGGGCAGAGGTGGCGAGCGCACGCGGCCCACAATTTCACGTCGCGCGTCACGCGGCTAAAACGAGCGGCAAAGAGTCACCGCAAGCTTCTCGGCAGCGCTAATCTGGCACGACGATGGAGACCTAAGGCCAGGATGGTGGTGGTGGTGGTGGTGATGAGACTGATAAGAGAGATCCTTGAATGCTGTGCGGCGTAACAAAGAGCGGACCGTTGGGGGTCAACTCGGCCGTCCCACAGAAACACGGAAGCGATGTGGAGGTCCCCAGCGGCGCTCGCCTTGAACCTGTTGACCTTTACTTTAGATTATTTATAAACACGAGGCCTTACGCAGTGGTGTGTTGTGACAGCGATGACTCGCGATGGTCCTTGAGGTCGGGGATCACGACCCGCGATAGCGGTCAAGCCCGCGTCGTTGTTTTCTCGGTCCGTGTTCCCATTACAAAAATCGCCGCCCTCTTCCCTGCCTCCCCGTGCAAGGCATGTGCCGTGACGAGCGTGGCGTGGTTTGTTGGGTCGCGATGTGGCAGAATTCAGCGTGGGGTTGCGTGGATCGGTGTTGTGCGGCGTTGTGACGTTGCGTGCTTTGTGCTTTAATTGTCGGGCGGTGGTGGCTACGGACGTGGCCTACGACCCGACGCTGTAGAACCAGCGAGGGTTGGTGGATCGCCGCACCGATGTTGTGAAACTTCCTTCTCGTAGGCGTCGAGGCTGTGCCATTCCCTGACTTGCCACACTGTAAAGTGCCTACCAATATCTGCCCTTTCTGCACGGGAAAAAGTGTTGTCCCCTCGCTCGCGTGAGTTTTCCCCGACAGCTCTGGTTTCCTTCGCAATGTACAAACAGTCATTAATGATCTCAAAACATCTTACTATATGGAACACAGCAGAGCTTGGGCAATTGCTAGTAGCAGCGGCTCATCGCGTGGCTGATGTCTTTCCCCGCTTGTCTGAGGTTCCCTGCACCTTTGAGTCGTTCGCTCTCCGCGAGTGAATACTGTGCGGCCGTGCCGCAAGTTCAAGATATTACTATAGTTCTGCGTGGCATTGTGCAGCGCGCTACGATTCGGTGCGGCGTAACAATTCGGTGCCAAGCGGTTCAACGTGGCCCGACGCACTGCAGCCCAGCGCGGCGCAGCGCGTGCGGCACGATCGTTGTGCGGCACGATCGTGGTGCGGTTCGGTGTGACGCGGGGCGTGGCCGCGGTCCGGCGCGGCCTCACCGAGGTGGCTGGCGAGGGAGTTGAACTGGGGTTTGTTGGCGATGAGCTCCTCACGCGTCGGGATGTTGATGCCCATGTAGCACGGGTGTCGCACGGGCGGCGAGGCGACGCGCACGTGGACCTGCGGCGGTGGCGGAGCGGCACGGCGCGGTCAGGCCCGGCACGCACGTCCCACACACACGACACCCCCCGCACCCCCCCCCCTCCCCCACATTCAGCACCATGGACAAGTCCCGGGGCACTCTCTTGGCGTGAGACAGATTCATATTTAGGTCGATAAGCAAGATGACAGATCAATCGACAGGTGGAGAGAGATCGATAGAGAACCTTCATGAGCTGTGTAGAGCCGACAGAGACCAGTCTCTTGTGCAGACCTACACAGAGACTCAATAGTGAGAAGGAGATCGCGCAGACTTACACAAAGACCTGTAGACTCACACAGATAATAAAATGGACTTTACATAAAACCCACGAGCTTACATAGGAACGTCATAGGATAACACAGAGACACAGACTTAAACGTACAATAGCTAGAAGCCACGAAGCCCAGAATCTAAAAAAAAACATACAACAAATCCCGACGTGTAAACAAAACCATCGCGGCAAACGCTGCGTGAAATGTAACCAAATAACGATGACTAAAAGCAACAAACTCGCTATTTGGAGCGGTAAAAGTTATAAATTGTTGGCGCGTCCGCCTGCATGAATGAAGCGGAGTGGCGCGCCCGCCACCCGGAGGTCGTCATCCCCGCCGCGGTCACCACGACACGTGGCACCTACGGAGGTCCCCAGACCTTCAACAACTTCACTGCGAGCGGGGCGAGCGGCCGGGAGATGGGGTGGGGGGGGCGGGAGATGCGGTACGAAGACCACCGAGGCGCGGCTCTTCTGACCTCTGACCTTGGCTGCGGAGCACGGGTCGGGGGGCGGATCGCCGCCCTCTACAAACAGCGCGGCTCGCCGGGCGGTGGCGAGCGAGCAAAATCGCAACGTCGCCGTTTACCTCCCGTGGGCCGCGTCGAACCGCGGGCGCAGGATCGCGGCAGCGATGTAGCGCGGCGAGCGTGGGCCCCGGTGCGACGAATTCGTTCTGCGATCCGAGCGGGAGGTCGCTCTCCGGGACCCGACCCTGTCCGCGCTCCCGGCGCCGCGCGCGCTCCCCCCTCGTGCCCTCACCTCGCTGGCGCCGCCCTCTCGCAGCAGCTTGATGATGGGCGCGATGGTGTTGCCGCGCACGATGGAGTCGTCGATGAGCACCACGCGCTTGCCCGCGAAGTTCTCGGCGAGCACGCCGAACTTCTTGGCGACGCCGAGCTGGCGCAGGCGCGTGTTGGGCTGGATGAAGGTGCGGCCCACGTAGCGGTTCTTGCACAGCACCTCCACGTACGGCAGCCCCGACTGCGGCCACGCACGGACGGGCACCGGGGGGCTCGCGTGTAACGTGCGCTCGTGCGCGTGCGTGCGTGCGTGAGCGCAGCGATAAGCGCCCTGCGCTACGAACCCGACGACTCGAGTTCGATTCCCGCTTATGGCCAACACCAGTGATGATTATCTGAACCGGTCCTGGGCCTCCCCTAGGTCGACTAAGCCTCAAATGAGTACCTGGTGCGGTGTGTAAACGTTGCCACTGGGGAGACAAAATCGGTCGGGCGAAGTGCTGGCCACCCAAATTACTCAATTTGGATTAAACATCGAAGCGGTCACCAAGATTCCCTCGACTGTGCAAGCCTAGCAGGACCCTCCTGAGAAGTCTTGTGACTCGGCGAGGCTTTAGTTTTCCTAGGTAAACAGGCGCAATAATAATAATATTGACGATAACGCACGACTCCTGCGTACGTGCGTGCGCGTGTCCACCCACCTCCTGGGCGTATCCCAGCGCGGCAGGCGTCGCCGATTCCGGCACGGCGCTCACCAGGTCGGCGGCGACCGGAGCCTCCGTGGCCAGGCGCTGTCCGCAGCGGTGCCGCACCGTGTACACCATCTGGCCTGCCGGGTGGGGGGTGGGGGGAATGGGCGCAGGCGGAGTCACCCCGAGGAACTGGACGGCGGCTTGCGCATGCGTGCGTCTGAGCTTGTTTAACAGTCGTGCAGAGATTAGCGCGCTGCGCTACGGACCCGGAGAATTGAACTATCCTAGGTCGACTCGGCCTAAAATGAGTCCCCGGCGCGGAGAGTAAACATCAGCGCGGGGGAGACAAAGGCGGCGAATTCCTCCAGGCAGCGTGGACGAGGGGGAGGGAACGAGGGGTCAGGGCCAACAGCGCTGGCTCGCGAACGTCAACAATAACAGACGACGGTGGCACTCGGCTAAGAGGTCACGGGGTCAGAGCCGGACAAACACGGCCGCCCTCTCCACCTGCGGGGTCAACAGCATCACGGCAACGCCACCAAGCGAACGTCAACAACGGCGCTCAAGGGAGCGGGTGAGCGAGTTAGCGGCCGACATCTCCGGGCCGGCAGCCACAATATTTGCATTCCATGGCGAACGTAAACAAACACGTTCGATTTTAACCTGTGTAGCTATTATTTATTTTTTTAAATAAACGACGCAAACGTTTCCTTCGTCCTGCGGTGCGCCACCTACCCTCGAAGACCGAGTCAGGCCGGGCGAAGTAGACGTACTCGAAGATGCAGAACGCCGGCGGGTCGGCGTGCGGCCGCGGAACCACGCCCAGCGAGCGCACCCCGCCCCGGCTGATCGCCACCATCTCGCCGGGACGCACCTCCTGGTAAAACCTGCGCGGCACGAGCGTTGTTAAAGCGGCGCGCGCGCGAGAACACTTACGACGCCGCGACCCGCGCCACCAAATTCTTGACCCCTGACCTCTGACCTGGCCCCGATCGACTGGAAGCTGCAGGACTCGGAGGAGACGACCCAGCCCTCAGTGTCACCCTCCACGTTGGTACCTGGCGAGCAAAAAGAAAGAAAGAGAGAAAAATGACGCATGAGCATTAATTCTGTAACGATTTTCATCCTCGGAAGTGTTTGATTCGCGATGAAAACGTTACAAACCAACGAGACCAGGTCACGCGGCACATGACGCGCAACTTCTCGAGAGGACGTCGCGCGCACCATGACGTCATCGCAAAGCGAGGGGAGCCGCCGCACACCTTGGTTGCCAAGACAGGTCCCCCTTTCACCGCTGGTGTTTTGTCGACAAGTTCTGGCTGCTCTCACGATCAATGTGTCCGTAATAGCAACGCAAATTGGCCCAAAAGTTTTGTTCGTAGTGCGTCTCAAATCGCTGTCCTCCCGTGTTACGGAAGGTTTTCAACCCACGTGCGAAAGCGCTAAATAAACATGGGTCTAGTGTTGCGATAGCCGAGCGGTGATGGTAGCTACGTACGTGGCCTGTAATCCTGCGCTGTTGAGTGGCAGCGACGGTTGGTGGATCACCGCACAAATGTACCCTGGCTCACCAGGAGATGGCAGCATAGCAGAGCGTGGCGTGCAGGGGTGGGGAACGTCTGGCCCGCGGGCCTTAATCATTTGGTCTGTTCCAGGGGCGAGTTAATGAAATGTTTGACCAAAATAACAAGCAAATTTTTCAGTTGATAATTTTGTATGGCCCACGAATGATGTTATAAATATCCAAATGGCCTTTGGCAGAAAAAAGGTTCCCCACGGATATCGTGTTTCCTCCTCGCATGCAAGGGGGCTTTCTTGATGTACTCTGGTTTCCTCCAGCACGTATCAACACTCATCAATTGGCTGAAAACATCCAAATACAAAGAGAAGCGCAGAGTTTGTGAAATTGCTGTTGGCGTCGGCTCAGCGTCTGGCTGCTGCCGATGACTTCCAGCTGGGCGATTGTGAGACGTGATTTGTATAAACGACGACACCGACGCGATAGAAATTTAACCCGTAACATTATTATGAAAAACAGAAATGTACATTTGTTGAACCTCTCTTGCACTGTACGTAGCCAATCGTGCTCACCGGAGGTGCGGGAAGAGTGGTGGTTGGGCGCAACAGCACGGTGAGCTGCCAGTCAGCCGATCGCGAACAAGTTAAGCTCGCGACCGTAATTAAAATGACTTTTTGAAGCCTGCGAAAGCAATTCACTTTTCGCACTGGGATTAAATTGAACCGCCTATTGCCAATCGCTACCCTACTTACAACGGAGACGGACAGATGCCTCAACCAAGCGAGAACCCGGTAAGACTAGAAATCAATTTTTTGCAAGGGATGCGTTTTTTTTTTATTGCTCTGGCCTAACAGCACGAGTCAAGTAACGTGAGCGTGGGTGAGAAAGGGCACTCGTTTAGAGTGGGAGCATGGGTGGGGGGGCGGGGCAGAGCCTGGGCGAGCGTGTGGAGTAAGGGTGCGCATGATGTATGTATGTTGAACGTCATTCTCCATGACCTTTGGAGACAGGTTTGTAATGGTGGGTGGTCGTGGGTGGTCGTGGGTGGTCGTGGGCGATCTTGTACGATAAAAGATGGGCGGACGCACGCACCGGGGGAGGACATGCACGAGGGGGGCACGAGTTGGCCCAGGCAGAGCGGCCGGAGCCCGTAGGGGTCGCGCACCGCGTAGATCACGTCGTCGTGCATCACGAGCAGCGAGTAGGCGGCGCGCGTCTCCTCCATCAGGTTACGGATCCTGCCAGGGTGGCCGCAGAGACGCCATGGGTGAGGTGGGCGGGGTCGAGCATCGGGTAAGCGGGGTCAAGGGTGGGCTAGGCAGGGTCAAGGGTGGGCTGGGCGAGGTCAAGGGTGAGGTGGGGGTCAGGCACGTTTTAGGACCCCGGTGCCATACGCAAGCATTCGTTTATTAAACATTGACGATTATGTCATTGTGGGCGAGCGAGATGTGTTGAGCGAGCGAGATGTGTTGAGCGAGCGAGTGAGCGGGCGAGCGGGTGGGTAAGCGAGCAAGTGAGCGATGGCGAGCGATTGTGCAAGCAAGCAGGTGGGCGAGCACGTGACGGCCAGGCAACGAGCGTGTGGGGGGAGCGAGTGAGCAATGGAGAGTGATTGAGCGAGCCAGCTAGTGTGAGGGTGAGCGAGTGATAGTGACTGGGCGAGCGAGCAGGAGGGCGATTGAGGGTGAGTAAGTAGGTGACTGAGCAAACGAGTAGAATGAGTGAGCGATCGAGCGAGTGGGTGAGTGAGCGAGTGGGTGAGTGAGCGAGTGGGTGAGTGAGCGAGTGGGTGAGTGAGCGAGTGGGTGAGTGAGCGAGTGGGTGAGTGAGCGAGTGGGCGAGTGAGCGAGTGGGCGAGTGAGCGAGTGGGCGAGTGAGCGAGTGGGTGAGTGAGCGAGTGGGTGAGTGGGTGAGTGGGTGAGTGAGCGAGTGGGTGAGTAAGCGATCGAGCGAGTCGGTGAGTGAGCGAATGCGAGCGATTGAGCTCTGGACAGCGAGCGAACATTCGACATTGGGCGAGCGATTTGGTGAGCGAGCGAGTGAACGAGCGGGCGAGCGCGCGAGTGAACGAGTGATGACGAGCAATTGAACGAGGCGAGCGATGGGCAGCGAGGGAGCGAGCGAGCCGGCGAGTGGGGCCCACCGCGCCACCCAGTCGGGCCCGTGTGGCTCCTCTCCGGGCGGGGTCAGCGCCAGCAGCTGAGTGATGAGTTCGCTGTCCGAGGTGCTGGACAACCCCACGCCGTGACGCAGAACCTGAGCTCACAGAGGGTGGGAGGGCACGGGGCAGTGGGGTGTGGGGGGCGGTGGGGGGATGTGGGGGGGGTAAGGAGTGGTGGGAGGTAGCGTAATATGAGATTTAATACACATAATCCGGCTCAGAATCTGAATATTTATTGATACTGGAGGAATCCGATAAGCTATAAAGCTCTTTTTCACAGTCACCCCCCTCCACGATTCCACGCAAGTCTAAGGGGCGTCTATACATTCTGTAGGCCTCTATGTAGGTCGATGGATCGGTAGGTTAAGTCATTGGGTCGCTGTGCTAGTCTACTGAATTGTCTGGAATCTCATCCGGTTAATAAAGGATACTGTATAGGTCTTTGGGTGTCTATGGAAGTGTTTGGATCTCCCTGCGTAAGTCTATGTTATTATATGCCTATAGTTTGAAACAATGCAAGCTAAAACCACCGACGATTTCTTTCATCTGCGTTGAATATAATAGCGCCCCTAGTGGCTGTAGGGGTCACGTGAAACAATTGCCCGCACACAGGGCAACGTCGGGAATTGTCAACAAACAACCCTTAAATGTTCACCAGGTCGACTCACCGAGCGGCGCTGTGATTAAGTCATCTGAAGACCACAGCAGATTTTACTTTTTTTCTAAATCGAACGACGGATTCTGTTCTCCGTACAATACCAGCCAAGTTACAATGACTACGCTGTACACGCGGCCGATTGATTGGCTGCGACCCCCAAAACCGTCTGTCGTCACCCACATATTGACTCTCTTGTATTGGGGATTAAAGTCTTAAAGTATTTTGTTCACTCCCCCTACCACCACCACGGCCACCACCATGGCCACCACCAGTCGATGCGAGTGAGCGAGTGGGGTTGGCGGAGACGCCGCACGGCAAGAATGCGGTCGCGCACAACGGCGAGATGGTCAACGCCGCCAAGCTACGCCGCAAGGTGCCCCCCTCCCCGGAGGAACTGGGGGGAAATAATGGACAATGAAAAATAATAGTTACAATCGCCCCCCCCCCCCCCCCGCCAAACAAGGCGGCGTTTGAGATGGCCCCCCGCGTTTGCTTCGTGGTGCTCAGCATATTTTTTTAATGCGGGAATAGGCGGCGATGCGCATCCACGCCCATTCGGTCGCGACCGCGTTCGCCAACAACGGCACCGATTCACGATTAGAAACATTCCGGCGACGCCTGCGGTTACAGTTAAGAGTTGGCGCAAAGCTCGGGGTTACGGCTGGGCTATGGATTAAGGCCGCAGCTCTGGTACAGCGGGGGGGGGGGGTGGGGGGGGGGAGTTGGGATCAGTGGGGAGGGGTGGGGGGCAATGGGGATTCGGTTCTAGATCCGGTCCTTTATCGCGGTCACCGACGCGGTACCACCGCCGGTACTGCATCAACCGTCGGGGCCCGGCTAACCATCGCCGCCGTTAGGGTTTGATCTCGATCGGCGGCGGCGGTTTCATCGCGGGCCCCCCCACCGCCCCACTGGCGCGCGTCGTCCAAGCGCATTTTTTGGCGCACGTCGAGGCCGGGCCCGAGCCCAACTCCGCCCCCGTCTCTCTCTCCCCACGCTCCCCGACGCGCCGGGAGACCGGCAGCCAGGCACCGCGTCTAAAAGGGGCGCTTGTAAGATTTCGGTCGACGGGGCCAAGCGACGCGCGTTCGCTAGGATGGGGGGGGGGGGGGTGGCCAGCGCCAGATTAGCGGGCCAGTAGCGCGCCAACGATCCCTGGGTTCCAGACCCAGAGCCAGACGCACGCAGCCCTGGAGTCCATCCCAGCCGCGCGAGCAACGCCGCCTCGTGAGGAGGTCTCAATCACGGCAAACTGCTGACGGCTCAAGAAACTTAAAACGCGCCCATTGCGGAAAATCTGACGAATCGGGGTAAAATTCGGTCCAAGCCCAGAATAAGAGGGGACACCGTTTCGCCAGCAAGCGAGCCAACGGCTTCGCGTCCGCACAGCGCGGCACCGGCTGCAAGATAGACCCTCGCGAGGAGAGATTTTCTTAACCAACATTTGCCGAGGCCCCGGGCACAACAGCCGAAAATTCAGAGTGGCCGGCAAACAACGGCACCGGGCTGTTGGTGGCTCAAGTCGGAGAAACGGGACCCGGCCGCCGAACGCGGCAAAGCTTTGCTCGGATTCACCGATGCCAAAAGCGGCGCGAAAACAACGGCAGGAAGACCGCGGTGGCAGGGGGTGGGGGCCGCGGTGCTGGGGGGCTTCAAGGGTGCAGCAAAGCGGGGAGAGGGGTGCTTATACATTTACATATAATCCATACAAGTTCATAGCTCAGTGGGATTTACCTGGGAAGATAGAACGCTTTATTCGTAGAAAATATTTTTTTTGGTGATTTGCTTCCCTTTCCTCTACTTTGCACTCCTATCGTATTTTTTCGTGTCTCTTGTTGATCATTCTGACCCCGTGTCCTGACCGGACATCTGTGAAAAAGAGCTTTATAGCTCATCGGATTCCCCCTGCAGTACAAGTATTCCGATGCTTCTGAGATCTCTGGGAGGTGGAGGTGGGGGCAGGCACCTTGCGGCGCAGCTTGGCGGCGTTGACCAGCTCGCCGTTGTGTGCGACCGCGATCTTGCCGTGCAGCGTCTCCACCACGAACGGCTGGCAGTTGAGCAGCTCCGAGTGACCCGCGGTGGAGTAGCGCGTGTGGCCGATGCCCAGATTGCCCTGCCGCAGCTGGACCAGGTCCTCCTCCCGCACCACGCTGCTCACCAGGCCCATGCCCTGCCGGCCACGGTGTCGCGGCCGCAACCAGGGGGTGCACGCACCGCAGACGGCAATGAGAGCGAGCGTCGACCGGTGTTGCAGCAGGGGGAGGGGAGAGGTAGCATGCGTGTGGGGGGGGGAAGGGGTGAACCGAGCCAGGAGACCGAGAGATAGAGCAGATAGAGAGAGTGGAGGGGAGGGAGGGAGCAGAGGGATGGAGGGACGGAGAGAGGGAGGGAGGGGTGGGAAGCAAGGGGGGGGAGCGGAGGGGAGAGAGTGAGGGAGGGAGGTAGCGGAGTGGAGGGAGTGCAGGGGAGGGAGGGAGCGGAGGGGATGGAGGGAGGCGATAACGGCGGTGGCGGTGCTGGTAATGGTGGTTGTTGAGGCAGTGGTGGTTATGGTGGTGGTGGTAGTAACAGCAGCAGTGGTGGTGCTGGTGGTGATGACAGGCTTGCATGCTTGAAGCAGTGTTTGTGGTAGTTGTTGGCGGTTGTGGTGCATGGCAGCAATAGTGGTGGCAGTTGTGGTCATAGCAGTGACACGCGCACTTGCGAGCAAACACACAACATAAAGACAAAGTTCGCCTGCTGGGGCTAATGCTGTTAGAGAGCACCTATTAAGGCTGGCACGGCGGCATCCGAGGGGGTGGGTGGCCAACACCACGCCCGGCGGCCCTTGTATTCCCAGCGCTGATGTTTACACACCGCACCAGGTACTCGTTTAACGAGGAACTTGAGTCGCCGGGTTCAAAATGCAGTGCAAACCACTGCGCCACCGCTTTGCACACAATCACGCACGCACACGCACGCACGCACGTAAAGACACACAGAGTCTGAAACCCCGCTCACATGAAAGGGGAAAAGTCTGCAGATAATTAAGCGGTAATGACACCGCCGCCGCTTACTTTGGCTTGTTCTGAGATTTTTTTTTAACTCTCTCTCTCTCTCGCTCTTTCATATTCGGCGAGCGTTCGCGTGAGCCGCTCGGATCGCGGCACGCGGGGGGAGGCTGCGACCCGCGCCGGCGCCGCCGCCGCCGGGCGTTCCGCAAGCGGCCACCTTGTGCGTTGTGAATCGTGGCTGGGTCGCCCCGTTGCTCGTGACGATGCCGGCGCTCTCCTGGCCCCTGCAAGGCAGCACGGGGGAACGCGCGATGCAGTCACAACCCCCGCCAACGGCAGGAGAGGGGGGGGGAATAAATAAATATAGAAACGTATACACGCGCAAACACCAACTATAAAACGGTTGTAGTTTCCAGCTCCGCGATTGCTTATTCAACGCTGCCGCTGCCAGGAAGGATCTCTTGACTTTAATAATAATGATAATCATTTACACGTTCATCCAGGGAGAGCCACACAGGGTCCTTGCTGCTACCGCCGCCGCTGCTACGTCCGGCGTTTACCGTTAAGATGCTTTCAACCGCAAGTTTTCAGGAATCTCCGCGTGATCCACCAAGCCCCGCCTACAAAAATGTACCGTATCATCGCCGCCGTGCACCACAGAAACGAAGGCGACGTCCGTTCCCACGCCTTGCGCGAGGAGGCAACGCTCTATCCCCGTACAGATGGAAACAGACGGCGATCGGTCACGCTTGCCGTGCCGCCTTCTCCTGGCAACCTCCTGGACACCCCCGAGGAAGGGAACTCGAGAACCAGCGTCACCCTTCGTCTCTGTGGTGCACGGCGGCGATGATACGGTACATTTCTTTAGGCGGGGGGTTGGCGGATCACGCGGAGATTCGCGGAAACTCCAAAACCCGCTGGGGGCTGCTGCAAGGTGGCCGGGAGACGGGAGCACGGCGAGTAGGATTTGTAAATCCATCTGTGCGTGACGCATCTGCTTCCCAGACTAGGACTTTATCTCTGTTGGTGAGGCTTCATTGAGCTTCGCAGCTCTGGTACAAGTTGGCAGTTACAGCACATTGCAGTTATCAAGAGTTACACAGAGACCCGTAGAGTTACAGACACACACAGAGACATGTACACAGAGACACGGAGAGATACACAGAGACACGGAGAGATACACAGAGACACGGAGAGATACACAGAGACCCGTAGAGTTACACAAAGACACGGAGAGATACATAGAGACACGTAGAGATACAGAGACCCATTGAGGTACAAAGACACCTGTAGAGTTACATACAGATCCAGAGTTGCATAGAGACATGCAGAGTTACATATGTTTACGCGATCTAAACCAAAAAAACTCTATTATGGCTGTTGGTCGCGGAAGCCTACGTGTTAAACTACATCGAGTAACTCTACGGGTCTCTGTGTAAGTGCAGAGTGATACAGAGACTCAGACCCCAGCCCAAGACAGCGGTGGGAGCTACAGAACATCGCATGGTGAGAATGTGCAAACCAACCAAAGCAAAAAAAATTACACACGAAGCCACGTCAGAACTCCCTTCAAACACGACAAACAACCGCTGCCTTCTAACACACAAATCAACAACGGTGCGCATCAGAGAATCCCGGCGCAGATGTCCATGTAAATAAACCGTGTACACAGCCTCAGACGCAGCACGGCTTGCTTACAGCATTCATATCCAGATTGGTAGGAACGGACGAGAGCCACTGCGTTCGAACAAACAACCGAGTGGATAACAAACCTAAGATTACATCATTAATCTGCTGCTATGAATCCATACGAAAGCAGACGTAGATTCCGACTGGTTGGGAGGACAGTGCAGAATTTGCCTGCCCCACAAGAGAAGGCCCCGGAGCCGGTCGGCTTCCCTGGCCGCCCTCGAGGGCTTTCTGTGGCAACTGCGGTCTCCTCCCTCGGGAAATCAAAACGCTCCCGGGAATGAGGAGGAGCCTTGAGACTCAGCGAAGGGTTCCCGGGTACATGAGCACCATCGCTGTTAGCGCCACACCATTGGGCGTGTGGAGGCTTTGGTGGACATTCCACATTCCTATGGCAGGGACTAGTACGCGTAGGACGGTCTACGTTGCAACCAAAGTGGGTAGTCTCAATTTATCGACCTCACGGAAATGACGACACTCTGATCGCGAGCCGAGTGCTGCGGCATGGTGATATCCGTGGCCACACAAACATTGTCGATTCACTCCATTTGGGCGTTCGTGTGCGTGTCTGACCGTGCGTGCGTGTGCATCC
The DNA here is from genome assembly GCF_964198595.1 of Lampetra fluviatilis. NCBI lineage: Eukaryota > Metazoa > Chordata > Hyperoartia > Petromyzontiformes > Petromyzontidae > Lampetra > Lampetra fluviatilis. Next base: position 14,036,117 of record NC_136289.1, read on the forward strand.
CTCCGCATTTAGCAACATGCTTTTAGATTATGTAGATTATTTGGCTGTGATGAATCTCCACATAAGCCACTTCGTTGAGCTATCATTTGTAACCACGTTCCCTCTGAAGATGAAGAAGCTATATAGCTCGGTGGGCTTTACCTGGTAAAATAAAATCGTACTTTTTTGTGCGATCCATTTACCTTTCCTCGACTTTGAACTCCATTCGTGTTTTGGTACCGTTTGTTGTTGTAACGTTCGGACCAAACCCGACTGGACAGCTGTGAAAAAGAGCTTCATAGCTCATCAGATTCATCCAGAATAAATAAATATTCTGATGCCGAGTGTGTGCGTCCTACGCATTTGCCTATGTTTGGGCGCGTGTTTGTGCGGGTGCGTACGTGTGTGTTTTGGTGCTTGTGTGTTGTGTGTGCAAGTTTGTGTCCGTGTCGGCGTGCATGTGTGCGTCCGCGTGTGCACATGTGTGATTGTTTCAGTGTGCATGTGCACGCATTCATGCGTGCGCGTATTTGCGCGCGTGCACGTTTGTATTTGCACATGCGTTGGCGCAGTGGAAATAGACAAATTCGCTCGCTAGAGACCCCCACATTCAATTCCCAGCAATGGCAACGCCACAATTCAAACCTCACGACACCGTACCTTAGAGGTCAGCGGGGGTCACGACCTGTGTGGACCTGGGGCCCGGTCGCTGGGTGAATCCACTAATATCATCGCGCGGCCCAACCCCAAAAATGTACGTGGGCACGTCGCACCGGCTATCAAAACGTTTGAAAATAACATGCCGAGTTCCGTGAAGTTTTTTAAAACAAATTGTAGCATCTGCAACGCTTCCCCTCTGCTTGCGGAGCAGCAGTGGTCGGTGGACTGCAGCTTGGCATTCACTTCCCCTAGGTCTACTCAGCCAAAAAACGCACCCCCGATGAGCACGGTTGGCTACGTATGGTGCAAAAAAAGTTCAACACATACGTATACATACAAAACACGTGCTCATTCCCACGAGCCAAACGACACTGCCGGTCGTAACCGGAGGCGGCAGTGGCACCTGCCTACCGAATAGGCACTCTCTGACCGCCGCCGTCGCAGCTGCTTGCCGACGGTGAAAGCCGCCTTTGTGTCCCTCGACTCTTTGCTTTGTTCTCACGGACGGGCGGCCAACGCGCGTCTCGGCGCTCTCCGTAGCGGCCGGCACGCCGCCACCGTGAAGTTCACCGGGTAAATGTTACTCATAAGGAGAGGGAGGCTCGTGGTGGCTGCGGTGGTGGGAGGGCGGCGGGCGGGGTGGGGGGGGTGCTGCTGGGGGGAGCGCGCTGGCTCCTTACGAGCGTTTCACATCGCGGCTCGCGCACAACGGACACCGTTTCACCGTTTCACCGTTCGTGTCCGAGCAGGGGGGGCGGCCGTGGGGGAACGCCGAGCCGCGGCGCATGAGCGCGTCGGCGTCGTCGCGAGCGAGCGGACGTGGCCAGCTGGTGGGCGAGTGGCGGAGTGAGCGATCGGGTGGCGGTGAGAGAGAGAGAGGGAGGATGCGGTGGTGGCGGTACGGTGGGGAGATGGGGGGGTTGACGGTGATGTGGTGAGCGAGTGAGTGGATGGGGTGGGTGACGCGCGCAGCGAGTCCGTGGGCATCTTGGTGCCGCTCGCTCGCCTGTTCCCGCTCAAATTTAACGACCGACGCGGACAATTTGGTGAATTGCCATCATTTGATTATTTAGCCATTTGACTGAAGGATCAATAAATACAACATTTTTACGCAGTTCAAAGAGCAGACGTGAATACATTGCAATAGATAGCAATCAACAAACACCATCAACGGGCACAACCGCCAGCGGTCCGATCCACCCAGACATGTAACGCTGCTCCCTCCTCCAAACGCCCACTCAACGTCCGCTATTTAACCGAGCGCCAGTCGAGGACCCTCCTCTATTGTACGAGCCAGACCTCTGCTCAGCGCAGGTTACATAAGCGCAGCAGTAATTATTAATCTCCACTATTTAGTTGCCAGTTTGCGTCCAAATTTGACATTTGGGCTGTGACACAGTTAAATTGAGCTCCACCATTTGCAAATGCTACCCATCCGCCCCCTCCTGCCCTAATCCTCTTTTTTTTGCGAAGTAAATTAATAAGTACATTTAAATGCACAACAGAGAGCGGGGCGTGCGGAGAAGTCCAAGCCCTGCACGACGTTTGTCGAGCCGCTCCGCGCGGATGTGAACTAAGCGCAGCTCGGGTAGGAGTCCGAGTCAGGGAGTGGGTGACCAAAAAATAAAAAATATACAAAGTTCCGCAGTGCAGAAAATGCAAGACACCGCGCAGCGTGAGCGGCGCCATGGCGGGAGGGATTACGAGCGGGAAAAGCGCACGGAGCCCCGGGTCGCGGCGGCCGGCGACACGAACGTTATTTTGTTTTACTGATTCAATGTTTTATCATTGTTATATATGCCACCTAAAAACAGGCGGGAAGGATACGTCGAGATAGAGGCTTCCACGTGCGTGCAAAATGCAACATGTAAAGAGTGCCGACGAGCAGGAGAATTATGAATGCATAAATAGGCGGAGGGAATAAAAAAAAACGGAGGGCAAGTTTCCAGAATATTTTATTTCTTTCTGATATATAAATCCGTGCTGGTGCAGGATTGCATAACAAGCCCCCAAGACGGATTACATCATCGCGTTGTGTAACAAGCCACCGGTGTAGCCTATTTCTGATTTGGCTTGCAGAAATTGGGGAAACGAACATTTTCCCCGCCTCAGGATTTCTCGCCGACTGCGACAAACGCCCCGCAGAGGCCGCCCTCGCTCTACACCGCGCGTACCACCGGGCACCGCCGCCAGCGCGAACCACTACCAAAACTCCCGGCACCGAACCGTCGATTTAAAAAAAATTCTTTCGGGGGGAGATATCCGCGAGCGCGGGTTGAACGCGGAGGAAGACGAAAGGGCCGCGCGTGTGCACGCCACGATAAACACGCGCGCGGGTATGTTCGGATTAATTTGGCATCACCGGCGTCGGCGGTGGCGCCGCCGATTTTTGGAGACGCACGCTCGCTCGCTGCCACTTGGCGCGTGCCACCCATCAGCTGCCATAACGTACGCGCAAATTGCCGTTGTGTAACTCGGCGACTGCATTGTTACGTAAGCGCCGAGATGTGTGGCGGCAGAGGGTGTGCGCCTGGGGAAGAGGACGATCGTGGCAGCGCCGAGCGCCGTGCCGGCGGGCAACACGCCCCGCGCGCACGTACACACGTACACACACACACACGCACGTACACACGTACACACACACACACGTACACACGCCCCACGCGCACGCACGTACGCATGCACACACGCACACACGCACTCAAGCACGCACGCACGTACGCACGCGCACCTACAGCCAAGACGCACAACGCTCCCCTCGCGCGACCCAACACAAACACGTGTTACACAACGGCCACGTTACACAACCGAACACACAACAGGCGGGTGGCCCGGGTGAGGTGGCGGTGGGGGAGGGGGGTAAGGGTAGGGTGGGGGCACGCAGGGTCCCCCCCCGCCGGTCACGGAGGGGACGCGTGCGATCGTCCGTGCGTCCGCTTGACCGTTCTTTCCTGGGGCGGCCGTTGGCCGCAGCGGACGACGGGAAGCGGGAGCCGTTGTGGCGCCGGTATCACCGGCCGTCGCCCGGTAAACCCCCCACCATTCCCCTTCCACTCCCACCCCTTCCCGATGGGTGCTGCGATCGAGGGACGGTGGCACCGAGCAGCCGGGGACACGCTCGCAGCCGACCAGAGCGGCGGCAAAATTGTCTAAATAAATTTATAAAGTGACGAGGCTGTTATGCAACCCGTTAAGCAGGCAGGGCAGCTGCGGCCAGGCCGTTATATAACGGGGCGCGGTCGTGGGAGATGGCCAACTCCTCGCTCGGCCCACTTTAGCTATTGATACTACCCTGAGATGAAGAGCGGCGGGCGGTGGGGGGGGGCGGTGGGTGGGCGGTGGGGGGGGGCGGTGGGTGGGTGCTGGGGGGGGCATCAGGCCGACGGGGGCACACGAGATCGGAGCGGGGGAGAGGAGGGTTGGACGGGAAATGGGCACAGCGGTCAGAGGACTCTTGCCCAGGGTTCAGCATCGTGATCGTGAATAACCGGCGTCTTGTTCTGCCCGGAGGAAGAGCGCCAGTTTCTATTTGAGCTCAGAAGGGGGGGGGGAGATGCGGGGGGGGGGGCATTGCAATGCCACCGAGTGCTCTAAAGCTGTCGCCGCATGGCGCAGAGGCGGTGTTCGGTTTTCCCCCGAACCAATTCCACAAACGTGGTTATTTGGGCCACATGCTAATTTACCCGGACTGCGAGTCGCCCAAGCTCAGGGTGACATGCCTCGCGACGCCAAATGCAAGTTCGAATTGACTTTGGTAACTAGCCGGTCCACGTGTGCCCATTTTATCATTGTCGATATGAGCGTGGGCTTTGCGTTCGGAATGCCCACGGCCATCTCTGTGCGAGGGCGATGGTGAGAAAGACAAAGATCCCTCGTACAGCCTGAACAGACTGTTAGCGAGCACCTATGAAGAGGCAGGCACGGCACACGAGGGGGTGGGTGGCCAGCACCACGCCCGACCGCTTTTGTCTCCCCAGTGGCGATGTTTACACACCGCACCAGATTAGTCGCAAAGTGTGCTAACCGCGACACCACCGCTCCCCGAGGGCGATTGTTACGCACATCTCACACAGACATCGACCCACACGCACCCATATACCCGTGTGCACGCATGCGCACACACTCACACGCATGCACCCACACTCACGCTCATGTACGCATCACACACAAACACACACGTGGCCACCCACATCCCACCATTCCCGCACCAATACACACACCCACACACGCACATCCCACAAACGCACCGACCCACCCCCACCTCATATACCCGCACACACGATCCCACGCATGCACCCGCACTCACGCCCGCACCATACACGCGTGCCTAAGAACACACGAATGGACTCACACGAACATACCCGCGCACACTCGTGCAAACAAGCACCCACTCGCGCACGGGTAGATCCACTCACTCGTGCGCCCACCCACGCAACCAGTCACACACACACGCACACACACGCACACTCATGCACGGACCACACATGCAGTCACCAATGCACGAACACAGCCTCGCACACACACACACGGTACAATGATGCCCCCCCGTATAGCCTTAACAGACTATGGGGAGTTCACCGATCGGCTGACCCCGAGGGCGGCGACCTGGGTTTGATTCCCAGTCACGGCCAACGTCAGCGACGAACGGCTGAACTGGTCCTGGACGACCACCCCGAGACCTTCAGCGAGTGCCTGGTGGGGTCAACGAACATCACCACTGGGCGTGGTGCCGACTACGCCGCCGCCTTGTGTGCCGTGTTGAACCCAACAGTCTGTAAAGGCTCTTTAGGCGGACTCACACACACCCCTGCCGATTCGTACACACACACACACTCACTCTCAAACAAGAACCGCCGTTAACCACTAAGTAGCGGTGAAGTGACCACGGAGTTTGTGCCATGCTAGGTGCACTTTGAGGCCATGTGAAGTGTTGAAGGCCTGCTGGCAGGTCACGGGACAGACCCAGGTGCCATGGGTTGACTGAAGTGATTGGCAGATGCACCAGCTGTACTCCCTCCCGTGCAAACTTTCTGCGTTTTAGTTGTCAGCGTCGCTCCTATGCCCTCCGTTGTTGCCGGAGAGCGGAGAGCGAATGCCTCCAACTCAAAAGCTCAAACACACACACACGCCCCCGCTGACTCACACACACACCGACACGTACACACACACACACACACAAACACGCATCCACTGACTCGCATGCACACACACGCGCCTACCGACTCACGCACACACAGACACACACACCGACTCGCGAGCGCACACACACACACACACACCCCCGTGAGCGTAACGCCGCTCGGAGTCCGTGCCAGGGGAACAGCGCCGCCGCGTCTCCTCCACTGCGTGTGCCAGCGCTGCCCCCTGCCTGCGCCGCCTGGCTCCGTGGCCACGGCGGACACGTCCCCGCGAGGTGCGGCGTGGCACGCGGCGCCCAGACACCAGGCCGCGGCGTTGAGCTCGCCGCCGCGATCCTCTTTTAAAGTGTTGGTGTGGAGTCTTAGTCCGGGTCTTTTTATGCGAGTCCTAGTCTGTGGGTCTCACGTCGTGACGTTACGAGTCAACGTTTAGGACGGTCGCTGGGATCGTCCGTGAGTCCGGGCCAGATATCTCGCTTGTCGATACCCCGAGGAGGTGCCAGCACTCGAGTGGTGCCATCCTCTCTCTGTAGCCAGTAACGGCGAATGATGTCATGGCGACTTGAAATTAGTGGGGTTATTGCATAATTCACTCTCTTTGTGTGTGTAAATGAATGGGTACGCCTAACATTTTGCTACTCTTCGGTTGTACCGAGTTTTGGCGATACATGGCTAGCCAATTACCGTGTTTGGTCTTTAATAATAACGCAAAGTTATCTCAGTCTGCATCTTCAGTCAGGCTCGGCAATTCCGTCTCGCCATCATCCGTTGCTGGGACGTCGTGATCATCGTCACGCATGGCGGTTCCCGTCCGCTCTTAGTTCATTGTTGGCCAAAAATATTAAAAAAACGCTCACCGGATTCATATTTTCGCCGCTAATTTCATCAACGAAATAAAAACCGTACGTCATGTGGTTTAGCGCCAGGTTTTGATACTTCTGTGCAAGCCAGAGTCCTGCTCGAAACCGATGATCTTGTGACACATTTGTAGCATTGGCCAAATAGGTCGATGGACTGGAAGAAATACATTCCGTTTAACGTGGAAAGACAGGCCTTGTTCATTCAAAGTGAGAAACGATGACTGTTATGCAATCAAATTCCATGAGATTGGATTCTTAATACATAATCAAATTACGTATTATTATTGTGCAATCACATTTTATTGCTAATATGTCATTTGATCACGTGAAGTTAACATGTAACAATGATTATCCAACCACATGTAATCCAATTCCATGGCATTGCATTTCTATCATGGAATCGGACTACGCGAGGTTGGAATACTAATGTAATCAGATTACATCTTGCTATTATACAATCTAATGGCATGCAGTAGGACCACCAAGATGAAATCTATACCAGGTAAGACTCACTGAGCTATAGTGACCTGGCCACAAATAATAAACGAAGAGGCTTAGCGTGTGGAAAAGCATTGCAGCCAAATACTCGAAACGCGTGATGGTGATTTTAAATGTGGAGGCGAAAACCACATGACCACGGGGAAAACACACAAACTCCAAATATACAGCCGTCAGGGTCGAGATCGAACCCACGTTCTCCTGCATACCAGGTGAGGTAGTTAACATCTGCTAGCCACTGTGGTACCTCAGCCTGCACTCCGTGACACCAACTCACTGCGCACTCCGTGGCCTTTCCAGTTGAGGGCAGCGACGCGGCCCGGCTGTAGCGCTGCGTTCGCTGCTTGCTGTAGGGGATCACGGTTGGAATCCAACGGCCGCCCCGATTAACAACGCGGTGTGGAATTAACCGCGATAACAACACTACGCGCCGCGCCGTCTGCTTCACTCACGGTGGACGCTAAAGATCCCGTGACGTCATTCGCAAGAGTAAGGCCGTTGTGTGCCGGCGTTAGGCTCGAAATATATTACTTAATTGGGATCACACGCACACAGCGGCAATCACCGTCCCCTACTGGCGGACCCATGGCCCAGGACAATCTCGCAATTGAGGCTTGTTCCGGTCGCTTGACGTGTCTCACCCGGGATAAACAAAATAAACTTGCATTCCGTGTAAATGAAGACTGACTTTCATATTTCTTCCTTCCCAGGTGGGCGAATTGTATGATGGAGAAGCGATAGCGCCACGGTTCATATATTTTAAGTTCTCATCCTTGCATTAGAATATATAGAGTAGTTCATATTTTGATGGCATCATGTGGTAATGCTCCATCACATGGTTTCAATCTATTACACAGTGAATATTTAACTGAAGCTTAACTTAAAAAAAAAATCACAATCGCAATATCGGTCAGAAAAATCGCAATTAGATATTTCCCCCAAATCGTTCAGCCCTCCTAACCAGTGTGGTGAGCGGTACAATTTTATTTTTTATCTTCTCGCAATGTGCGCCGCAGTTTTGCGCGTTGCGGAAAACAACAACAACCGCCGTCCGCCGCCAAGTGGCGGTGCCGTCACCGCGGTGCAGGTGCCAAGCTAGGTTCACCTTGAGGCATTGCGCTACGAGTCTGGCGCGACATGCGTTCCATTCCCGGCCACGGCTAACATCAGTGGCTCGGAGTGATACCCGAACTGATCCAGTGACCTCCAGCACAGCACCCCCCCCCGCCCCACCCCGCATCACTAACCGGCGCTGACTAGCGTGGTGAAGTACGTACGGTCAATCAAGCATGCCTCCGTCTGCCCCAAGTGGCGCGGGGAGGCTTTCTTGCCGCAGTGGCTCAACACAGGGCCGTGCATTGTTACGGCCGCATTAAATTATTTCAAAATTACATAACGCGAGCAGAGTGGCGGGCGCGTTAGCCTCCGCGCACGCCCATGCCCGCCGCGTCTTAGCGCCAGGCAATCACCGTGGGCCCGTGTTGAACTTCTACAGCACCTGACGTAGCCAACCGTGCTAATCCGAGGTACGGAGGGGGGTGGGGGGAGTCTGCCAAGAAATCCAGCGTCACAAGCAAACGCGCGCAGCCCTTTGTCAATCCACTGCAGGATTGAGGCCTCATTGGGACGGGATTTTCCAGGCAACGATCCCTCTTCAAGCGGCGAGTTCTAACATATCACAATGATGCGGAGGGCGCATTTGGGGGACGAGAGGTGAATTGAAGGGGCTCGGGAGATGAGCGACACATTGCCTGTGATGTACCGATGTTATTCTTATAATGATCCAGCCCTCTGATCCGTATTTGCTTTTGGATTAGGCCATGCAGTATTTTTATGCCAAAATTCTTGACATTACCTCCTCCACCTTTTGGCATAAAGACCACGACGTTGCCTAACAACAACAGGGATTGTTGCGTTAAATGCCACCACCTTCTGTGAATCCACTGCCGAATGACGACAGCCTCACTGAGCGCTGTCTGTTGGGGAGTTTGTGCCATCGACCATACTTCACCACGCCGGTCGACGCGAGTTGAAGGGCAGGCGTGACCGAGCAGCGGTTCAGATATCGCCCCGAGCCACTGTTTTATAACGCAGCGAGATTAGGGGCCATCCATTCAGTGCGTACGCATGCAGGGGGAGGTGGGGGTTAACCCAAATGCATTCGCTTGCGTATGGGGGGGTCTACTGACAATGTACGCATAGGAAAGGGGGGGGGGTGAAGCCTCGATAACAATTTGTCTACATTGGCCTTCAAATGAGTTAGATAGTCCGACGGTAGACTATCTGTTTGCTTCAATATGTTAATATTATTCATCCTTGATCGTTTCTGCGTGGATTAAATATTGGCCATTCTTTAGGATTTGGGGGGGGGGGGGGGGTGCGTCAAGTGTACGTACGCAGGTGGGGGGGGGGGTGTAAAAAGTCCGCGTGCGGACAGGGAAGGGGGGGGGGGGGTCAAGGTTTGACAGATTTTTGCGAACTTACTCAATGGTTTGCCCCTAACCGCTGTGCCACCGCTCCCCCACCGCCCCCCCCCCCCCAGCTCCCGTATTTGACTTGAACACGAGTCAAATGATGACGATTGTCGATCAGGTACAAGGGGGATTACTCTATGATTCTTTCGGTAAAGTCACGTAGAAAGAAAAATAAATTAAATAATAGCATACGACGTTTCAATTGCAACACAGGCAATTATCATCAGGTACAAATGAAAGAGAAAACAAGCGTAGTAAACTTAGAAATATAATGTAATACAACACAACACAGAGAGCCAGCGAACATAACAGTCAACACCCTACCTGGTTGATTACGTTCTTCCAAAGATTGCAAAATTTGACGGATAGACAAAACACAGACACAGCGACACATAGACAGACACATTAGCAGAGAGAGATAACACGCTAATTTCTCTACCCCCCCCCCCCTCTCTATTTAAGGCCTCGACACAGAGGCGTTGTTTCTCTGTGTGCCTATGTGTTTGTCTCTCTGTGTGTCTCTGTGTCTCTCTCTCTCTCTGCTTGTGTGTCTCTCTCTCTCTCAAATTTAGCAATCTTTGATTGAACGTAATCAACCAGGTAGGGTGTTGACTGTTGTGTTAGCCGACTCTCTGTGTTGTATTGCATTACATTTCTAAGTTTACTAGGTTTGTTTTCTCTTTCATGTGTACCTGATGATGATTGCTTGTGAGCACTGGTTCAGATATTACTCTGAAGCGCTGATGTGAGCCATGGCAATGACTCTAAACGCAGTCCCCTAACCCCCTAACCACTGCGACACCGTTCAAACCGCAAGCTAAAAAAAACAACCGGCTCTTATATTGCATGTGGTACCATAACTTATGACCTCCTCGACCCAAAACCCTGACCCCCCCCCCCCCACCGAGAACTATCACGATTTGGGTTCGCAATCCGATAACATTTGTCTCTGCGCGCATTGAATCGCATTGCATAATCGCACGCCAACAATCCTGCGGGAGGTTTTTTTTTTAAGCCATAAATATTTTAGGGAAACGGGTTTAGGTCACTAGGGGTGCTATCACTCCTCACCTAATTAAACAGATTACTTGGCAATGCTGCTGCTGCTGCACCATTGGCAGCGGTGAAGCACAAACAACAAGACAGCTCAACACGTTCGTCAACAACAACAACGCCGCCGCCGCCGTGCGTGGCCTTACAAGGACAAGTAAAGACGGTACGGACACTCGACCTTCTTCACAGCACACAGGCAACTCCCCACCAAGCTTAGCAGGACGGAAATTGTAGGACATTTGCATAATTTTGGCAACTTGCCTGATGATGATGAGAAATAAGAATAGGTTTTACCCTTTCTGGCAATAAATCAGGTGTTAAGATGTTCAAACAGCAAATAAACACCTTTCGAAGCGAGCATCATCATCATGATGATGATGCTTACTGTAACTTTCAGGGAAACGTCCGGATTGTTACATTTTGTGTGGATCGCTCTCCAACAACAACACACCGGTGGTGCTACTGAAGCAGGAATAACTTGGCCACGTTTGTTCATCACGTGACAACTTTACTGGCTGTGTCGGGTGGAGGAGGGTGTACGACACGACCTTTACTTAAGTGATCTGGCCAAAAAAATTAATTGTGAAGCATTCGTACGAATTTAAATATCTTACAAACTCGACAAGGACCCTCCAGAAAAGTAATCTTGAGACTCTTTTTTGTTTCAGGAGGAATCTGCTACACTTATGACGTTTGCCCCAATTCCCCTTTTTAAATAATGAATGATTTTGCTCTGCGTTGGGAGGAAACTGAAAAAACCCGGAGGAAACCCACCGCGCACCACCGCAGATAATACGAGGGGATTCGCTCTCAGAAATTCCGGGCAGATAGATTCACGACTCCATTGCTGTTGTGCCGTACGGCAATACCTCGATACGCGTATATATTCGATAAACGGAGTTTCGGTATAACGAAATTGGGCGCATTCGGGCATTATTCGGTCGCAAGCAACAAATACGATCCTCGTCATCGGCCAGGATCAATCCACTACTGGACCAAGGCCTTCCCCCAAGCCGTCACCATGGCCACCATATATAACGGCACTAGACTACGCTGCCTGTTGTGCGTATTTGTATTATTTTATTACCTCCATACAACAGGGACGTTTAGCCTCTGGAGGCTCCGTCCTTTCTTTTTTATGCCCCGCCTCCTTCCTCTTCATGGTCCGCCCCCTTACTCTTTAGGCCGTACCCCTCCAGAATAGGCCCCATCATCTATTCCCCATTTCGGCCTGCCCGTCTTCTATAGACCATGCCTATCTCTCTATTAAAGCTCTGCCACCACCCCCCGCCCCCAACACAGAGTTGGGCTGATTTGGGTAGCCGTGAGGTCGGTAGGCGGTGAGCAGGAGGGGGGGGGAGAGTGCACGGCCAGCAGTAGGGGTGGATCGGCTTCACAACGCCAACCAAAGTCTCTCTTGGCGCAGAAATATTACAACAGATAATCACTCTGGCTGCGATTATCGAACTGTTACCATCAATGCTGACGCTCACAATTCACTCGTCGAATCGCGCGAATGAGAACCGAGCGATTGAAACGCCGGCGCCACGTTCCGAAGAAACTGCATCGAAAGAAAATCACCCTCTTCTTTGCTTCTTTATCTTTCAATCCACACTCTTATATCCCGCTCCCCTCGCTCTGCTTCCCCCCATCCCCTATACTCATTACTCCGTGCAGCTCACGGCCGGAGAACATACGAACCTCCTTTTGCACGCACGGGCCTGGAGAAACCGTCCACCCTGGTTGCCGTTCATTGCCGTGCCACCGTAAAATATATATATAAAAACTAAATATATTTTAAAAATGTGCGTTGCCATCGGTGGGCCCCACCCCAACCCTCCGACCCAACCTCCGAACCGACCCGATCTCCGACCCGACCTCCGACCCGCGTAGGCCACCTGTGCTGCAGCGCCACCAGCCCCAGCGCGATGATGTGAGCCACGTCCAGCTGGCTCGGCCACTCGCCCTGTGCCACGCAGCCGAACACGCCGCACGCCTCCCGCAGTTCCGCCTCGTCGCCCGCCTGCTCCGTCCATCCCCCCGCGTCGGCGCCATCGCCCATCGTTCAAGCACTGCGGCTGCGACGCTCTGCGAAAAGACGAGGAGAAATCCCATCGTGCAGGGCGGACAAGAATTGGGTGCTCGCGGTCGCGGTGTGTGTCGCTGCTCGCGAAGAGCGGGATGGCACGACACGGGGAGTCGTGCCTGGCGTGCCGGCGAGTAGTCCTCTCTCTCTCTCTCTACAAGGGATTGAACACAGTGCGGCGGTACCGCGTTACAAACTGACGTCATCATTACCATCATCATCGCATTGCATGTACAATGCTCGCAGACTTGACCAGACCACCAGCTCAAAGAGCTGAATGTGTGGCCACGTTGGTTGTTGTTGTTGTTCATCACCATCACCACCACCGGCAACTGCCGAGCAATGCTTCCTGCAAAGTCAGAAATGCTAGACAATGTCCGTGATTTGTTTTACTCGGAGAGTGCCACCTTGCTATGACGTCTGGGTAGAGAAACACCGCAGTTGTCGACAAAAACTGAAAAGTGGCCCAAAGAAGCGTGGAGAGAGGCGCACGCTTCGAATTACGCCCAGAGCGGAAGAGGACCACGTGGATTGGAGAACACGCAACAGGGTAAAACACAACATTTCGACTGTCGATAAATGAGAGGGGTGCTTGGGGGCAGGACAATGTCACTATTAGGGGTGGCAGATGCTCGAGACTTAACGATGAGTTGTCTGCCAAGAAGGGCTGACGTTTCAGGCGATGGTCCTCCTTCTGAAGGAAGGTCAGAGAGACTTTAGACTGCGGGTCCCCGAGAACACTGGGAACGCAGCGATGTATTTACAAGCACACGTTTAAACAAGCCTCATCACCGTGTTCGTAAACACTGCCTCGTAACAGAACCATAATATTGTTGTCATCATGCTTGCACTTGCCTTACCGCGTTTCAAAAACTTACAAGGGCCCTGCCAAGATGTCACAGTAGGGGGCGGTGTTGCAAAGTGATATCCCAACAGAGACATTTGCAGGTAATTCTTTTCTTGCTTTGGCCAATGCGGAGATACAATGTACTTGTTTTTTAGCTGTGGAATAAAACCGGATAAGCCGCAGGAAACCTATGCAGAATGTGGAGAACATACAAACTGACCTCACTTAGATAACCCCTCTCACACGTGTAGTGACATATGACGTCACTATCGTGTTGGGTCTGTTCGCATGACGTCACTGCTATGTCGGGTCGGTACGAATGACGTCACTGCCGGGTCGTGCAGTGTGGAGGCTGTTGACGAGTGCCACGAGGGTCGTGTCAGGCCGTGGCACTCTGAATGAACCCGACCGGACACGTGACCGGATCGAGGTGGGGGCCAGGGGCCCCAGGGGGACCTTGGGGGTCACGTGGTCGGGGAACAGAGCCTTCTCGAGGGTTCGAGGTGGGCGTGGCCTGGGCGTGGCCTGCCACGCCGAGGCGCATATAAGCGGGGCTCCGCACGCAGAGCGGGGCTGTTCGTGTGCGGGTTGATGAAGACGCCTCGTGAAGACAGTAGCCTCAAGTCGTCGTGGCCAAGCAGAAGCCCTCCTGGCTTGGCCACGTTGAGTAGTACCCGAGTGTTCGAGTGTTAGCGAGATTAGGACGGTGGTCACCACCTTATATATAGTGTGTGTGTTACAGTTGTACTGCAGTTGTGTTAAATAAAGTGTTGCCTCCATACCAGTGTGCGCGCCTCTGTTGAACCATTACACACGTACTTGCACTATCTCGAGAGAACAAGAGGTAGTACATACAAACTCACCTCACTGAGATAACCCCTCTCACACGTACTCACACTATCTCGAGATAACAAGAGGTAGCACATACAAACTCTACGCAGAAAGCAGAAAGGGGCCAGAGAGTTGGGAATTGAACCGAGGCCCATCTGGCTGCGAGGCACAAATGTTGCCCACTGCGCCACCGTTCTGCCCGTCAAGGGGCGTGACACGGCTGATGAGAAAAGTTGAAAACGGTCCAGAGTTTGCCTGCTTAAACAAATGCTTCTGGAATACACTGTTCCACAAGACTGAGAGGCTCGATAAGAGCAGAACCGCCCTTTAGTGAGAACAAATCACTGTTTGTTAAACTTGTTATGCAACACTGGACTGCAGAGCAGGCGTCCAATCGATCTGTGTTGATGTTGGGGGACCGAATCATGGATCATGAACTTCTGGTCCTGAAATCCGCGCAACTTCCTTAATTTTAGGATCTCCACTCTTGTTGATTATGGACGTGGTCGCGAACCACAGGAACAAGCGGAGCTGTAAAGAGACGGGCAGAGCTGCTGAGAGATAAGCGGAGATGCAGAGAGACAGGCGGGGCTGCGGAGAGACAGACAGAGCTGCAATGAGATGGGTGGAGGTGCAGAGAGACGGGCGGAGCTAGTCACGTGTCGTGCTTCCCCAGAAATTCATAATCAACGTTGATTATGAATAATATTGGTCGCGAAAGCCTACGTGTCCCCCAGGAATGTGTGGATCATCGGAGGGAGGATTATTAGAGTCCGGCAGTACAACAACAGGGACTGGCTGCCTTGAACACCGTGCACAAACAAAATCATGTTCACCGCCCTCGTCAATAACACTGGGGAGGTCTTCATCCAGAAGTGGACTATGGTTGATGATTATGAGAGAAATATAGAACGGTCTGACCTTTAAGCCGATAATAATGATAATCTGTATTTATAGAGCAAGATAAGGAAAACATTTCAATAACACGTACTGTTGCAAAACACTCACAAAACAATACAAACACATAGAGAAGAGTAACATGTACTAAAGAGTAAAATTATTATAAAATGTCAGAATCATATCATAATGCTAAATTACATATTTTAAAAATAGGTCTTTCTTCGAGCAGAAAGCAAAGCAATATTGTCCAAAACCTAAAACATCATCTTGTTATGTTGTAAGCAGGGGCTTAATGTCAGCCGCGTCTGTTCGGATCGTTGCTCCGGAAAGTACAGCAACCAGAAAACCACATCCGGTATTCGGGGAACCACGGCGGTGAGCTGCTAACGACCTCGCCTGGTGTACGGGAGGTCGTGGGTTTGGTCCTGACCATGACGCCTGCGTGTTTGGAGTTTGCGTGTTCTCCCCGTGGTCGCGTGGTTTTTCTCCAGGTCCTCCGGTTTTTCCCTCAATCCACATTTAGAAACATGCGTTTAGAGAATATTTGTCTGCTATACATTTCCACGTGATAAGCCACTTCGTTGGGCTATCATTTGTGACCAGGTCGCTCCTGAAAAAAAATAACTACATAGCTCAATGGGCCTTTCCTGCTAAAATAAAAGTTGAGTTTAGTTTAATTCTGCTCTCTATGGCTTGCGGCTACAGACCACGTGCCTCCCCTCCTACAGCAGCCGAGCAGCGATCCCGGAAAATTATCCGTGAGAAATTAATTCCCGCTTTTCTATATATACTCCATGTGCACAGTATAATACGTCAGGCAAGTGGCTAGTGGGCAGAGGTGTGGACTCGAGTCATGTGACTTGGACTCGAGTCAGACTCGAGTCATGAATTTGATGACTTGCGACTCGACTTGGACTTGCATAACAATGACTTTGTCCCACCTCTGCTAGTGGGTGCGTGTGTGTGCGTGTGGCAGTGAAGAGGCGCAGTGAGGTGGACGTGTTGTAAACAAATACCGTCGAATGGGAGTGATGCAGAGGAGGGGGTGCTGAGCCAATCGAGTGACAAACAAAAGAATGACCCTTCTTCTTGGTTCTTTCGGTAAAGTCACGTAGATTGGAAATAATAAAATAATGACATCACAATAGGAATCAACGTCGTCATCAGCATCTGTGTAATACAACACAGGGCCCTATGTCAATCCACCGCTTGCATGATGAAGGCAAGCGGTGACACGGGGTTGCTTGACCATACTTCACCACGCTGGGTTGGTCGGTGAAGTTGGGGGGGGGGGCGGGGTGGGGGTGGATAAGGAGAGAGGGGGGGCCCAGAACTGCTTCAGATGTCACTCGCCACTAATGGGGTCATAGTAGCTAAGGTCGCCAGGTTCAACTCACCGCTCCCCCCCCCCCCGTGCAAGCTAACACCGTTATCCTCAGGATTATAGGACGCACTTCGTATTCTGAAGCAAAACCGGTCGACGTGGGTTGTGGCACGCTTTGGTGGCGCGTGCATGTCATAGCGAGACTCGGGCAAAGACACCGCACCTTCTCAAGCTGCACAATCTCAAGCTGCACACTCTCAAGCTGCACAATCTCAAGCTGCACGATCTCAAGCTGCACACTCTCAAGCTGCACAATCTCAAGCTGCACGATCTCAAGCTGCACAATCTCAAGCTGCACGATCTCAAGCTGCACAATCTCAAGCTGCACAATCTCAAGCTGCACACTCTCAAGCTGCACAATCTCAAGCTGCACGATCTCAAGCTGCACGATCTCAAGCTGCACGATCTCAAGCGGCACGATCTCAAGCTGCACGATTTCAAGCGGCACGATCTCAAGCTGCACAATCTCAAGCTGCACGATCTCAAGCGGCACGATCTCAAGCTGCACGATCTCAAGCTGCACAATCTCAAGCGGCACGATCTCAAGCTGCACGATCTCAAGCTGCACAATCTCAAGCTGCACAATCTCAAGCGGCACAATCTCAAGCTGCACAATCTCAAGCTGCACAATCTCAAGCTGCACAATCTCAAGCAGCACAATCTCAAGCTGCACAATCTCAAGCGGCACAATCTCAAGCTGCACAATCTCAAGCTGCACAATCTCAAGCGGCACAATCTCAAGCTGCACGATCTCAAGCTGCACAATCTCAAGCTGCACAATCTCAAGCGGCACAATCTCAAGCTGCACGATCTCAAGCTGCACGATCTCAAGCTGCACAATCTCAAGCTGCACGATCTCAAGCGGCACAATCTCAAGCTGCACAATCTCAAGCTGCACAATCTCAAGCGGCACGATCTCAAGCTGCACGATCTCAAGCTGCACAATCTCAAGCGGCACAATCTCAAGCTGCACAATCTCAAGCTGCACAATCTCAAGCGGCACAATCTCAAGCTGCACAATCTCAAGCTGCACGATCTCAAGCTGCACGATCTCAAGCTGCACGATCTCAAGCTGCACGATCTCAAGCTGCACGATCTCAAGCTGCACGATCTCAAGCTGCACGATCTCAAGCGGCACAATCTCAAGCTGCACAATCTCAAGCTGCACAATCTCAAGCTGCACAATCTCAAGCTGCACGATCTCAAGCTGCACGATCTCAAGCTGCACGATCTCAAGCGGCACAATCTCAAGCTGCACAATCTCAAGCTGCACAATCTCAAGCTGCACACTCTCAAGCTGCACAATCTCAAGCTGCACAATCTCAAGCTGCACGATCTCAAGCTGCACGATCTCAAGCGGCACGATCTCAAGCTGCACAATCTCAAGCTGCACAATCTCACGCTGCACGATCTCAAGCGGCACAATCTCAAGCTGCACAATCTCAAGCTGCACATTCTCACGCTGCACCTTCTCACGCTGCACAATCTCAAGCTGCACCTTCTCAAGCTGCACCTTCTCGCGCTGCACAATCTCAAGCTGCACCTTCTCAAGCTGCACCTTCTCGCGCTGCACAATCTCAAGCTGCACAATCTCAAGCTGCACAATCTCAAGCTGCACCTTCTCACGCTGCACCCCACAACGCCCGAGACTCGCTGGAGCAGTACCGAGCGAGGTCACACGGAGGCCGAGTCGGAAGCTCCACGGGCGAGTTGACGATGTCACTCAACGCTGCTAGAGACGCTCTCGAACGCCGCTTCCCTCCTCGATTGATTTCACATGGAACCGAGTGAGTTCGGTGGCGTTGTTTCACGCTGCCATTGCGAGCCGTGTTCGATTCCCCGGCCACGCAGCGTCTCACTGGACACCAGTTGTTACTTCAGGCCTCCCCCTCCTAATTCAGCAACCCGCACCGATAGCCAGAGTGGTGAAGTATGGTCAAACACCCCACGCACACACCCCCCCCCGGACCTAAAATGATCGAAGCGGCGGCGTGGGGGAAGACCTTCATCCAGCAGTGGATTGGCAGAGTTTGGTCAATTAAAACGCGGACAGCCAGTTAGACACACGTGTAGTCAGTTAGACACACGTGTAGTAGACAGACACACGTGTAGACAGACACACGTGTAGTTGACAGTAAGACAACACGTGTAGTAGACAGACACACGTGTAGTAGACAGACACACGTGTAGTAGACACAGACACACGTGTAGTAGTAGACACAGACACACGTGTAGTAGTAGACACAGACACACGTGTAGTAGTAGACACAGACACACGTGTAGTAGTAGACACAGACACACGTGTAGTAGTAGACACAGACACACGTGTAGTAGTAGACACAGACACACGTGTAGTAGTAGACACAGACACACGTGTAGTAGTAGACACAGACACACGTGTAGTAGTAGACACAGACACACGTGTAGTAGTAGACACAGACACACGTGTAGTAGTAGACACAGACACACGTGTAGTAGTAGACACAGACACACGTGTAGTAGTAGACACAGACACACGTGTAGTAGTAGACACAGACACACGTGTAGACAGACACCCGTGTAAACAGACACACGTGTAGACAGACACACGTGTAGACAGACACACGTGTAGACAGACACACGTGTAGACAGACACACGTGTAGACAGACACACGTGTAGACAGACACACGTGTAGACAGACACACGTGCCTCGTCTTGCCACTCGGCACCTCCAGGCGGACCACGTGGGCGCGGCGTTCACTCCACTCCGCACTGTACTTGGCTGCACACGCTGAGACAGACAGGGCCACCACAACTCTAACGCGCACTCTCCCTGCCTCTCACACTCGGTAACAGCCGCTCTGGCAATCCACAGCCTTGCCCCCCCACCTCCTCACGCGGGGATGTTTGACCATACTTCACCGCACCGGTGAAAGCAGCGCCGGGAGACGATGCTGAGTGAGTGATCGACGAGCGGGGTTCAGACGAAAGTGCGCCACTCACTTCCCCTGCAGTCCATTGATCAGTCAGCACGATGATGGTGATGGTGATGATGGTGGTGGTGATGATGGTGATGATGATGGTAGTGGTGATGATTGTGATGGTGGTGGTATTGGTGATGATGGTGATGGTATTGGTGATGGTGGTGATGATGGTATTGGTGATGGTGATGATGGTGGTGGTGGTATTGGTGATGATGGTGGTGGTGGTATTGGTGATGATGGTGGTGATGATGGTGGTGGTGATGGTGGTGGTGATGGTATTAGTGGTGATGATGGTGGTGGTGATGGTGATGATGATGGTAGTGGTGATGATGGTGATGGTGATGATGATGGTATTGGTGATGATGGTGGTATTAGTGATGATGGTATTGGTGATGGTATTAGTGGTGATGATGGTGGTGATGGTGGTATTAGTGGTGATGATGGTGGTATTGGTGATGATGGTGGTGATGATGGTGGTGGTGATGATGATGGTGGTGGTGATGGTGGTGGTGATGGTATTAGTGGTGATGGTGGTGGTGATGGTGATGATGGTGGTGGTGGTGATGATGATGGTAGTGGTGATGATTGTGATGGTGATGATGATGGTGGTGGTGATGGTATTGGTGATGATGGTGGTATTAGTGATGATGGTATTGGTGATGGTGGTGGTGATGGTATTAGTGGTGATGATGGTGGTGATGGTGGTATTAGTGGTGATGATGGTGGTGATGGTGGTATTGGTGATGATGGTGGTGATGATGGTATTGGTGATGATGGTATTGGTGATGATGGTATTGGTGATGATGGTGGTGATGATGGTATTTGTGATGATGGTGGTGATGATGGTATTTGTGATGATGGTGGTGATGGTGATGATGGTATTTGTGATGATGGTGGTGATGGTGATGATGGTATTTGTGATGATGGTGGTGATGGTGATGATGGTATTTGTGATGATGGTGGTGATGATGGTATTTGTGATGATGGTGGTGATGATGATGATGGTGATGATGATGGTATTGGTGATGATGGTGGTATTGATGATGATGATGGTGGTATTGATGATGATGGTGGTATTGATGATGGTGGTATTGATGGTGGTATTGATGATGGTGGTATTGATGATGGTGGTATTGATGATGGTGGTATTGATGATGGTGGTATTGATGATGGTGGTATTGATGATGGTGGTGATGATGATGGTGGTATTGATGATGGTGGTGATGATGATGGTGGTATTGATGATGGTGGTGATGATGGTGGTGATAATGATGGTGGTGATAATGATGGTGGTGATGATGATGATGGTGGTAGTTATGATGGTGGTGGTGATGATGGTGGTATTAGTGATGATGGTATTGGTGATGGTGATGGTATTAGTGGTGATGATGGTGGTGATGGTGGTATTAGTGGTGATGATGGTGGTATTGGTGATGATGGTGGTGATGATGGTGGTGGTGATGATGATGGTGGTGGTGATGGTGGTGGTGATGGTATTAGTGGTGATGGTGATGATGATGATGATGGTGGTGATGATGATGGTAGTGGTGATGATTGTGATGGTGATGATGATGGTGGTGGTGATGGTATTGGTGATGATGGTGGTATTAGTGATGATGGTATTGGTGATGGTGATGGTATTAGTGGTGATGATGGTGGTGATGGTGGTATTAGTGGTGATGATGGTGGTGATGGTGGTATTGGTGATGATGGTGGTGATGGTGGTATTGGTGATGATGGTGGTGATGATGGTATTGGTGATGATGGTATTGGTGATGATGGTGGTGATGATGGTATTGGTGATGGTGGTGGTGATGATGGTATTTGTGATGATGGTGGTGATGATGATGGTATTGGTGATGATGGTGGTGATGATGGTGGTGATGATGATGGTATTGGTGATGATGGTGGTGATGATGATGATGATGGTATTGGTGATGATGGTGGTATTGATGATGGTGGTATTGATGATGATGGTGGTATTGATGATGATGGTGGTATTGATGATGATGGTGGTATTGATGATGATGGTGGTATTGATGATGATGGTGGTATTGATGATGGTGGTATTGATGATGGTGGTATTGATGATGGTGGTATTGATGATGGTGGTATTGATGATGGTGGTGATGATGATGGTGGTATTGATGATGGTGGTGATGATGATGGTGGTGATAATGATGTGGTGATGATGATGGTGGTAGTTATGATGGTGGTGGTGATGATGGTGGTATTGGTGATGATGGTATTGGTGATGATGGTATTGGTGATGGTGGTGGTGATGATGGTATTGGTGATGATGGTGGTGATGATGGTGGTGATGATGATGGTATTGGTGATGATGGTGGTGATGATGATGATGGTATTGGTGATGATGGTGGTATTGATGATGGTGGTATTGATGATGATGGTGGTATTGATGATGATGGTGGTATTGATGATGATGGTGGTATTGATGATGATGGTGGTATTGATGATGATGGTGGTATTGATGATGATGGTGGTATTGATGATGATGGTGGTATTGATGATGGTGGTATTGATGATGGTGGTATTGATGATGGTGGTATTGATGATGGTGGTATTGATGATGGTGGTGATGATGATGGTGGTATTGATGATGGTGGTGATGATGATGGTGGTGATAATGATGGTGGTGATAATGATGGTGGTGATGATGATGATGGTGGTAGTTATGATGGTGGTGGTGATGATGGTGGTATTGGTGATGATGGTATTGGTGATGGTGGTGGTGATGATGGTATTGGTGATAATGATGGTGGTGGTGATGATGGTATTGGTGATGATGGTATTGGTGATGATGGTATTGGTGATGATGGTATTGGTGATGCTGATGGTGCTGCAGAGAAGACGAACTTACCCAGTTGTCAAGTCCTCCCCGCCGACTTTAAATCCCCGGGAAAGAATGAAGTCCGCGTGTTTTCTTGCTCATACCCCTCGCTTACGAAACCTAACAAAAGTTGAATTCTAAAACCACGTGGCCAAGAGACGCGGCGGGGGTGGGGGA
This sequence comes from Lampetra fluviatilis, assembly GCF_964198595.1. Classification (NCBI taxonomy): domain Eukaryota; kingdom Metazoa; phylum Chordata; class Hyperoartia; order Petromyzontiformes; family Petromyzontidae; genus Lampetra; species Lampetra fluviatilis. Next base: position 14,058,819 of record NC_136289.1, read on the forward strand.
ATCAGAGAGAAGGGGTGGGGGGGGGTAACACTGGGCGAGTCCAACTCCGTTGTGGTGATCCTCTCTCCACCACCACCACCACCGCCGCCGTCGTCGCGTTTAAAATTCACTGCGTTAATCGGCGTGGTGATAGCGGCCTTGCAACGTGGACGGCGTTGAGCTCCCTGCCGCCGTGGGCGAGGTGGAGTTTAAAGGGGGAGGGAGGGCTGCGGCAAAGCGATCGCCGATGGAAGCAGTCGGCGGAAATGGGAAATTGGTTCCTTCCACAGGGAGAGGGGTGGGGGTGGAGAGGGAGAGGGGGAGGGAGAGGGGGGGGAGAGGGAGGTATTCGCGTTTTGGGAGTTTTCTTCAATTCGTTAAGAGGGGGAGGGGTGGGGTGGAGAGGGGGGAGGGGCTGAGGGCAGCGGGGAGAGCCACGAGGAAGGAGGCCCGGGCCCTGGCTGAGCAGACTGGCTACGACGTGCCGCGTGTCCTCCTCCTCCTCATCCTCATCCTACCTCGTGTGATCGTGTCCTCCTCCTCCTACCTCGTGTGATCGTGTCCTACCGACGCCGCTGCCGCTGCTGCTCACCGCCGCGGTGTCCCCGCTCTCCACGCGCTCTCTACGACTGCAGCGATGTCGGCAGGTAAAGAGTGTGGGGGTGGTGGTTGGGCAGCGCATTGAGTGAGGGCATTCAGTCCTGTGTGGGCACGTGATGCGAGAGCGTTGGGATTGAAGGGCATTCGATAAGAGCTGGGCATGCGATGAGGGCATTGGATTACGGAATTGACAAAGCAGGGCACTGGATGTTGGCATTGCATGGAATTGGGGCATTGAATGAGGGCAGCGTGCCCAGCTCTCGGATGGGGGCGATGTGGGCAGCCTACTTTATGTGCGGACCACCACAACAGCGATTCGCTGCAAGGAGGGTGGGACAATGGGGCATTTGGTGGTTTTAGGGCCCATGCCAGCCCATGCCAGCCCACGCAGGGCAAGGCTTTCGAATGGTGGGGGCATGGCATGAGATGAGACATGTGGTGAGGATGGAGGAGAGGCCGTGCCCCCCAATGTCTTGTGCTGATGCTGCTGTTGTATGGGAACATCGTGCTTGAGCAAAGTCGTGAATTCAACTGCAAAGCAAAACTGTGGGCTCGCGTGTGAAGACGTCTCGGCAAGGAATCCGTTGTGGCCGAAAAAGCAGCGCAAATCGCAGAGTTTGGGATGACGAAATGCGTGCGACGGCTTAATAACAACAACAATCTATTTTTATAAAAAAAAAGCGCCTTACATATTGAAGTATCTCAAAGCGCAGTACGCAAAAACAAACCTACGCTCACTAATATTGATACAAACTAAGCGACACGGCTGATAATAACTACTCCCACAATTTCACTAAAACGAAGGACCATGAAAAAAAGCGAATCGCAGAGCCACGGTGGTAGTCTAATCTCGACGTCAAGATTGTTTTTTTTTAAATCTTAAGTTACGGGGAAAACCCGTGGAATGAATAGGTACGTTTTAAGACGTGATTAAAATAATGGATGTAATTAGCCTCCCCGAATCTCAACGCATTTTCAGGAGCATTTGGGATGTTTGGCCAATGCCATGTCTATAATACAAGGGGCGGGGGTGAGATCCCTTATCACAATACGGAGATTTGTGCTTCGCGTGCTCTGCTGCAGGGCAATTCCACAAATTAGGCAGATAATTTGTCTAACTCGGGATCATCAAACGTGTCGACTCGACACATTCGCCAGGAACACTGTGCGGCCTTAAACTAAACATAGTTCGCGACGTTTTGGGCCATGGCCCTTCTTCATTGCGCACAAATAGAGGCTGGCGAGAGTGGATAACAAGAGTTGTTGGGAGCCGGAACAGAGCGAGAGGAAAACAGCCCAACATCTTGAGGAGCGTCGGGGTCCATTCATAATATAACCTGGTCATTAATAATATAACCTGGTCATTCATAATATAACCTGGTCATTCATAATATAACCTGGTCATCTGCAGGGGAGGATGTTACACAGCTTATTTCCTCGGAGTAAATAAAACAATAATCTGGTACTTGTGATGCTGCGTCGGTAGTGGTGATGCACAATAAAAAACAACTCAACGCGGTCGTCAATATCACTTTTACATACACGTGGGGGTATCGTTTTTTTATCTTTGTAATTTTTTAAAGTTATGGCTGATTTATGGAATAAAGCCAAGAGTTTGGCTCGTACCACGGCCACGGCCATCCCAGCATGGATGAACACGTCACCTCGTTGCTGTGCGTCCACCACAGCGCTATTTTACCAGCATTTCTCCCTTATCGAGAAAGGCGGGCACGTTATTTCCAGCAGAAATGACAGCCATAATTGCTTCACGAACCAGTTGCACTTGATGATGATACTGTGATCGCTCATCACGACCCACATGTTTTGAAGTGTCTGCAATGCAAGTCCGAGGTTGTCAAGCTTGCTCTGGTGTCACATGCGTTGTAAGCTGGAGCACACCCCGGGTAAAACATGCGGAGATGATACATTGTTTTCCCGCCAATTCGGAAATTCTGTGCGGTTTTCTAAATGATCCAGTGCCTATCAGGGCTTGGGCAGGACGCGCCATGGCTTTAAGGGACGATGACGGATGGTCAAGGCTGGAGATGGAGTGGCAGCCCAAGGACTGGAAGGAACACCTCCTGTAGGGCATCCAGCGCGGAGATGGAGTGATGGAAACATCTCGCGTGTGGGTGCTCTGATTTTTATTCCATCGCAGGGTCGTGAGCGGTGGACGGCGGTGGCTTGGAGGATGCCTTCATCCAGCAGTGGATAAACCATGGCTGATGATCCTGATATGGATGAACATGTTATATAAAATGCTGCAAGAATGATTACTTATTTGCAAGATTACGGGTGCACACACTTTAGTTCTGAACTTTACCGAAAGACCCAAAGAATATAAAAAAAACGTTCGCCTCTGATAGTGCAGTTCTATCATGTGTTTGCATTTGTTTGGGCTTGCTGAAAACAAAGCAAACAGATGCAGGAGACAAACAATTGAACCCAAAGTCTGGATCGTCTCTATCTTCTCCATCATCAAGGTTTCGTTTATTCTGCGTACGATTGCGCAACGGCGAGCACGTGTTGTGTTCATCAGGAAACCAGCGCCCCCCCCACCCCCCTTTGCGCAGACTTGTTTTCACTTTTATATTTGTCCACCATATTACCCACGATTATTTGCAGGACATCGTGTCACGCTACAAACAATACATTCGGAACTCTCGCACGGAGCAATGCCACCCATTTGTGTTTAGAGAACGGCCCGTGGAAGCGGATATGAAGGAGCTACCTCTGAGGTCCCTTGTCCTTCAAGTGAACTCTGGGCTGCACTTTCCTCCCCGCCACCCTCCTAACAGCGCAATGATCGTCGCGTGAGAGTGAAACCAAATACTTTTGAACGCTCAAGTGAGTTTTCGTATAACCAAATCAAATGTGGAACCAAATCGAATGTCATGCTCTTTTGTGCTTTCATCAGTGATTGAGCTGTGACCATCGACTTGCGACACTTGAGGGACCCGGTTTAATCGCAGGCAGTGGCTTCCGAGATTTGAATCCTGGATCTCAGCTGGAACCAGCCAGTCTTCTTTCAGACTGGTCGTTATTTTTGACGTCCAAAATCCCGTTCGGCCGTGCGCGACTCTGTCACGGTTCCATAGGCGAGGGGCAAAGCCATCTCCCTGCCGGAACGAGGGTGGCAAGGCACCCATTGATGGCCTGAAGCCAGCAGTTGAAATTCCTTATTGTATGTGTGGCGGTCCGATGTGCGATGTTGTACAGTGATGACCGTTAACCCAGAGGCCGTCGTGTGTATTTATGCTTCATCTCCCCAGGCTGCTTGGCAGCGCCCGCCATCCCTCGTGAAGAGAGAATGCCTTCTCAGTGTTAACGTTTTGTCTCCGAGGGCATTCATTTTTTCACGGTCTAATCACCCTAAATACAGGGTTTCACACGCGCGCTCCTTCTCACACAAGGCTGGCTCTGTCTGGGGTTGCCAGCTCGCAGGAGATGGGAGTGCACAGATCCCAGAATCATTAGTTTCTTTGTTAATTTGCATTCTCATTGATTCCGGGCCATATCGCAGCTCCTTCCAGTGCGGTTGCTTGTACATGCACATGCGCTTGTAGGATTGTGTTATTCACACAGGTGTGTGTTTGTGGTTGTCTGCTTCCTCGTTGTGTACCTTGAGAGATGTGGACACATTCCCATCGGTGAGCTCCTCTGGCAATTGAAGCTATGTTGGCAAGATCATGTAGCTCGCATGCCCAGCCACCGCATGCCCAAGCAGCTTCAGTTTGGCCGGATAAAGGGGACTAAAAGTGTCTAGCACGGGTTAAGGAAGAGATGGGCTGCTGTGGTATAGAAGGGTGTGCAGCTGATTTGATTTGCCGATTACTGGTATCTGCGGTGTCAAGATTGGCCTCTATCAAGGAGGCTTGTGAAGGATGCTTTTGGGCATTTGTAAGCAGTTGCCCTCCAGCAACAACTGAGGCAGAGAAGCGACGCTGGCAACGAGCAGAGTGCAAGGCGGCTAAAATGTAGCAAGTTGGCACAGTGGAGAGCAGAGTTGGTGCATCTGCCAGTAAGTCAGTCAACCCATGGAACTTGTCAGCGAGCCTTTGACACTTCATGTGGCCACCAAGTGCACCTAGCACGGCACAAGCACCGTGGTGATGTCACTGCCACTTCGTGGCGAACGGCGGTTGTTGTTGTTGCGGGTGATGGAGCTTGTGGAGGAGGTCATGTGACCGGCGGACCAGTTGGGGCAAGGACTGCGGGCACGCCGCCAGCGTCGTGCTGTTCCCGGGGCCGTCCCGTCGCGAGTGTTGGTGGAGGCCACCGCACAAACTCTCCCCGCTCCTCCGCAGGCGAGAAGCTGGCCGAGGGGAAGACGAAGGCCGTGTTCGCCGTGGACGGGCAGCCCGGCAGGGTGCTCGTGCAGTCGCGCGACAGCATCACGGCGGGCAACGCGGCGCGGCGTGACCACCTCGAGGGCAAGGCGGCGCTGTCCAACCGCACCACGTCTGCCGTTTTCGCCCTGCTGAACGCCGTTGGTACGGCCTCAGCCGATTTCGCTGCTCCATCTCCGCGGCGGACGCACTATCTCGTGGGCGTGTTGACTTCCTTTGATTTCCACTCCATTGTGTTAGTCTCGATCGCCTGCCGCCATCGCATCTCATGATGGCTTGATTGACATTATTAAAAAAATTTTAACTTTTAATGTGATTTCTATAACTTGTGAAACATTCTCCTCTAAGCCATCTGTTCAACTTCGTCATGCAACTTCTGTCATGCACACCCGGCCCCCTGTCTCCTCAGTGGTGATGTTTGCGCACCACATAGGATACTCATTTAAGGCCGAGTCTACCTAGGGGCAGAGCCCAGGACAGGTTCAGACTGTCGTCGCCGATCGTTGACCGCGAGCGGGAATCAAACTTGATGGCACGGCGCGCTAACCCCACCGCGTGTGTCTGCGGCGGCGCCCGTGGCGCAGGGATCCGCACGGCGTTCGTGGAGGCGCAGGGCAAGACGGCGTTCTTGGCCGAGCGCTGCGACATGGTGCCCATCGAGTGGGTGTGCCGGCGCGTGGCCACGGGCTCCTTCCTCAAGCGCAACCCGGGGGTCGCCGAGGGGCTCCGCTTCGCCTCCCCAAAGCTGGAGATCTTCTTCAAGGTGACGCTCGCCGACTCTCTTCGCCGCCGCCTGCAACGTTAACCGACTCGATCGCTCGCTCGCGAGCCTGATGGACTGTTCAATTCAAACCCCTCTTCCCCTGCTTGCTCTCTCTCTCCCCCCCCCCCCTCTCATCTCCTCTCTCCCTTCTCACCTCTCGTCTCGCCAATTTTCGCTGCCTTCTCACCCTCTCATCTCCTCCCTCCCCTCGCCCCTCTCATCTCCCCTCTCCCGTGAAAACCCGCCAGGACGACGCCAACAACGACCCGCAGTGGTCGGAGGAGCAGCTCGTGGCGGCGAAGCTTGCCCCGGCCGGCCGCCTCATCGGGCCGCACGAGGTGGCCGTGATGGCGCGCACCACGCAGGCCGTCTTCGAGATCCTCGAGCGGGCGTGGGCCACGCAGGTGTGCACGCTCGTCGACATGAAGGTGAGTGCGCTCCGCTCGTCCATCGGTGCACCTAGCGTGGCTCGAGCACTGTGGTGACGTCGCTGCCACTTCGTGGCAAGCGGCGGTTGTGTGCGGGCGCGATTGTGGGGTCTGCGTGCGTGGTGCTCGTAGAGTTTCCGTGTGAGGATCGCCAAGAATCCGACATTGATTGAGATGAATGGGGGTTTATTGAAGATGGTGCCATCCAAGGCATGCTGGAGCTTCCTGTTTGTTTGCGGTCTGTAAAACACCTTTTCCCTGATATAATTGTTGTTTAAAATATCGGTGAGCACACTGAACTTGCAATCGAGTGGTCGCCGGTTTTATTCCGTCTCCTGGTACGGAAGTTTAAACAATGGGGGGGCACGAGTGGAGGTGCGGGGGTGACTCGCGGTTGCCCGCAGGTGGAGTTCGGGGTGAGCGTGACGACGAAGGAGATCCTGCTCGCCGACGTCATCGACAACGACTCGTGGAGGCTGTGGCCGGCGGGCGACCGCGCGCAGCAGAAGGACAAGCAGGTGCCGCCCCGCATAGACGACAGTCGCCTCTTCTGTGGTTATTTCGGTCAAGTCGTGTAGATAGAACAAATATCATGACGTTTCGATCGCAACACAAGCGGTCGTCATCGGGCAAAGGAGTCCGCCTCTAAAGGCAAACTGTTACTGAAGGTTTGGGGATCAGCAGCACCAGGAGCATAAAATATGAATTGCTGCAGTCACGAAAGTTTGAAGTCAAGACGGTAACCTACTTGCTGTACCTACCGCCTCTGTGGGATCTCTCTCCGAGCCGCTGATCTTGCCGCTAGGGTGTGTGCGTGCATTTGTGCGCGTGATTGGGTGATTGGGGAGGAGCGGTGACGCAGTGGGTAGCACACTGTGCTACGGGCTCGGTGTCCCGAGTCAGAGCTCTCGGCTTGCAGACAGAGACGATTTTCCGAGCCAGTCTTAGGCCCCTCCCCTAGGTCGACTCAGCCTTAAAATGAGTAGCTGGGGTGGTATGTAAATATCTGGACTGGAGCGACCAGGCGTGGTACTGGCCACACCCCCCCCCCCGTCCATGTGCTGAGTCGGCCTTCATCGCAGGTGCTAATAGAACTTGCTCCAACAGTCTGTATGGTTTCAGAGAGGATCTTTGTCTGAATACGTGTGCATGTGTGCATTCCACAGACGTACCGAGACCTGTCTGTGGTGACCCCGGATGCCCTGCAGGTCGTCAAGAAGAACTTTGAGTGGGTGGCCGAGCGCGTGGAGGTACACGTGTGTGTGTGTACACACACACACGCGTACGTGGAGCGCTACGAGCTTGGGGAAGCTGGTGCAGGCTGGCCTTGGTGAATCTTCTTGTAACCTACTCCTCCGCTCTCTTCTCGGCCCCCCACCCCTGCTCCCACCCATCGTCCCGCTGCCGCCTGCGCCACCAGCTGCTGCACACGCCGGCCGGGGGGAGCGGTGAGGGCCGTGTGGTGGTCATCATGGGCTCGGCGTCAGACAAGCCGCACGGCGACAAGATCCTCGCCGCGTGCCAAGGCCACGGCGTGCCGTGCACCCTGCGCATCTCCTCCGCCCACAAGGGCCCCGACCAGACCCTGGACATCAAATCGTCTTACGAAGGTGACCCCCCACTCTTTCCTCGTATCTCGGTTCCGTCCTGAATATGCTCGGCGCAGTTTTGAGCGACACCCCCCTCCTGCATTGAGCCGATTCTGGTTTGTGAGAGTTCCTCGTCGATATACCGGCGAGCCGTAACAAACAACAATAATAATGAGCCCGTCGTTAAACTGCTTGAACACGCGACGATCTCGTTTGGTGTGCTGCGTCCCGTGGATGGAAGGAGACTCATCACGACATTAATTTAGCCAGAACATTACGTGGCCAAACCCGAAAAATCTATTATGAATCGGTCAGAGAGGTGGCAATGTGCGTGTATTTATTTGTCCGTATGTTCTGACCGAGCGTGGGGTGGGGGGCGATGTCGCTTGCAGCGGACGGCATCCCCACGGTGTTTGTGGCGGTGGCCGGGCGGAGCAACGGGCTGGGCCCCGTACTCTCGGGCAACACGGTGTCCCCCGTCATCAACTGCCCCCCGCTGTCTGCCGACTGGGGGGCCCAGGATGTGTGGTCCTCGCTCCGTCTCCCCGGAGGTACGCTGCCTCCCCCCCACCCAGCCACCCCCCCTTCTCCCCCAGAAAAGTCGCTGTTATCCTTGGCCGGCACCGGTTCGCTGCCGTGGCGTTATTGGACGTGTTGGGTGTTGTTATAGCCAGTGCTGTGTGGTTGGTGATGGTCATACCAGCGCTGCATAGTCGTTGCTCGGGCGAGATATGACACCACTCGTCGTGCTGTGTTTGTGAACCCCAATGATAATTATGGAAATTACATCGTTTTACCCTAGGCAGCCTTCTTGAATCAAAAGCGACCTTTTCTTACATATCCAAAAAGGGTTTGGATATTTAAGATATATCCAAAAGGGTTTTGAATTAAAACCGGTTTATATCTCACAAATGTAAAATATGTGAACATCCTAAGGGGGTTCACAAACGTTTTCTTCGCACTGTATGTTAGTGCTGCTGGTGTTGTGCGATCGTCCTCCTCGGGTTATGCGTTGGGACTGCTAGCGCTCTATGACGGTGCTGCTGGCACGGTGCGACGGGCGACGTTATGATAAATACATCGACGGCACGACAATAATCGCGCCGGTCACTCGCGAGTTCTGAGCCGCTGCCGTCGTAGCGCTAATGCCCCCGGCTCCGTGCGCCGCTACGACCACCCCCCGCCCCTCCTGCAGGTCTCGGGTGCAGCACCGTCCTGTCCCCGGAGGCGGCCGCCCTGTGCGCCGCTCAGATGCTGGCGCTGAGTGACCACCTCGTGTGGTGCCGCTTGCGCGCTCAGCAACTCGGCACCTGGATCGGGCTCCTCGACTCGGACCGCAAGGTGCAGGACAAGGGCTCCAAGGAAGTGTAGGTGCCTGGTGAAGTGTGGGCGTCTGGCTCGGCGCTGGCTCGACCTTCGGTTGCTTCCCCCCCCCCTCCCCCCCCCCCCGGCGGTTTTCTACGAACGATGAGCCGATTCCTCGCGCTCACGGTGCAGACGCGTCAGGTCGTGTGCGTGCGCGCGGATCGATTTCGTTTGCCGGTTGGTTCACACGTGACCACTTGCACCGACTAGAGGCGCTACATTCACAAGTGTTCAAGAATCGGTCTGTTAATTGAACCGATTTCCCACCCCCCCCCCCCCCGAATTGCGAATCATGACAGTTCATTGAATTGGTGGGGGGCAGCGATGACTGATTGCATACTGAGCGTCGAGTGCTCGATTCTCATGCACAATAAAATTTGGAAATAAGCACGTCCCTGCCATTCCAAAAAAGGCCAGCTGTACTTGCATCCAAAGTCATGTGCTTGTCGCAAAAGTTGTCCATAACCTTCCCCCACCAGTGAAAGTCAGCACGCGTTGATTATGCAATAACCAGCACTGTGCTTATATAAGGTGTGCTATATTTCAACTTCTACTGTACGCGGTGGCTATAGCGTCTATGCTCGCAGTAAACGTAAAAAAAACTGTATTGTATAACATTTGATTGACGATTCGAATCGCGATGGGGTGGAATCGCTTTACAACAGGCCGAGAGGGTTTAATGCGGCGGCGGCGTTGTTTGTTGTTCTTTGTTACGGTTTGTTAGCGTTATCTCGTCGGGCTCGTTGGACACTGCCATTTCGATCGACGCCGGGCGTCTCGCCGCTCAAGTCTGTGCGCGAATCCAGCACCGACAACGCGACGAATCGATGTTAAGCGCAATTTGCTTTTTTGGCCACTGCCACTGCCAGCGCCGAGCACGATCATTAAACGCAGCTAAAAAAAAAACCACCCATCTCGTCCCCTTTTTTTTGTGAGTCCCGGCATCCTGCAGCTGCCACCGCCGCTACCGCTGATGGGGCCCCGGTGGTGGCGGGGCACATGGGTGGTGGGTGTGGCCAGGGGAAGGTGGGAAAAGGGGCAGTGGCCTCCACCACTTCCAGAAATGTAAGGACGGACGTTGAATAAACGCGCTGCTGACCACTTGTGATTTTTGTTGTAAATGTGACATTGTACAGCTGTGTGTGTGTGGTTTTGTTTGCGTGCTCTGAAGAAGGGCCCACTGCCCGTTTTGAAGGGTGTGCAGCGTTGTTGATGAACGCGTCGAGGGTTTTTGTTCGTTCCTGCGGAGCACAATCCCCGCTACGCTCAATCCCCACTACGCAGTGTGGAACGGAGCACGCGGACAAGCGACGCGGTTCGAGTGTTTGCTTTATTTAAATTAACAAAGTTCACAATACAAAAAGCCAGAGAAACAAACAGGACGGACTGGAATCTGCACTCGGGCGCCATGCGAGTGTTAGCGGCGTCGGTCTGCGCTGGCCGTCAGCGCCGGCGTGCCGAGGGTTCAGTTCGCGGGGGGCTGCCTAGGACCTCCTGCCCATTCCCTTGACCCCTCCTCTGGTGGCCCTATCCCCTTACCCGGTCCTACCCCCCCCCCCTCCTCATCCCACCCGGTGTGGTATACGTGACACCGCCGGTCGAACCCTCGTGGCAAAACCGGCATTGACAAACCGCCAGGATATTAAAACATCGCACGTAAACGGCCACGGCACACCTCCGCAAATTTTTTGTTTTTACATCAAACCAGAAATATCAATGTACGCAGCATAACGTATTCTCTTTTGAGTGCGGTATATAAATAGATTGCAACCTTTACAGGAAGCACGGAGAAGCAGCAGCGGCGGCACCACAGGGCGCAGCGCCGATTGCAGCCGCGAGCCGGGCCGCGCCGGTCGCGCGCGTGAACGCAGCTGTGCCAGGCCACGCCGGGCCAAGCCACGCCGGGCCAAGCCACGGCACGTCATCGGGGGGGAAACAAGACGCGAAAAACAGCTCTGGTCATATTTACAGCGCGTAAAAGCTCTCGCTTAATTTATTCGCTCACTCGATAAACTCGCAGTTTGGTCGACAAAGTGCAGGTCACGCGACAGGTCGCGGGTTTCAACCACTCCGAGGTGGGTCGCTCGCTCACTCGTCGGCTGGAGATGCCAGCGGCCACCGCGCATTCCGGCGAATGCGACGCTGTGCCGTGGAGGTTTGGCGCTCGACGTGTCCCACACTCCCTGCTGTGTTTGAGCTCCCAGTGGTCGACCGCTCACCTCTGCCGGAACCTTCGCAGGTTCTGTTTTTGTATAATGCCCTTTGATCGGCAGGGTGAGGGTCCCCCCACATTGAGAAACCTCATTCTTATTTTTAAGTGGGCCACGTAGGCCATAATCTCATGCTCCCTCCTCTCCCATCTTCACCCTCCTGTGTCTGAGAGAAGTTTTTTCTCTGCAGCCGTTGGTCGTGGCCAAGCATCGTCTGGGTAAAGCTGCACACTGTTTTGACCCTTGATCTCAAAAGCAAACAATCTCAGCGGCCAGCGCAGAGCCCCGAGGCTGCGTGAGGACCGGAGGCTTGACGCGGGAGCTTTGGTTTCGTATGCTCACCTCATCACGAGGTCTTACATCATATTCATCATCATAAACAACATCTTTATTTTCTTTGGGTCTTTCAGTAATGTCACATAACCTATCTACGTGACTTTACCGAAAGACGCAAAGAATATGAATTCCTGCAGTCACGAAAGCTTTAAGTCAACAACATCTTTGTCATCGTCAGGAGTTGCACATATAGAAGTAGTTGATTTTTTTTAATGCCCAGTTGCGTTTGTGTCCTGCTGCGATGGCGTGGAACAAGACGTTTGGAACTCTCAGCGAAGCAGTGCACCACTTTGTGTTAGAATGGCCTTGGAATTTAGTGGTACGGAACTACCGATGGAGACCTTAATTTTACAGACATTCTTCATCCACACGAGGCCACGCTCTTTGTATATACATATACCCTGAAAACAAGTGTTATACGGGAAGTCAATCCAACAGATATATATATTTTTAATTCCGAGCTGATGTTTTTGTTTGTGCGTTGCTCATCGGGGCCTGCTAAAACTCAAGGACCCGGTCTGAAGACTGGATTAGAGACGAGGCGATCCACCCTATCCCTGTGATGGACGCATGCGACAGGGTCTGTAATGGCTTCCATTTGGCGTTTAGCAACGCGTGGATTACATTTGATTTAAAATCGATTGCTCTGCTTCCCCACAAAACACAGTAAAATCACGTGCTCGAGGGTCCCTTGCATTTCCACGCACACGCCGATTATCATTCTCGTATGTAGCTCTTCCGGCCACAAGATGCGCTCCCATCCAAGTTATCGAATCGCGGGGGGGTGGAGTCGTTTCCGCGTGTTTGTAAGGATTGATAACGACCACCCGAATCGATTCTCGCAGGCACCTCACACGCAAAAAACCATCTGAATCGACGGAGCGCTAAATCGCTGCTGTCGGGGGCACCTATTGGCCGACTCGCCTGCTAGGTCCAAAAATTGTGGGGGGCACATGCCCCCCCCCCCAAACCCCAGCTATCTGCGTTCCCATGCCACCTGCTGCCCGCAAAATGCAGCCTGTGCTCCCTTTCATTGTTGCGTTCTCACCGTTGTGATTGTGTGTTAAGCGTGACGGAGATTGGTTGTGGCTTATGAATGGGCCTGGTGGAAGGAAAATTTGCAGACAGCTGGCTGTAAAAAAAAATATATATATATGGTCAAGAACTTTTGAAAAGAAAACCCCCGTGTTTTTTTTCAAAGTTATAATCGGATCAGAACGGTGGTTACTGCCCCCCCACCCACTTCCTCCATCACGGCCAGGAGCGTGTCGCGTTCACGGGCGGCCGTCTGCGAGGAGGACACGGTCAGTCGTCCCTGTTGGAGCGACAGCCGAAACAAAGCACCCGATGCTAGCTCACTCGGGGATCTCAGCTTTCCGTGTCGCCCTTCGTCACCACGGCGGACGCACGCGGGAAGCGGTGGATTCTCGGCTGCCAGTTGATTTGTCATGGTTTAAAGCCAATATGGGTTGGGGGGGTGTGCCCTTGAAAAACTAACCCACAAAAGCTCCTTGTTCGCCAAGTCAGATGTTGTTGAGTGGGTGGATTTAGAAGATTAAGCCGTCTGTGGGGAGATGGCACAACAATTAAAACCATCATGCTAGGGGATGGGTTCATCATCATCATCAGTCTTGATCTTTCCACTGCCCCTGACACACAAGCTGATATCATGGCCGCTCCATCTCTGCGATGGATGCACGCTCGGGCGTTGTTCGATCCTCCGGAATAACTTGAGGTTTTTTTAAACGAGGGTAAACACATTTTTTCGTCGACCAAAACAGTGTGGGCGTTTTGGTCGAGTTTGGATGCGGCAGCGTGCGCGTTTTGTTAGCGAGAGCTGGCAGCGTCCATTTCTCGGTGGAGGCATCAGCAGCTTCCGTTCTCCGCTCCGTTTAAAGCGAGTCGATCGTCCGTGACCCGCTCCGCCGTTCAATGATGGCGGCGGCGGCGGCAGCAACAGCAGCAGAGGACTGGACAGACGTCGAGAAAGGAAGACGACTCTCGACCGAGCCGGTGGGGGGCAGCGGCGATGGGGCTCCTCGCAGAGCGGCTCCGACCTCCAAGCCGGTTTAAGGGCTGAGTCGGAGGCCACGTTGGTTGCTTGTTTTTTTATGGGGCGCTGGCGGTGGTGACCTTGAGCCGGGTCGGGGGCTGCCACGACCTCGGTCACAGTTGTCGGCGATGGCGGCTGCGGCGACTAGGTGAGATGGGCGGATTGCTGCGGGGGGGTGGGGGGCTCGGGGGGTGGCTCGGGCTTGGCGGTTGCGGGGCCGTCGAGACGGGTCAGCGGGAGCGGCCGGACACGTACGCGAGCACCCGGCTGAGCGCACGCAGGCGGTCGTGCAGCGACGTCATGGCAAGCACCTTGAGCTGTGCCTGCCCGTCCAGCGGCAGCACGGCGAGGAGCCACCAGCACCAGGCGGGGCCGTCGACGCTCGCCTGTGGCGCGGAGGGAGTGAGCGGACGCGGACGTTAGTTCGGTGACCGGCGTGGTGTGGGGAGAAACCGCCGCAAACCCCACTCCCGCCTTACTTGATCCCCCGCGGTGACGCCCCAGAAAAAAATATAAAAAGCCGACAGCTGGCGACGCCCCCCCACGCAGTCGAATTGATGTATGGCAGGAAGCGCTCGTAACATTACATAACGGGCAAACTTTATAATTCGTAAAGTTTATGGAGGTGTGAGTCGCCAGATTTGGCAGGCGCCAGTTTTTTGTTGTTGCACACTCTTGGCTCGCTGCTGCGTACGCTCGGTAAGGAGAGAGATCACAGCCCCTTTGTCAACTCCACTGCTGGATGGAGGCCCACCCACTCAGTCACGTGGGTTGTTTGGCCGTACTTGAATCACGCCGGTCGGTGCCAGTTGGTGAGGGGCCAGGAACACGGAGGGGGAGCAGGAGCCAGGATATCACAAATTACTTTGATGTTGGCCACAGCCGGGAATCAAACTCGGGTTGCCTGACGGATTCAGAGCGCATTGCGCTAACCCCTCGCCGCATACACTTTGGTACTGTCTTTCTAATTTGTTACGCATATGTATTTTATTCGTTGAATGTTGCTTATCTTGCCCGGGTGGTTCAGTGGTTAGCACGCTTGGCTCGCAATGTGACGTTTTGGAAGTTCAAATCCCGGTCAAGGCACCGGGCAAATCGCCGGCAAAGACAAAACGAGAAACACTTTGTGAGAAGGCAACGGTCGGCTACTTTATGGACTGTGGATGGACTTCCACTGCCATGGGAATGTGGAATGTGCACCGCTGACTCAGACTTTAAACACGGCCCTCGCCCTTTATTTCCCAAACACGAGACCGCTTTGGGTTGCTTTCTTATTTAACGCTCGCGCACGCACATTCACGTGTGTGTGCACACACACACACGGTGGTGCAGCGGTTAGCGCACAGTGCCATGAACCTCGTGATCAGGGTTCGATTTCGGCTCGCAGTGGCGAATAGGCCGGTAACTGGTGTGGGTGTGTAAACATCAGCGGTCATCGTTCAAGGGAGACAAAGGCATCTGGGCGTGGCACTTGTTACCCACCCGGCTCTTATGTATGTGTGTTGAACTTCTTTTGCGCCGTACGTAGCCAACCGTGCCTTATCGGAGGAGCGAATAATAGGTGCTCGCTAACAGCACCTGTCCCAAGAGCCTGTTAATGCTCTAGGAGGTGGGAAATCTCGTGCGCACGTGGAAAATCTCCACTGGCCAAGCGGACCGAGCGACGCTCCAGTCCCGAGTGGACGGCGGAGGAGCGCCGTGGCCGAGCGCCGGCCGCCGGGACGCCGTTGGCTCTTGGCCGCACGGAACGATCTTTCGGGGTGATTCATTGCAACCGCACGATGATGTAACGTGTTCCCAGTTGGCATCGAGATAACGTGTTTATCAGTGCCAGCAAACGTGCTGAGTGGCGGGCCGAGTAGTGAGGGGGAGGTGGTGTGAGCGGTGAGACACGGCTAGAGGGGGATGAGCGGTGGCGCGAGTGGTGGGGCGAGTGGTGGAACACGTCGCCGGGTGAGCGAATGGACGAGCGGTGAGGCGAGTGGCACGGCGGGCCTCTGCTCGGCCCTCACCTGCAGGTCGGCCTCCTTGGCGGGCAGCGTGCCGAAGTGCAGCAGCACTTGGCTGCGTAGGCGGCTGCGCAGGGAGCCGAACCATGCGGCCGCCTGCACGTACACCTCCTCGTGCAGCGCCTGCAGCTCCGTGTACGCTTCCTCCTCCTCCACCTGCGCCCGAGACATGGGTCGGCCGTTAGCCGCGCCGGCCACGAGCTCCCCCACCGCGTAGCGCCGGCCGGCGTTGCCCCACGGCGATGAGCGGCGTCAACGCGACCGCCATTGCCGCCGCTTCGCCCCGTGGCGGCGATTAATTCACCTCTGGTTTGACGGTGAAAAATGGACGGTCACGCCCAGGGCTTAATATGTCGACGAAAAATATTCTCGCGGGTCGCTGGCAAACTGGGGTAAGCGGCGCGCGCGCGAAGAGGAAGGCGCGTCCATAGAGCGATAGGTACGCTGGGTGCTGCGAGCCGGGTGCGGCAGCATGCGGCGGCGGCGTTGCCAACTCCTTCAAGCAGAAAGTATCCCGTGGGGGCGTCAAGGAGGAGTCACCAACCCTCGCTGGACTACTCTGCCCGGCACGCGCCGCCACGGCGTAGGTGGCCGGTGGACTAAGCGGCCGCAGCCATCGCGAGGGCTATGCTTCGGCGTGATGATGTCGGGCGCGGAAAGATTCTCTGTCCGCGACACGGAGGGACCCGGCGGGAGTTAAACTCCCACTTCGGAGCGTCGGCAGCGCAAGCTTCTTTGATCGATGTCACCCATCGTAGAGGCCGCGTCATCTCTCAGTCGCCGCCGCCGCCAAACAAAGAAGATTGGATTCGTTTCTGCATAGCAAAGGCGTGTGTTTGGTTCTGTTTGTAACTTCGTAATCTGCGTTAATTATGCAATATAATCTCGGGATTAATTTTCTCGTCTGACGATGTGTGTGGTGAAGGGGCAGGGTGGGGGGCAGACCAGTCTAGAGCCAAGACTTCTTACTCCCTCCTCCCCCATGACAGCCCCCACCGCCCCCAACCCATGAACCCACCTCCATCACCTCCCTCTTACCCCCACCCACCCTCTCGAGCCATCGTTGACAGCCGTGGCATGGCCCTAGCATCTCCATAGCACCCCCCCCACACCCGGCAGGCGCAGGTGCAGTTGTGATTCACAGCCTCACAGAGCTTTGCAATTAGTGGGCTGCAGCCACTCGTGAAATACATGAAAAGCACAAAACAATGCAACTACATCTGCGTCTGATGGTGCCCCCCCTCCCACTGACCACCTGCTGCCAGTTCATGGCGAGGGTTTTAGGGCCCGGCGGTGGTTTATGGGAAGGCGACGTTTTAAAAGCAGCCGGAAGGGCTCAATGCGGGAGGGTTTTTTTTACGTGGATTTGAGCTCGAATGGACTCAGAAGCCATCATCTGTTTACGGTCCCAAGACAGCGGTGGGAACTCTGAGTACGTAACCATGGGACAACCCTCTGCTGATGTCCCGCAAAGTGGCACTAAATGTTATCGACCGCAGAGGGATGCAGTCCGGTGGCGACGTCACGTGACATGCAAGGCACGCTGGGAGGAACCGATCCTTTGGTCACGATCGCACCGTTTGCTGCCTGTGAACCACCTGTTGCCTGCGTGCGTCGCTGCTATTATCATTGCTGTTGTTATAACTCTGAATCGAGCCCACACGCACTTGCGTGCCCGATGTTGCGTTTCTCCGTCCGGATCTCCCGGCGCTCACCTTGACGTCCTCCAGGTACTCGATGTTGGCCGTGTTGTAGCCGTCGCGATGGCTTCGCTGCACGACGCGGAACCGCCGCTCGCCCACCGTGTACACCACCGAGCGCCCGTCCGGCATGAGCTGCGCGCTCTGGACGCCCAGCATGCAGCCAAACTCGGCGAAGCTGCAACCGCAATGCGGGATACAGAGAACCGGGGATCAGCGACCGAGGACCGGGGATCAGGGGGCCACGGGAAGGCGAGACACCCGATCTCTGCGCAAAACTTACTTCTGGAAAATAATAACACTCATGAATTATGAACGTGATGCCAACGATGTGATTAGCACGGTTGGCTACGCGCGTCACGAAGTTCGACACGCGCACATTGTGGTGACGGCAACAACGCGATGACGACTATAGCAATGGCTATGATGATGATGATGATGACAGAGACGGTGGCAACAATTTGTCGACGACGTTTCCGGCAACGCAGCACCGGTGACGGCCGCGCCGCAGCCGCCAACGCGCAACTCACCCGCTGGCGTTGCCCAGGCACATGCCGAATCGCCGCGTGCCGGTCTCCAGGCAGCGCCGCACCATGAGGCGGTAGCGCGGCTCGAAGACGTGCAGCGGACAGGGCAGCGACGGAAACGCCACGGTGCACACGAACACCGGCACGTCCTGCGTGAAGCTGCGTCACCGCACCACACCACCCGGTTAGTATTGGACGAGGTCGCGGTGCAGCCCTGCGCTGTTTGCTGGTGCGCGTCTCCGTGTTGGCGGAAAGGGGCCTTCACCAGAGGGAGCTCTGGAGGGTGTTTCTGGGTCTACTCTTCCACGCCGAACGGACGTTGTCGTCTTGGAGAGAGGTGGGAGTTGCCACGTTTTACCCCACCGCGGGCAAACTGGCCTCAACGGAGACCAACTGTGGTGTTGCCCATTTATGCGGCCGAGTGGACGGAGGCACCAAAGGGGAATTTAAAAATCTCGGAGCCAGCGTTTCGGCTGCCGCGCCGGGAGGTGGCGTCGGACCGGGTTAGTCTGCATGAAGTGGAAATAATCGATTGCTCGTGCGCAGGGTTCTACGCGTGTGGATCATGCACCTGACGATCGATTCTCATCGTGTTGTTACGCGCACGAGGAAGCACAACGGAATATTTAACGTCTCGTACAAACTCCTACGTAGAGAGGTGCCCAAGTCGTGAATCGAACCCTTTTTTCCGCCACTACGCTCCTGCCACCCGTTCACCCAATCTCATCGTAAGCTCAAGATAACAAAGACAAAGATCCCCTGTATAGCTTTCAACAGACCGTCGGATCAAAGGCTGTTAGCGAGCACCTATGAAGGCCGGCACGGCGCACGAGGTTGTGGGTGGCCAGCACCACACCCGGTATAACACATCAACAACAACCGCCATTCGCCACCAAGTGGCAGTGACGCCACACTTGTGCCAGGCTATGTACACGTTGAGGCCACGTGAATTGTCGACTGCCCGCTGGCAGGAGGTCACGGGGCAGACCCAGGTGCCAAGGGTCGATTGACTGAGATGACTGGCTGATGCACCACTTGTGCCCCCGACTGTGCCAACTGGCTGCGCTTTAGTCATCCGGCGCTCCGCTCGTTGTTGTGAGCTTCGCTCCTCCCCCCTCCGTTGTTGTACCACATCACTCCATCTCTTGTCTAGCCCGTGCCGTGCCCGTTTAGCCCCCTCGTACCGGCCGAACAAAAGCTGTTTAGGCATGCGGTGGCTGGGCATGCGGGCTACATGACCCAGCCAACGCAGCTTTGCCTGCCGGAGGACCTCATCGATGGAATTTTTTCCAGATCTTTCAAGAATATGTGAACTCCTCACACAATCCAGCCTGGTTAAACCCAAGATAGATTGTAGGCAGGCCAGCTTAAATATTTCTAACCGGCAAATATGTTCCATTAGGGGGGTCCACGTTTCGCAAGCGTAGAGAAGGGAGGGAATGACTGTGGCCGAGAAGACCTGAAGCTTCATGCAGGGCAACAGACCAGGTAGCTTTTCTCGTTTGCAACTTTCATCAACTAGCTGAGACCATGCCACTGGCCTTGCCTGCATCCCTCCACGGATGTTCGTCTTCGGTGGGGGCATAAGTAACCACGACCACCCCTCCTCGCCTATGGTTGATGGGAAGGCGAGCTCAAAGTAGCCTGGGGCTTCCAGCTTCCCACACCTCACCGCCACGCTTCCATGCCCCCTTCATTCTTTTGTTCAAAAGAAGAGCCACTCCCTGTTGTTTTTGCAGTCTCCGACCCCGAGTAGAGGACTGTCTACCTCTCATGGTGGCAAGAGCCAGAGCTGGTCCACCAGACCTGAATACCACAGAGATCCAGACGGTACCGGTCCAGCTCCTGACAGAGGAGTGGCAGCCTCTCCTCCGCAGTGAGCGTTCGAACATTCCACGTGGCCATCCAAAGTGGCCTTTTGTTGTTTCTGGAGGAGCCCCGAGGGTAAGGATTCAGTCTCCTGGCTCTGCCAAATGGGGCTTGGCCAGCAGACGTCATAGACGCCTGTCCCCCTGAGGCCTCCGGCACAAGCTTAATACGTTTTTTGCATCGTAGTTTAGTGGTAGTTTATTGAAGGTGGAGGAGTTACCAGCCCCTCGCACCCGTCCAGAGCCCCCATTTGGTCGCTGTGGTGGCTACAAACGCCATGAAGGGAAAAGCAAATCTAAGTTGGCCCTCCCCCCACGGCACTGCCCACCACAGCATTGCCGTCCGGCACACACACACACACATCACTTTACAGAATGGCTGGCAAGTTAGTTATATAACTATCTGGCAAAAATTGTTACCAGGTCTCATTTGCGCTTTGCAAAACCCCAATGTGATGAATGATTCTGTGACGAGAGCTGTTACGCCGAGGGTGATGGCACATGCTTTCATAAGGGGGTGTTATACAATGTGTCACAAGGGCAGGTTTTCAGAACAGTGACATAATACGCACAGCGATGGCAGCCACCCAGAGTGGTTGTTAACGGCGGTGGGGAGCGATAGCGTGGCCTCACAACGAGCAACGCAAAGAGCAGCGCAGTGCTCTTGCCTGGGGGCGAGTAAGGAATGATTGTCACGTGGCTGAGACAAACACGGACTTACAAAGAGACCCATAGTCCTGCATTGATACCCATAGATCTGCAAAGAGTCCCACGGACTTACATAGAGACCTTATAAAGATTATGATGACGAACATGGAGAGTGCCAGGGTGGAGCCTTCGAGGTGGTTCGAAGCGGTGAGCCTGGATGTGAAGGAAATGTGGAGTGGACGTGCGGATGATGGCCACTGGGCAGGAACGAACAGAGAAAGCCGAGTGGGGAGGCGGATGCCACACGAGGGACGACGGTCACGCCTGGAGGAGGAGGAGCGGGAGGAGCGGGAGGTGCGTGGAGGTCGTGACCTCACCTGGACATCTCGGCGATCTCGTCGAGGTGGGCGCTGCGTCGCTCGGCGAGCGCCTCGGCCATGTAGCGAGCGGCGAGCTCCTCGAGCAGGTGGGAAGCGCTGTAGCGCTGCAGCGCCAGGTACTGTGCACACACACACACAGACACACGCAGACACACACAGACACACACAGACACACACACACACACAGACACACACACGCGTGAGCGTCACGTACACCAACCTGCGAGTCACAAACCAGGATCGCAAGTGCAGTGAGATGACGATCCTCAGCCCGGTTACCAATTACTGCAGTAAAAAAGTTCCAACCATTCTTAATCCACCAGCGGATCGAAGGCCTCCCAATACGAATCCACGGCCAGCGGATGTAGGGGGGCGACACAGAGGGACGAGGGGGACGAGGGAGGCGGGGCATGACGTCACGCGGGGTGGGGGCGGTGCGCACCTGTGCGAGCGTCTCCTTGCAGAGCGGGCAGCGCGGGTTGTGGTCGAGGCAGCGCTCGAGGCAGCGCAGGCAGAACGAGTGGCCGCACGGGGTCGTCACCGGCTCGTACAGCAGCCTGCGCGACGAGCACGACGGGGGGCCGGGCAGGAAAGGTCGGGGGTTAATCGATTTAGCGGTCGGTGACACGTCGCGTCGATACACCCCAGCGCCGCCAACGCGATCGATAGCCGTCACCACGACCGGTCAAGAGAACAGTCGGTACAGCAGCAGCCACCGTGGCGGCCGACGTAACAGCTGCCGAAATGGCCGCATACGGCCACAGCCACCGCGACGGTCGGTACAGCAGCCGCGGCGCCCGCTGTCGCAACGCGCCGTGGCAACAGGCGTCACGACAGCGTCCAGGGCATACGCGCCACGGCGTACGGGTACGCGTATCCGCGCCGCAACGCAGCTTGCGTCGCCGCGTGCGCCTGTGCGATCAACTAATTACTCAACGGGCATCGTCCAAAGCGATCATCGCCCCCACCCCCTGAATCCGAAAACCTGGCAGGACCCTCCTGCTAACGATGTGGACCATTTACGAGTTCCCCCTCTGCGTCCTTCCCATTTACAGTCCTGGTTTACGCGGTGATGGTTCGGCGGCGGTCGTGGTTACGCACCTCATGCACAGCGAGCACTCCATGTCCGTGGGGTCGATGAGAGCCGGGGGGACGGCGCTGAGCGCCGGCGATGTTCCCCACTCGCTCGCCGAGTCTGCCGGGAACAAGAGCGAACGCGTCAAAGGTCGCCCGTGTGCCGTCGCCCACGGCCAGTTGTTGGCCGCAAGCGGTCGCCGGGTTAGTGGCGCAGGGCGCCAACCACCGCGCCGTCGCAGCCCACCAGCACGCGGCACGCGTGTACCCGGCGCGGCAATGCCGACGTGACGCCGACCCTCCCCCGCTACACACCTTCCCTCCAGTTAAAGTCGCACGCCCACCCAGCACCCACCCACGGCCACCGGGGGGGGGGGGGGGGCCTAAGCGGCTTGAACCGCAGCAGCGGTCGGCATGTTGCCGATTTTCCAGCGTCTCCCTTGCTCCCAATTAAATTGTAGGACGCGGGAAAACAGAGCGACGCACGGGCCACTCGACTCTGGACGGCTACGACGCCGCCGCCACCCCCCCCCGCCCCCCCCGGTCTACGATGCAGCGCGGTGCGCGTGACGAGCGCAACCCCGTCCCACCATCGTGCGGTGCAGTACCGCGCGAGCGTGGTGTACGTGCACGCAAGGGTTTCTTTAGTGGCTGCGATCCAACGCGTTGCCGTGTGCCAGGGTTGGTGGATGGCGTAGAGATTCGCGAGACTCGAAAACTGTGCCGGGTTGACGTGGTCAGCAGATGGCAGTAGAGCAAAAGTGGGTTCGAAAACCCCATCAGGTCATGCTACTTCACCAAGCCCAGCACTCATTTGGACATCGCTCACCACTGATGTTAGCCAGAGGGCTGGGTTAAAGGCACGGTGGCACGAAGCGCTGCACCACCACTCAACCCCCAAATACACGACACCATGCAACTTGCTTGAAATTAAATCATCGTTTTAATTCCGCCGCTCACCACATCGCTTCAGCAGCTTCCTGGGCCTGCCGAGCGACAGGAGAGACCTCCCAGTTCCGTCCTCCTCCTCTGGTCCCTCCTCTTCCTCCTCCACCGAGCATTTCCGCTTGAGCCTCTTCTGAAGAGGCACCTCGTCAACCAGGCTCGCTCGCCCGTCGTCCACCTCTTCCTCCTCTTCCTCCGAGCAGCCAGCTCCATCCTGCACGGGGAGAGGAAGGGAAGGACGCAAGCTATGGTCAGCTGATGTAGCCTGGGCAGGGCCATCCATAGGGGGTGTGCAGGGCCCGGGGCAAATCACACAGTGTGGGCTTCGCGACGCCTTCAAACTAAACCGGAAGTATTACGTCTGACAACGTGACGTCGAAATGCGCCCCCCCCCCCCAAGCGCGGGGCCCGGGACGGTAGCCCCGATCCGCCGTATACCCTCGGGACTCTAACCGAGGGGGTGCGGGCAGCCCGGGTGGGTCGCGGGGGGGGGTGCTCAGACTGGGCAGCTTGGAGTGGGCAGCATAGACGTGGATTGCTTGGGGGTCAGCGGTGGCTTGGAGGGTGGTGGGAGGTGATTTTTGAGGTGGGGGCGGGGGGGCAACTTGATAGGGGATGACTCGGGGTGGGAGGGCAATGGCTTGGATGTGGCGATTCAGATGGGGGCGGCTTGAATAGGTGGTTGAATAGGTGGCAACTCGGGTGGTGTGGGTGTGACTTGGATGGGAGGGCAGGGGGGCAGCTTGGAGTGGTGGGGCGAGGAGGGGTGGGGGGCCGCTTGGAGGGGCATGGCAGTCTGAGGGCAGCGCTGCACTCTTACCTCTTTCTCTGGCGCTGCTTTGCCGAGTGTCAGCTCCCCGCTGCTGCTGCTGGTGGTGGTGCTAGCCGTGGTGGTGCCGCTGGCGGTGCCGCTGGCGATGGGCGGCCGACCGAGCTCTCTCTGGAGGAAGTCGAGGGGGCTGCGCTGCAGCGCCGGGGACAGCAGCTCCGCCAGCAGCTGCACGGCGACACGCGGCGCACGCGGTCAGAGAGAGGGCACGGGGCCAGCGGGGGGAGTGGCTTCCCGAGCAGGGGCGGGGTTAGTAGAGAAGTGGGCGGGGTTAGTAGAGAAGTGGGCGGGGTTAGTAGAGAAGTGGGCGGGGTTAATAGAGAAGTGGGCGGGGTTAGTGGAGCAATGGGCGGGGTTAGTAGAGAAGTGGGCGGGGTTAGTAGAGAAGTGGGCGGGGTTAGTGGAGAAGCGGGCGGGGTTAGTGGAGAAGTGGGCGGGGTTAGTGGAGAAGTAGGTGGGGTTTGCAAGCAGTGGGCATGGCCGGCGTCAGAGAGGCCGATGATGATGTCAAGCATTTGACGCTTATGGCGGGACCCCGGGGTCCCATAAGCCCCCGGCTCTCGCATAAACTGCGTTGCAGCGTCATGTTATGTCTGTTGAAGGCGAACGACACAGCAATCTATTCCTCTCGATGAGCTCTACACGATGCGCTTGGACGACATGACAACAGAGTGATCCGCGCCAGGTGGGTCGCGGCGTTTATGTGCGCGGTGGGACGGGTTCGCCAAAAGTCAATTCATTACGATTTTGACTTCCGTTTTTTCGGGACCCCGGGGTCCCGCCATAAGGTTCGTTGCGAGATTGTTGTTAATTGTGCTCGTGCACCACTGACTAATGCAGCTGCAGCGTCACAAAATCATTTGGAATTTCATGTTATTCACGTTCTGTTCCGTTTGGTCTTGTTCTCATTGAGGTATTCCCGATGGGGTGTTTTTTCTACTTAACGCACGTGAATGTAATCCCATCGCCGATTATACATTCGAACATCTGGAGGTGTCACGCTGAGATGTGGGAGCTTTTGTCGTGAATTGTGCGACATGAATAGCGAGTATTTCAACATCTGTGGGAGCGGTGGCGCAGCGCTCGGCGCGCTGCACTGCCAAAACCCGGCGACCCGGTCGTGGGCTTCCCCTCGGTCAACTCAGTCTAAAGTGAAGTGCCTGGTGCGGTGTGACAACATCAGCAGTGGCGGCCTTAACTGGCGCTCGCTAACAGCACTTGCTCCAACAGTCTTGGCGGAACGTTCCGGCATGTCAGTAGTACCTTGTCCACGCAGGCCTTCACTTCCACACAGTTGGGCCTCAGCGCCAGGCAGTGCAGGAAGGCAGTGAGGGCATCCTCGCGCAGGCCCAGCGCCTCCTGGCTGTGGCCCTTCGTAAGGAAGCCCTGGAGGAAGGGATGGGGGTGGGGGGGCAGGCATGGTGGCACACACACACACACGTCTCTCGTTAGGATTGTGCAAACAACCTGCAGAGCAGGGCCACAGCCCCAGTGGGGATCCGGGCACCCCCAGAATTTGGCCAGCACACGTACAACCACAGTCAACACACAGAAGACATGTATCCCCTGGATAACCTTCACAGGCCTTTGAGTCAAGTGGTATTGGCGAGCACCTATTAAGGCTGGCACGGCACCACGACTGGCCACCGTTGTCTCCCCAGTGGATGTTCACTGCACTGGGTGCTGATGTAAGGCTAGGGGGAGGCCCAGGACAAGCTACTCGCCACTGATATTAGCAAACCACGACGCCACCGCTCCCCACAGATGCGCAGACACAGAGGGCCACACAGTCATTCGAGACACGCTCGGAGAACCCCCCCCCTCCCCGGGTTTCCACGTTGGACATGAATCTCCGCGTGTGCTGCAGTTGCCACCGCCGTGCCACCGCCGTGCCCCCGCTTTCTTCGACGTTTACAAACGAGTCATCGATGTACGCCGCATTCCACGAGAGCGTTTTGATGTCGGGTCGTGCCACACGCTCCGCCAGCCCCCCACTTACCCCCCTCCCAGCCGCGCCCCCCCCCCCCCCTCACTCCTCATCCCCCTAAATCTGACCACACTGAGTCGGAAACTCGGTTCGCTGTGCGGTGTCGCTACAGTACGCGGTGCGCCGTTGGCACGGTTCGCTGTGCGGTGTTTGCCCCCCCTCCCTGGCCCCCCTCCAGCCTCCTACCCCACACTGGCACCACTCGGCTCACCTGGTGCCACGTGGGCTCCAACCGACACACGTTCTCCGCGTCGAGCAGGGCGGCCTCCCAGTGGCCCGTGGCGGCGTGGCACCGCGCCCGCACGCACAGCAGCGCCGAGTCGCCGGGAGCTGCACGGCACCACACAAACACCACGCGGACACCACGCGGACACCACGCGGACACCACGCAGACACCACGCGGACACCACGCGGACACCACACGGACACCACACGGACACCACACGGACACCACCAGCAGAGACGCACCGGTGAGACAACGCGACGCCGATCCCTCTCGTGAGCAGCTTCGTTGCAGCAGCCGGCGAAAGTCCGGAACGCTGCACCGCAAATTATTAATGGCCCCCAGCCAACGCCACCTACCTCACCTCATTGCGTCCTAAACCCGTTCAAAGATTATGAAAGGAATATGGGGCACGATAATATAGGATTATTTACGTAGAGGTGTACCTTGCACTCGAGTGGTCGTGCCTTAGGCTGATAGCCCCTGCTACGCACACAGCCCGTGCAGTGGTTGTCGGGCGACGCGTCGGGAGGGGAAATGAAGCCCTGGCTCTTGTCCGCTGTACGACCGAGCCAGGCCGTGGCCGTGCCGAGCCAGCCCAACGTGGCTTAAAGATATGCCAGGTTGTTTTTTCCACTGTACCAGGACCCACGCCAGCCTTGCTATGATGCTCCGTCACTGAGTGTGTCCAACCCCCACTGATAAACAGCAGTGATCCTCAATTACTTAATGTAAGAGATTAATGACGTATATAATACAATAGATTAGATTATGAAGGAGCTAAATAGAGACCCAGGTCTGTTTTGAGAAAGTGACTTTCAGAATGTAAATATGTCTGTGGCACTTCTTTCACACCGAACGTAGCAGCCAACTGTGCTAATCGTTAAAGCAAAGTCAAAGTGGCTCTCTGCTCAACGGATACTTTATGCATTGGTGGTCGTCTCCTGTTGACAGCCCAGAGTCAGTGGTGTAAATTCCCGATTACTATGGTAAGGGCGAGTCTATCCATCGGACGATCTGTTTACTTGCTCACAAAGTAGTGCTAATTTTATATGGCACAGGAGAGAGGGATGGGCTGAGGCACCCCCCTGCCCCCCCCCCACACTCCATCACAAGCAGGATGTCAACTCATGGCCTTCCGATTGCGGGCCGTTCGCTCGACCTGCAGAAACACCTGGCCGGATCGTGATCAATTGGGGCGAGTTATAACTGAATGAAGATTACTCGGTCTCAATCTAGACCCTACAAAACAACAACAAAAACCCCAACACCTGAATTTAATCTGAACGTTTGACGGAGGAGCAAAAGCAGGAACGTTATGGAGAACGCGAATAATACATGTGTGTGATTTCATCAACATGCGTTATTCACGTAATTATTGCTGCCCAGTACCTTAAGAAAGTAAACTTTCTGCAGCAACGAGTGATTAATGACCATTCTAGGCTTCGGGTACTGATTATAATCTATTTATTCTGTACGCACAGGCCTTTGTTAATCCACTGCTAGATGAAGGGTGTCCGCAAGCCGTGCCGTTAAAACGAGTACCACCTTGTTGGGACGTCCACAATGGGTTTAGCCTATGGCCACACTCGGCCCCGCCATACGAATGTGGAATTTTCACCATCCAATGTCTCAATTATAATTTTGAGCGCGAGGATATTTTATTTGTAACACTGACGCTGTTGTTGCTGCTCTCGTTGCTCCTGAAGTCCGCGATAATTACGAAAACGCGGGTGAGAATTTTACGGGAAATATTAAAAAAGTGTGTCAGATTTCCAAGGTGGCGAGCGGCGAACAGGAACCTCGCTGTGTGCGCTCGTGACGGCATTGCACGGTGGCGCGACACCGCCGCACAACATCCACCGCCACCACCGCCGCATCATGCCAATCGGTTTATTTGGAGGAGGGCAGTGGGGAAGGAGAAAGAAGGATGGGATCCCGAGTCGTTCTCTCAAGGTAAACGGTGCAACAGCGATGGAAGTCCCGCTTATGTAATTATGCACCTTACATAATAACGCATTTTCATCAACTCGTCTTTATATCTCGGGTTGAGGCAAAGTCTTTATGCCCCCCCCCCTCCCACGCGAAGTCTGCCAGCTGCTGTTTTATTGTGAGCGAGGGTACTGGCAAGGATACTGGCTGTCGGTGTGAAGCCTCGTCACCATAAAGGTCGCCCCCCCCCCCTCTCCCCCCACCGTGAGCCACCGCCGTTGTCGCGATGCCTGCACCGCGCTCGGTGCCGGACGAGGGCTCGCCACGGAATTTACGCCGCTGCGGGAGGTTAGAGGCATAAATGCCGCTCGCGCCCTTGCACACACGGGGAGATCTCTGCAGAGCCCCTGGATGGACTCGCGAGGGTACGTCGGCCCACTCTTCCACGCCCGTCTTGGAAGACGCGGTAGTAATACCCATCATCGTAATAAGTGTAATGAATCACTTCTACAAAGCGACTTTCTACTGGGAGCTCACAGAGCTGTACGTTACTATAATACATCGTGAAAGGGAGGAAACAAATCCAGGTATTGTGGCTTGTTTCGAGAACCCAACAATGACCCCACCGTACATGAGCCGAGTTAACGGAGACAAGTTTGAAATCACGACAGCCCGCCGGGAGCGCTGCCGTGAGGGAGACTGCATCGCCGTGCCCCGAGTCGATAATTATCAAACAAAGTCGAGGCATCCCCGGACTGTCCTGAGCCAGTGCTCGACATTTCACATTCTCATGGCAAGGTCAGGCGAGCCATGGGGATGCTCGTGTGTTGGGTTCCTCACGCCCTTTGCCGATCCACTCTCGTTGGCTTTTTTCGAGAAATGACAGGGGCGAAACGAATCGCCGTGATTTATTATAAACGCCGGCGAAGCGTGGCGAAGTGCGTTGTTCTTGGAACTGACGCCGAGAGGCGGGGAGAGGAACGAGCGAGGGATCTGAGAACGCGACTCAAGCTCAGGGACCCCCCCCCCCGTTCCTGGGCGCCAAGCAGAGTGGGCGGGGGGGTCAAGCGGGGGGGGGGTCGGGCGTGGGGAGGCGGGGTGGGGGGGGGGGGCAGGGGGGGCAGGGCGGGGGGGCTGGCGGGGTGGGGCGGGGGGCAAGCGGGGCGGGGGGGGGGCAGGTGGGAGGAGGGGAAGGGGGGACAGGCGGGGGGGGGGCATGGGGGGCGGGGGAGGCAGGGCGGGGGGAAGGGGGGACAGGCGGGGGCAGGGGGGCGGGGCGGAGCGGGGGGGGCAGGGGGGCGGGGCGGGCAGGGGGTGGGCATGCGGGGTGGGGGAGTAGGTGGTGGTGGTGAGGTTGGAAGAGAGGGGGTCATGCAAGTGGCAGGCGAGTTTGACAGCACACGTGTGCGCCCGGTTGCATAATGGCCTACTTACTGAAACGTCACTTGATTGTCTGTAATCGCTTTGTTGAAGGTCGGGGGTGGGTGGGCGGGGGGTAGCGCAGCCCGCCCTGGCATTCGCGACCGGGGCTGTTTCCATGCAAAGTGCTGATGTCGCGAACCGGGGGGGGCTCGTGGGCACGTCCCCAACAACAGCTCGATGTACGGAATCGCGCTCAACGAACGCGGCCGTTGAACTGCGATACATAACGCCCCTGGATTTGTGCTGCCGTTGACGGTGGTGATTGAACGATTGATGATTTACACGAAATAAATAATGAGATATTTCAGTCCCTTTGTCTTTTGTTATAATGTGCAGCTGTTGCCGGTATCATCCGCCCACGTCTATATACCGAGCCACCCGCCTTCATGAACCCGCAGTGAGTAGGATGGTGAAGTATAGTCACATGACGCCACCCAACCCACCCATAACCGGCACGCCCTCGGGTCTCTATTTAACGGTCATGTTCAATTATTATTCATGCAGAAGCCGTGTAATCTTAATAGTGAGCGAGAGGGTTCGCGATCATCCTCGTCACACGCATCTGTCGATCACCCGCTGCTGGATGGAAGCCTCGCCCGTGCCCCTTGTCGGTCCGGGCGGCTGTCGTCTGCCCATGCGTTGGAGCACAGAAGAAGTCCCGTGACACTTCACAACTGTGCGGCTTCACCGCCCGCTGGTGACGGCCAAAGTCGTTCCACAGGCCGCCTCGCCCATCATCCCCGAGCTCGCAGTCAATAAACAACGGCTCGCTTGCCCATTGTCTCAATTCCAGACGAGCGCGACTGAGTGATGTGAATTATAATGATGCGTGTTTAGGGAAGGGGCAGTGAGAGAGAGAGGTGAAACTTGACACAATTATCGAGGAGTCGATGCACTTAACCTAAATATCCGATCACGGTCGTCTGCAATGAAGAGAGTCGGGGAGAGAAGCGGGCAGCGGAGTTCGCCTGCATCATCACCATCATCACCATCATCACGGTCAAGGCGATGTGACCTTGGCCCAAAGTTGGTTGTCCAATAAAAGTTGTTGCGCCGGTCGGAACCGTTCAACAAACGTTGCTTCCACATCAATCGACGACGTTCGCACAACATCGCAAGTTGCTCTGGTATCGCAAGGGGGGTGGGGGTTCATTTCTTGACAGCCATGCCAGTTCTTGAGGTTCACATAAACGCGCGTGTGTGTGTGTACGTGTCTTACGTGGTGCGGCTTAGCGCAGCGGGCAGGGCACTGCGCTACGAACCCCGACTTCGATTCTGGCCCCCCACGGCTAACGCCGGTGGCAGCACTCACCAGCGTGGTGAAGTATGGTCAAACACCCCCCACATACCGCAGTGGATTGATGAAGTGCTCTACGTTTTACGAGATTAGTTTTTTTGAATGTTTATTATTGTTAATTGTAATAACTGTTGAGAATTTCTTTCAATAGAAATTAACTTAGAAAATGCAAGTTTAAAAAGTAGATTTACAATTCGTTTACGTGTAAACGATTTTCAAGATCAGCATCATGCCCATCATACATCAGCATCACCATCTCCACCAGAGTATATGGTGAGATCACCACCCCAATATCATCGCCAGCATAGCATCTCCACCACCATCACACATAACAGCATCGCACCATCCTCACTACCAATTACACCATCACCATCACAGTATCACACTTGCCGTTACATCACCATTACAGTATCATCACGACCATCCCAACACCACAGAATCATCACCATCACACCATCCTCACCACCATCACGAAATCACCCACCAACATCACAGCCTCACCATAACACGTATGACAGCAACCAACACCCGCCTCCGGTAGGTGCGTGTGTCTACTTTGTGTGTACATGTGTAGGGGCGTGTTTATACTGTGTGTGTACATGTGTAGGTGCGTGTGTATACTGTGTGTGTGTACATGTGTAGGTGCGTGTGTATACTTTGTGTGTACATGTGTAGGGGCGTGTGTATACTGTGTGTGTACATGTGTAGGGGTGTGTGTTTACTCTGTGTGTGTACATGTGTAGGTGCGTGTGTATACTGTGTGTGTACATGTGTAGGTGCGTGTGTATACTGTGTGTGTGTACATGTGTAGGTGCGTGTGTATACTGTGTGTGTACATGTGTAGGTGCGTGTGTATACTGTGTGTGTGTACATGTGTAGGTGCGTGTGTATACTGTGTGTGTACATGTGTAGGTGCGTGTGTATACTGTGTGTGTGTACATGTGTGTACATGTGTACATGTGTGAGGAGGTGGGGAGCGGCAGTGCAGCGGTCAGCGCACTACGAAACGAACCCAGCGATCCGAGTTCAATTCCCTCTCACGACCAACACCCATTACGATGATCTGAACAGGTTCTGGTGTAAACATCGCCACTAGGGAGACAAAGGCGGTCGGGCGTGGTTCGGGCACACATCACCCCCTCCGTGTGCCGTGCCGGCCTTCATTAGGCGCGACTCCCCAAACAGCACTTGCCCCCCCCCACCAAGAGAGCCTTGTGAGGCTATCCGGGGGATCTTTGCCCGTGGTGGTGGTGGGGGCGCACGCGGGCGCTTACGTAAGACGCGCTGGCCGCGCCGAGTTCACCAGAGGACGCGTGGAGACCTCAGCCGAACCCGCGCAGCGCCGCGCCCGTGGCGATAGCGCGTACACACATCACGCCATCACTACCATCGTCATCACCACCATCGCTACCATCATCACCACCATCACCACCATCGCTACCATCATTACCACCATCGCCTTCACCACCATCATCATCGCCATCATCACCATCGCCGCCACCATCATCATCACCACCACCATCATCATCGCCATCATCACCATCGCCACCATCATCACCTACATCACCATCACCACCATCATCACCATTACCATCGCCACCATCACCATCATCACCTCCATCACCACCATCATCATCATCATCACCATCATCGATACCCGCCGCGGTGATGGTGGCCTTAAAAGGTGCTCGCTAATGTGCACTTGCCGGCAGCAGTCCGCTCAAGACGATACGGGGTGGGGAATGTTTCGTTGGTGATGGCGACATACGGTGGTGGTGGTAGTCACACGCAGGTTGTGTCGGCGTGCTGTGTACCTTGTGGCAGGCGTCATGCGGTACGCAAGCTATGGCGCACACACCGCCGCCGCCGTCACGCTGTCAGCCCGCATAGCCGGGGTGATGGTGAAGCTATGCGCAAACGATGGTGCGATGTTGTGCAGCAATGAATATATATTCTGGATAGGTGGTATTAGCGTGGAAGTGATACTGGCCGATGTACGTGTGTGGCTGTTACACCACACTACCCACCCCATCACAATTCCCTCTCGAGATCTGCTTTGAAAAAAATCATCATCCTCTTGTATAACTGAACTCATGTATCCCTCGCGTAATGCGCGCGCGCAAGAACCAGTTAATGATGAGCAACGTGAAGGGGTGGACAACACCGCAGTCACCGAAACCAGTCCCAAAGAGACCCCCTCGGCAGAGAAGCACCTCCCCCCCCCCGTTCAATACACCCCAAACCCGAAAACAAGGTCGGAGCGCTCAGTGCCGCGGTTACGCAAGGAGGGGGAGGAGGAGGAAGGCGACTCGGTGAGGGGCAGCCGAGATTAAAATAACTCGGCCCCTTACACAACGCGACCGGACACCCCCCCCCACACACGCAGCTCCTCCCCGCCTGCCCGAGCCCCCACGCCCAGCCATTGTGCTGCAGCCTCACGCGGCCTCGCCAGAACCACGTGGCCCGCTAATTAATTGGCGAGAGTCAATTACTCGCGCCGGACAATGAGGCAACGTGATGACGCGCGCGCGCGGGGAGCGGTGGCGCAGGGGTTAGCGCACTGCGCTACAAACCGGCCACTCGAGTTCGATTCCCCCACCCCCCCTGACGACCAATAAGCAAATATCTGAACTGGTCCGCATCGCCTAGGTCGATTCAGCCGTGAACACGAGTTCCCGGTGCGAGGTGTCAACATCAGCGCGAGGCAGATGAAGGCGACCCGGCGTGGTGCTGTCCACCCGTGACCTCGTGCGCCGTGCCGGCCTTGGTAGGTGCTCGCTAACAGCACTTGCCCTAACGGTCTGTGTAAGGCTATACGGGGGATCTTTGTATGAGTTGACTGGCTGGAGGCAAACCGAGCTGTTGGTGGATCATGTAGACGCGTCTCTGTCGAGATTTGTGTAGATTTTGTGGAAGCCGCAGTAGTATTGGGGATGGCAGTACAGAAAGTCGGTTAGGGGACTCGACATTGACCCCCCCCCAAACCCACCACTCTTATACCCCGATTCCAAGCCGGAAACCAAAAGCGAAACTATGATTACATAAATGGCACAACAACAAAACCACCCAAATTGCTCAATGAGAATGTGTGCGTTGTGTGTGGTCGTGGTGATGCACCGTGGTTGTGTCCATGTTACCCCTACGGGAGGGAGCGTCAGATATATCCCTCTGTGCGGTTTGATGGTGCATCTGCCGGTCATCTCAGTCGGTCAACCCCATCGCATCTGGGCACCGAGGTGCACCTAGCCTGGCACAAGCGCCGTGGGGACGTCACCACGGCGCTTGGTGGCGGTTGAGGGTGTGTGGTTGTGTAAGTGTCCAAGCTGCGTATGTGAAGTGTGGTTGTGCAATTGTTGTTTGAGAATGTGGTTGTGTAAGTAGAAATGCGTGTGATTGTCCAATTTTAATTTTTGTATAAGTGCGGTTGTGTAAGTGTGATTGTATAAGTGTGTGAGTGTGGTTGTGTAAGTGTGTTTGTGTAAGTATGTGTGCTTGTGTAAGTTTGTGTGTGGTTGTGTGTGAGTATGGTTGTGTAAGTGTGGTTGTCTGTATGGGTGGTTATGTGTGAGTATAGTTGTGTGTATGAGTGTGGTTGTGTACGAGTCTAGTTGTGCGGGTGTGTGTGAGTGTGGTTGTATAAGTGTGTGAGTGTGGTTGCGTGTGGTTGTGTGTGGTGTACTGGCCATCCACCCCCTCGTGTGCCGTTCTTTTGCCTTCACAGGTGCTCGCTAACAGCACTTGCCCCAAAAGTCTGTTCAGGCTACACTGTAGGCAAACGATCGTTGTCTTTGTTGTACGAGTTCTGTCTATGTCTGAGTGTGCGGTTGTGTAAGTGTATATACGGGAGTGCATGATTGTGTGTCAGTTGTGTGTATGTGCGAGTGAGATTATATGTGGATCTTTGTGTGTGTGCCAGTGTGTGCACGTGTTCACGGGACAAACGACACGCCTATTATGCCCCTATCGCACGCTTATTACCACCCCAATTAGCTCCCTGGTGTTTTTAAGGCCACCTTAAAATGGGTTGCCCTAATTACAGTATACCTTTGGCAGGTTACGCAACTCTAAGTAGACATTTTCTGAGAGGGAAAAACACCTAGCCACCCCAAGATGTTTCACTCAACCACACCACTGCTAACAGCTCATGTCCCATGGGCTGACTCCACACTCACTCCACCATCGACTTTCTGACTCAAACCAAACACTCGCTCATTCACCCACTCAACTCACTCATCCTATTGCCCATTCGCTCACTCAACGCTCAACCACTCACTCATCCACCACACTCACGTTCTCACACCACGTTATCGCCCACTCAATCATCATTGAGTCACTCACCTTGTCACTTTCTCACCAACCCATCCACTCACCAACTCACGAATTCACTCCCTCAAGCACTGACCTAGTTTTCATATCAACTCATCCAGCCACCAAACTCACCCGCCCAACTTCTTACCCACCCACCTATCTATCCACTCTCACTCAACCCACCCATCCATCCACTCACCCACACCATATCACTCAGCCACACACTCACGCCGCACCACCAACCCCACAGCCCTTGCTCACTCCCTTACCCAATTCCATCGCCGCCTGGCACTTTGCGAGCGCGAGCATCACACGACCCTCTTGAAGGAGCTCCAGGGCCTCGTGTCTCATGCGGGCCGCTTCGCTCTCCCGAGGGAACCACTTGAGCAGGAGTTTACAGGCCACGATGTTGGGACGGTGCTCTCTGACGTCCAGCAGCTGGAAGGGCCGGCGGCACGCGGCGCACTCGCCGCTCGGCTCCTGCTCCAGGCAGCGGCGGCAGAACGCGTGGCCGCACATGGCGCTCACGGGCTCGCTGAGCATCCCCCGGCAGAGGGGACACGAAAGGGGATTTCCCGGACCCCACCTGACCCCGCTCTGGACTTTGGGAGTAGCGGCCGGGACACCGACCCCTTCTTCGGCCGAACCGGAGTCTCGCGGTGCGCGCTCGGCTCCCGCGGGGTCATCATCCGCGCGCTGCTGATGATGATGATGCTGCTGCTGATGATGCTGCTGCTGCTCTTGCTGTTGGTTGGGAAGGAGACGTTCCTGTTGATGTTGCTGCTGCTGAAGCTGGAGAAGGTGCTGTTGCTGCTGACGATGAAGCAGATGTTGCTGATGGTGAAGATGAGCGGGCTGAGCGTGCTGCTGCTGCTGCGGGATGGTCGCGGGTTCCGACCCCGCACCGGGAGACACCGAGGACATCCCCTTGCCGGACCCCGTTGCCGAGGGGTCGGCTACGGGAACTTCCTCCCCGAGCCTCGGCAGGGACAGCGCGCACAGCGCCGCGGCCGCGCCCGCGCTGCTGTGCGTGGGCAGCCACGGCTCGGAGCCCTCTCCGCTGGACAAGGCGGGGAACATGCCGGAGTCCTCTTGTCTCCTCCTCCTCTGTGCTCGAAGTCGCCGCGTTCCCCGCTCTCGTGCCGCCGGTAGCCTCGGCGGAGCAGGCGCCGTCTGTGTGCGAGCCGCGTGCGGAGGAGGTTCAAGCGGCGGGTTTCGGTGTTCAAGCAACAGGGAGCCGAGCGCGGGCGACTATTAGAGGCACTCGCCTCCCCGTGGCTCCACCCCCTCGGGCACCCTCCCACCCTGCTCCCTCCCATCCCCATCTCCACCCTCCTCCTCCCACCACCACCACACAACCACTCGCCACGCCTGTGAGTAACCCCCCCCGCCCCACCGTCACCCTCCCCCACCCATGTCAGCCCCTCCCCTACACCCCTCGC
>NC_136289.1:14100081-14109378 GCF_964198595.1 Lampetra fluviatilis
TTTGTAATTTGAAGAAGTTACGTAACCTCACACTCGGTGTAGAAGATATAGAACGCGCACAGGCATTGTTGTGGAGAGTGTTTCATGTTAATCTCGGTATTCCTTGCAGCCCCGGCTTGCTCGCTCTCCCGAGTCACGCAAGTGATATCCATCGCGGTGTGCACAACGGAGTTCAGCATCGCACGCAGAACGTGCACACAGAACCACCACGTGTCAATCCACTGCTGGATGAGCGTCTCTACTCCCGACGCCGTGCGCATCGTGGGCGGTGGTCGTGGGGGTTGTTTGACCATACTTCACCACGCTTGTCATCATTGAAGGACAGCGATATGTAAGAGTGTAAGGGTGGCAGGATCCGGTGCAGATTTCACTCGTCACTGCTGTTAGCCGTGAAAGCGAATCGGAAAACAGTGTGTGTGGGGGGGGGGACGATTTCGCTACTGTCCACAGCCTATAGCACCTGGGTTTTGTGTATTGGTGGTCGCCCATGGAAGCGCTATCCAGGCTGAAAACCTGCTTAGCTTCCCACGTCTGAAGGGGTCGAGCCCATTGCGGGCGATTTGGGCAAAGGCAGATATCCCTATACGAACATAGCTGGCCAGTATCATCCTGTAAAGGGCGATAGATTATGATGATGATGATGATTATGCAGGAAGTGCGCAATGTAATCGATGCCATGCACGATATTTGGTGACGGTGCTGCTGCTGGTGCACAAGTACAAACAGCAACAAGTCAACGCAACATATCCGTCAACAACGTGTGCTGTGGAAGAGGGTCGGTGCCCGAAACGTCGCATGTTATATTTAGTTTCATTTAAGGCCGCATTGTTATTGACGAATATGTTGAGTTTGTTTCAATATAAGTTATTGAGTGAGTGATCGATTGATGTTTATTGGCGTTAGGACGTGGCTGGGAATCGAACTCAGGTTGGGTAGGTATTAAAATCTCAAGAGCAAAATATTTGTGAAATTAATGTTTTCTGGGAGGCAAATGGTTTACACTGTTACTTTGTGAACGTGAGCCGACCAAAGTTTGTCTCTGGATGTCTTCAAGAGGTCAGGAACCGAATTTGAGTCCACGTTTTAAAATCTAAAAACCAAAAGGTTCGATTTTGGAGTCAACAATATTGATACATTTTGTTTGCCTATTAACCTAACCAAGGACTATAAAGTTCTTGTCTGGGTGATTTTAGATTTGAAAAGATCAATAAATGAAGACTTAGATATATTCCCCCCACCCACAAAATTAGGGGTGCTAAATATTTAGAACATTATTTAGTTAAGTAAAAATTGTAGTTCAATGTTTAGTTAAATGTTTAGATAAATGTTTAGTTCAATGGTTAATTAAATGTTTAGTTAAATGTTTAGAAAAACTGTTTGTTTAGTTAAACGTTTAGTTCAATGTTTAGTTAAATTTTTAGAACATTCCTTAGTTTAGTTAAATGTAAAGTTAAATGTTTAGTTAAATGTTTAGAACATTGTTTAGTTTAGTTAAATATCTCGTTAAATGTTTAGTTAAATGTTTAGAACATTGTTTAGTATTGACGCATATGATTGTTTGTGTCTGTAAATTGTGTTTTTAATGAAATAGTAAATGTAAATCTTGGACAAGTGAGCGATACACGTAGCTTACTGGCGAGTATATGTTTTGCAATTATACGAAGTAAATAAATATATACTTTGTCAAATGTATCGTAACAATACAAATCTCAATGTTAGATATGATGAATAATTTAACTATGAACTTAACTTTTACAACTTATTTCAATAATTCTCTCAACTCATGGAGCCACGCTACAGGACATCTGTGCTCATCTTTATCCAGGTCCTAATGTCTTTTATAAACCTTGTTTATTATCATCATTATTATTCAAATACACATTTAGCTCATAAAATACATGTATTTAAATCAATCAGATTCACAAGAGTGTATGTGGCACACTAACATTACATACAAAATAAAATCTCAATACATTTCAAAAGTGGGAAAATATCGTCGCTGCTGCTGCTGCGTTTGCGTACATGCAACAGCAAGAACAACACATTCACCACCCTCGTCAACAACAATAGGCGACGTTTCGGGCTGTGTCCCTTTCATTTTGCTGTGGCCCAAAACATTGCCAATGTTGTTGTTGTTACCACGTGAGGCCACACATTGTTGTAGTTACTGACGAAATCGTTGACTTTGTTGTTGAATTTCTATTTATTTACATTTTTGTGACGCGCAAACACATTTTTCTTTGGGTCTTTCGGTAAAGTCACGTGGGTAGGTTCAACAATAATAACAATAAACAAAAAACTACGATCCACTAAAGGCGAGCTGTTTGTAAAATATGTAGATTCCATGGTATTGTATGATAAGTCTGGACCATGGTATTTTATAATAAGTAGATTCCATGGTATTGAATGATAAGTCTGGACCATGGTATTTTATAATCGGTAGATTCCATGGTATTCTATAATAAGTGTGGTCCATGGTATTGTATAATAGGCATAATCCATGGTATTCTATAATAAGTCTGGACCATGGTATTTTATAATATGTAGATTCCATGGTATTCTATAATAAGTCTGGACCATGGTATTGTATAGTACAAGAAGTGTTCGTCCGTGGTTACGCTACAAAGCCATCAACTCGTCTGCTGCTGCTCGACATTGCAACGCAGTCGTAGTGAGCGTTCCTTTTCTTCCGTGAGAGGGACCGGGAAGGGGGGAGTGGAGAGGGGTGGGTACCGTTTGTGATTACATCTCTCCGTGAGACGGGGCAGGTCAGGCTGACACGGGGGGAGGGGTGGGGGGGTGGAGGGGGGAGGGGTGGGGGGTGTTTGTAGGCGCCAGTGGCGTCGTTTGCGGTGGAAACGCTGTTTTGCTTGCTGCACGGTGGACGTGTCTTTGTCTATCTGTGTGTGTATCTGTGTGTGTCTGTGTATCATTCCACAATGATACGCTCACTGCGGAGGAGAGGCTGCCACTCCTCTGTCGGGAGCTGGACCGGTACCGCCTGGATCTCTGTGGCATTCAGGAGGTCCGGTGGACCGGTTCTGGCTCCTGCCACCATGAGGGGTGGACAGTCCTCTACTCGGGGCAGGAGACTGCCAAACAACAGGGTGTGGCTCTTCTTCTGAACAAAAGAATGAAGGGGGCGTGGGAGCGTGGCGGTGAGGTGTGGGAAGCTGTAAGCCCCAGGATGCTTTGGGCTCGCCTTCCCATCAACCAGAGGCGAGGAGTGGTGGTCGTGGTTACTTACGCCCCCACCGAAGACGAACATCCGTGGAGGGATGCAGGCAAAGCCGATGAGTCAGACGCTTTCTATGACCTCCTGTCACAGGTGCTGGCTAAAGTGGCCACTCGGGACAGAGTCATCTTGTTGGGTGACTTCAATGCCCGAGTTGGTCATGATGCTGGCACCTGGTCTGGAGTGATTGGAAGGCATGGGCCAGATCAGCTCAATAATAACGGTAGGAGGCTGCTAGATTTTTGTGCAGCCCATGGGCTTGTAATTACCAACACGCTCTTCCGGCATCGGCGCATCCACACAACATCATGAATACATGCCGGGTCCAAGCAAGAACATCTGCTGGACTACATAGTGACGGACCAGCGGATGCGAGCCCATGTCCTTGACACCAGGACCTACCGTGGAGCTGATCTGACCTCTGACCATCGACTAGTCATCTGTAAGATGCGCCTGCCATTCTTCCACTCCGGTGGTGGGTGTACACCCAGGACCCCATTCCAACCAAAAGTGGCCTGGTCTCAGCTAGCTGATGAAAGTTGCAAGCGAGAATTTCATCATTGCTTGCAGCTGGGGTTGGCATCGTCCCCCACTCCACCTGATGTCGAGGGTAAATGGGCGAGGTTTAAGACTGTGACTCATGCAGCTGCAATGGCTGCTTTGAGTACGCGGTCCAGACCTCCCCAGAAACCCTGGCTGACGGAGGAGGTGTTCAGGTTAATTGAGAAAAAGCGACAGGCCCACTCTCATCGCCTACAGCATCCCACGTCAGAGAATGAGGAGGTTTACCGCAGCCTTCGCTCGGAGGTTCGGAGAGCCGTAAGGCGCTGTAAGGATGGGTGGTGGTCGCGGGTTGCTGAGGAGATGGAGTCTGCCTCAGTGGCCCGCGATCACAAATCACTATTTAACTCCATCAAAAAAGTAACCTGCAGCGCCACACCTATTACCATCATTAGAGGAAAAAACGGTGATCCAATCTCCGACCCCCAGGAACAGGTTTGCAGATTTGCTGAGCATTTATGTGAGGTCCTGGGGGAGGGAAAATCTCTCAGCCAGGAAAACATCATGGCACAAAGTGGGGATAACCCTGCTGAGGCTGCGGTGCCTCAAATATTTGAAGAGGTCACCCCCTGTGAGTGGCTGGCTGAGGTACCAGCTGTTGAGGAAGTACTGAGGGCGATCCGGAGTCTGAGACCAGGGAAGGCACCGGGCAGAGATGATCTCCCAAGCGAAATGCTGAGGGAGGGTGGCGTTTGTGCACAGACTGCCCTATATGACATCATAACAACAGTCTGGACCACTGGACGGGTTCCGCAGGACTGGAAGGATGCCCTGGTGGTCCCCCTCTTTAAGAAGGGGGACCGTACCGACTGTAACAACTACAGGGGCATCTCACTCCTCAGTGTGCCGGGTAAGGTCCTGGCAAGGATTATTCAACATCGCCTTGCTAGGCACGCTGAGGAGAGGCTTGCGGAGCCCCAATGCGGTTTCAGGAAAGGGCGGTCCTGCACAGATGCCATATTTTCTGTCCGTCTGCTACAGCAGAGGTGTAGGGAATTCCAAAAAGACCTACATCTCTGCTTTATTGACCTGGTCAAGGCCTATGATACCATCAGTAGGCCTGGCCTCTGGGTTGTTCTTCGTGCTTTCGGAGTCCCTGACCCTCTGCTCACGATCATTAAGGACCTTCATGATGGTGAGCGGGCCCGGGTAAAACTACGTGGCCGGGAGTCGGAGCCTTTCCCTGTACACCTTGGGGTGCGACAGGGATGTCCTCTGGCTCCCACATTATTTAACATCTATTTCGACTGCGTAGTTCGTGAAGCCTTCAATAGCTGTACCGGGGGAATTACCATTTGGTACAGATATAATGGGAGGCTGATCGACGCCCGGGTGCGATCAAGGGATGGCTCCCTATTGGTCAACCACGTTATGTATGCCGATGATTTGGTAATAGCTGCTCATTCAGAAGAGGAGTTGGAGACGCTGCTGCTGAGACTGGAGCGTGCCACTAAGAGGTGGGGCCTTACCATCAGCCCCACCAAAACTAAGCACCTGCCTGGGTATTTTGTACCATCGGGCACTCCACCCCCACAACTCCCAATTGGTGATGGGGCAGTTGTGGAGAGAGTGGAGAGTTTCCCATACCTGGGCAGTGTGCTCTCCAGTTTATCAGCAGAGGTCTCACTCCGAATCAGTCGAGCGGCAATATATTTTCATCGGTTGCGTAACGCTGTGTGGAAGCTACCTGGTCTGTCGCTCCGCACGAAGCTTCAGGTCTTCTCGGCCACGGTCATTCCCTCCCTTCTCTACGCTTGCGAAACGTGGACCCCCTAGTGGAGCATCTTCGCCGGTTGGAAACATTTAGGCTGGCCTGCCTACGATCCATCATGGGTTTAACCAGGCTGGATTGTGTGAGGAGCTCACAAGTCCTTGAAAGATCTGGGCAAAGTCCCATCAGTGAGCTCCTCCGGCAGGCAAGGCTGCGTTGGCTGGGTCATGTAGCCCGCATGCCCAGCCACCGCATGCCTAAACAGCTTTTGTTCGGCCGGATCGAGGGGGCTAAACGGGCGCGGCACGGGCTAGAGAAGAGATGGAGTGATGTGGTACAGGAGGACGTGGAGCTGAGTGGACTTGCCGATGACTGGTACCAGCGGTGTCAAGATCGGCCTCAGTGGAGGAGGCTCGTGAAGGACGCTACTGGGCAGTTGGAGGCAGTCGCCCTCCAACAACAACGGAGGGCGGAGGAGCGACGCTCACAACAACGAGCGGAGCGCCGGGTGGCTAAAGCACAGCAAGTTGGCACAGTAGGGGGCACAGGTGGTGCATCAGCCACTCATCTCGGTCATCTCGGTCAGTCGACCCGTGGCACCTGCTGGGTCTGCCCCGTGACCTCCTGCCAGCGGGCGTTCGACACTTCACGTGGCCTCAGGGTGCACATGGCCTGGCACAAGCGTCGTGGTGACGTCACCGCCACTTAGTGGCGAATGGCGGTTGTTGTTGTTGTTGTCTGTGTATCTGTGTGTGTATGTGTATCTGTGTGTGTGTCTGTGTATCTGTGTGTGTGTCTGTGTATCTGTGTGTGTGTCTGTGTATCTGTGTGTGTGTCTGTGTATCTGTGTGTGTATGTATATCTGTGTGTGTCTGTGTATCCGTGTGTGTGTGTCTATCTGCGTGTGTGTGTCTGTCTATCTGTGTGTGTGTGTATATCTGTATGGGGGGAGCGGTAGTGTAGCGGTTTCCCGCTCATGGCCAACGATCAGTGTACCTGTAAACCCGTACCTGTCAACCCGTACCTGGCAGTCAGTCAACCCGTACCTGTCAACCCGTATTCTTGTAGAGGGAAATTGAATTTTCAGGTCCATACGGCGTACTGCCGTTTCAATAAGGGCAACAAACATTGTCTGTTTGTGTTTAAGGGCACGGGGTGACCAATACGGTCTGCATTGGTCTGTAATGAGGTAGGGCACTGATAAGGGGGTGACAGGTATGCAGAAGAAATAATTCAACACATTTGCCAATTACACCGTGGGCTTTAAAGCAACAACAACAACAAAACGTACAAATAGGCGACGTTTCGGGCAACGACTCTTCACATGTTTCCTCTTAAAATCGCAGTGTTGTCATAATGACGGATGTGTTGGGCGATTGTTGTTGATAATTATGCTTGTGCACCCTTGCCAACGCAGCAGGAGCAGCAGCGTCACCAAGTAATGTCAATAGAAGAGAAAGACTGAACACATTGGAATGTGATGGGTTTCAAATTCAGAAAACAGCTTCAGCTTTGACATTGTCCCACGTGCTTCCGTATTAAGAGGGTCAGGGTATTTGTCTAAGCATTTCCCTTCCCCCCACCACCTCCCAGCTCCCCCCACAACCCCTCCCCTCCCCCTCACCACCTCCCAGCCCCCCCCCCCACAACCCCTCTCCTCCCCCCCACCACCTCCCAGCCCCCCCCCACAACCCCCTCCCCTTCCCCCCACCACCTCTCAGCTCCCCCCCCCCACAACCCCTCTCCTCCCCCCACCACCTCCCAGCTCCCCCCCCCACAACCCCTTTCCTCCCCCCACAACCTCCCATCCCCCCCCCACAACCCCTCCCCTTCCCCCCACCACCTCCCAGCTCCCCCCCACAACCCCTCCCCTCCCCCCCACCACCTCCCAGCTCCCCCCCACAACCCCTCCCCTTCCCCCCACCACCTCTCAGCTCCCCCCCCCACAACCCCTCCCCTTCCCCCCACCACCTCCCAGCTCCCCCCCACAACCCCTCCCCTTCCCCCCACCACCTCCCAGCCCCCCCCCCACAACCCCTCCCCTTCCCCCCACCACCTCTCAACTCCCCCCCCCCACAACCCCTCCCCTTCCCCCCACCACCTCCCAGCTCCCCCCCACAACCCCTCCCCTTCCCCCCACCACCTCTCAACTCCCCCCCCCCACAACCCCTCCCCTCCCCCCCACCACCTCCCAGCTCCCCCCCACAACCCCTCCCCTTCCCCCCACCACCTCCCAGCTCCCCCCCCCACAACCCCTTTCCTCCCCCCACAACCTCCCAGCCCCCCCCACAACCCCTCCCCTTCCCCCCACCACCTCCC
Organism: Lampetra fluviatilis; assembly: GCF_964198595.1. Classification (NCBI taxonomy): domain Eukaryota; kingdom Metazoa; phylum Chordata; class Hyperoartia; order Petromyzontiformes; family Petromyzontidae; genus Lampetra; species Lampetra fluviatilis. Next base: position 14,107,908 of record NC_136289.1, read on the forward strand.
AGCTCCCCCCCCCACAACCCCTCCCCTTCCCCCCACCACCTCCCAGCCCCCCCCCCACAACCCCCCCCACCTCCGACTCTCAATTTCGTTTCCTGACACCGCATTGTTGGCGGTGAAGGACAAACAAAAGCGCAACACAACAAACAACAACAACAACAACCAACTCAACACATTCGTCAAATAAAAATAAGCCACTGGTGTTACAAAAAAATTAAAACACAAGGACGACGTTTCGGGGAAATGGCCAATTTCTTCAACGTCAGAGCCAGGCCCTGCTGGGGGCTCTCCAAGCAACTCGCGGTGGATAGGGGGAGGGGGCCCGCTCGAAGCGCCGCGTCTCGCAGGTGCGGGAGACGCGGCGTACCCAGCGTGTGCCTGCGTGTCCGCGTGTGTGTGAGTGTGTGTGTCCGCGTGTGAGTGAGTGTGTGTGAGTGAGTGTGTGTGAGTGTGTGTGAGCGTGTGTGTGAGTGTGTGTGAGTGTGTGCCCGTGTGTGTGAGTGTGTGCTTGTGTGTGTCCACGTGTGTGTGAGTGTGTGTGTGCCCGCGTGTGTGTGTGAGTGTGTGTGTGAGTGTGTGTGCCCGCGTGTGTGTGTGAGTGTGTGTCCGTGTGTGTGAGTGTGTGTGAGTGTGTGCCCGTGTGTGTGTGTGCCCGTGTGTGTGTGAGTGTGTGCCCGCGTGTGTATTTGTGCCCGCGTGTGTGTGTGTCTGCGTGTGTCCACGTGTGTGTGTGCCCGCGTGAGTGTGACTTTGTGTACAGCCGGGCGTGGTGCTGGCCACCCACCCCGTCGTGTGCCGTGTCGGCCATCGTAGGTACTCGCTAACAGCACTTGTCCAAACAGTCTGTTCAGCCTACATGGGTGATCTTTGTCTTTGTGGAATAGTGGTTAGCGCGCTGCGCTACGAACCTGACGACCCGAGTTCGATTCTCGCTCACGGACAACACCGGTGACGATTATCTGACGTTGTAGTGGACATCCCCTAGGTCGACTCAGCCTCAAATGAGTACCTGATGCGATGTGTAAACATCGCCACTGGGGAGACAAAGGCGGCCGGGCGTGGATCTGGCCACCCACCCCCTCGTTTGCCGCAGCGGCCTTCATAGGTGCTTGCTCAGCGCACTTGTCCTAGCAGTCAGCAAACGGCTACACGGGGAATCTTTGTCTTTGTATGTGCGTGTGAGTGCCCGCGCGCGTGTGTGTGTGTGCCCGCGCGCGTGTGTGTGTGTGACCGCGCGTGTGTGTGTGTTGTGTGTTCACTGTGGAACATGGAACAGGTCACGGCGCCCCGTTCGCTCCGTCCTTGCCCAGTGACTCACCCCCCCCCCTGCCCAAGCCCCGAGCCCCGAGCCCTGCCCACCTGGGCGACGTGCGGCCGGAGCCCCTCCCACACGGAGCTGCAGGGTTCGTTCGCGAGAGGCGGCCTCCACGCCCTGCTGATGAGGGTCGTCACGGCCGAAACCGACGCCCTTGGC
>NC_136289.1:14109578-14147078 GCF_964198595.1 Lampetra fluviatilis
TACAAGATCTTTGGGGGGGGGGTGCAAGGGGGGATTTCGAAATGGAGGAACGCGGAGAATTTGTGGCGAGCTGAGAGCTCGGAGTGTGGTGAGGTGGTTGTGGTTGCGATGTGGTGGTGGTGGAGCGGTGATGTAGGGGACACGATGTGTCGTCATGGTAACTGCTTGTTGTTGTGTTTAGTGACTCGTCCTTCCCCCGCACCTCCGATTCGCACGGTTGACGACGTACGGCGCGAAAGAAGTTCAACATACAGAGTGGTTGGGTGAAGGACTACGACAGGGTCACGTGATGTGGTGATGGGGAGGGATGTGATGTGGTGTGTGAAGTGTGATGTGATGTGTGGAGTGGTGTGATGTGGAGTGGTGTGTGGAGTTTGATGTGGAGTGGTGTGATGTGGTGTGTGATGTGTGGTGTGGAGTGGTGTGTGGTGTGTGATCTTGAGTGGTGTGTGGAGTGTGCTGTGGAGTGGTGTGATGTGGTTTGTGATGTGTGGAGTGGTGTGTGATGTGGTGCGTGATGTCGTGTGATGTGTGGTGTGTGATGTGGTGTGTGATGTGGTGTGATCTGATATCTTGTGGTCGGAGGGCACGAGGTGGGGGTCTCTGCTGTGTTTGTATCCCTCCCCTCTCCGCCCCCTCTCCGCCCCCTCCCCCGTCACCCCTCGCCCAGTGTGTGACGCGCTCGCTACTTTCACATCTTAAATAACGCGATTGTGACGCGGGACACATCTACAACACAACAACAAAAACAACAGCCACAACAACAACCACAGCAATACAACAGCAACAACATCATCATCAACGACAACAACAACGCAGAGTAATGCGATCATGCAACAGAACTATGAAATACAAAAAACACGCATTTTCATGCAAATATTGTTTGATTTACATAAATATAAAATTATATAATGCCCTTACATAACAACAACAATAATTAATTCGAGCATGATGTGATCGACAGAGGCGGGGGAGTGACGAGTAGCAATGAAGGGGTGAGTCGGAGTGAGTGAGTGAGGAGGAAAACGAGGAGTGGAGAAGTGGAGAGGGAGGAGTGTGGGGCAGTGAGGAGGAGGTGGAGGAGTGAGGATGAGTGAGGATGAGTGAGGGGAAGAGTGCCGGGCAGTAAGGAGGAGGATTCATCTTCTCGGTTCTTTCGGTAAAGTCACGTAGAAGGGAAGTAATAAAATAATAATAATAAAAACATAATAAAATAATTCTCACGACGTTTCGGCCACAACGCAAGCAGCCATCCTCAGGTGAAGACCAGGTCTGTCGGGGAGACATTTTAAAATTTAAGGAGGAGGATGTAAGAGTGGAGACTCCTGATGAGTGAGGAGGTGTGATGAGGATGAGGGGGGGGAGGAAGGGGGTGAAGATGAGGAGTTGTAGTGAGGAGGAGGAGGCCTTGAAGAAGTGACGATGACGATGAGTGAGAGCGATGGACGATGAGTGAGAGCGATGGACGATGAGTGAGAGCGATGGACGATGAGTGAGAGCGATGGACGATGAGTGAGAGCGATGGACGATGAGTGAGAGCGATGGACGATGAGTGAGAGCGATGGACGAAGAGTGAGAGCGATGGACGATGAGTGAGAGCGATGGACGATGAGTGAGAGCGATGGACGAAGAGTGAGAGCGATGGACGATGAGTGAGAGCGATGGACGATGAGTGAGAGCGATGGACGATGAGGCTGGTGGCCGTTCCGCGTGTTGTGTCAGAATCAGGGCAACGCGTGGCGATGAACTCGGGGGCTGAGCGGCGGCGTGACGCAAGCGCAGGGGGTGGGGGCCGAGGGGGAGGCTGCGGGACAAACGATTCCCCCCCCCGCCCCGCCCCCTGGGTCATCGAGGTCCGAGTCTGTTTCGTTCCAAAGTGGTTCGCACTCGATTCCTGATGCACGGATAGCAGCACGCTGATTGCCACTGCTAGATGAAGGCGTCCCCGCGCCCTGTCGGTCACGGGGTGGGGGGGGTTTGTTTGACCATACTTCACCATACTTCACCATATTTCACCATATTTCACCACACTTCACCACGACTGGCTCGTGCCGCTTGGTTGAGATTTGGCGCGGCCGAGTGTTGTGAACAGGGCGGACGTCGCTTGCTGCCCACGAAGTGGCAAACGTTTTATCGACCCCGGAGCAATGTTGTAGAATTAAATGGACAATGGCACATTCACAGCGCATGTCACTCCACTGCTGGATGAAGATCTCCCCATGCAGTTGTCGGACATGGGGATTGTTTGGGGTGTTTGATAGCGGTAATGAAGTGGTTAGCGCAATGCTTTACGAACCCGGCGACCCGAGTTCGATTCCCGCTCACGATCAATGCCAGTGGCGAATATTTTAACCGATTCTGGACCTATTTTAGGTCGACTCAGCCTTAAATTAGAACTTGGGAGAGAAAGCCAGCTGGGCGTGGTGCTGGCCGCCCACCTCCTCGTGTGCCGGCCTTGATAACAGCACTTGCCCCAACAGTCCCTCCCACTCATTCCTCTCCCACTCATTCCCCACCCACTCATTCCCCTCCCACTCATTCCCCTCCCACTCATTCCCCTCCCACTCATTCCCCTCCCACTCATTCCTCTCCCACTCATTCCTCTCCCACTCATTCCCCTCCCACTAATTCCTCTCCCACTCATTCCTCTCCCACTCATTCCACTCCCACTCATCCCCCTCCCACTCATTCCCCTCCCACTTATTCCCCTCCCACTCATCCTGCACCAACTGATTCCACTCCCACTCATTCCCCTCCGACTCATTCCTCTCCCACTCATTCCCCTCCCACTCATTCCCCTCCCACTCATTCCCCTCCCACTCATTCCCCTCCCACTCATTCCTCTCCCACTCATTCCTCTCCCACTCATTCCCCTCCCATTCATTCCTCTCCCACTCATTCTTCTCCCACTCATTCCCCTCCCACTCATTCCTCTCCCACTCATTCCCCTCCCACTCATTCCCTTCCCACTCATCCCGCACCAACTCATTCCACTCCCACTCATTCCACTCCCACTCATTCCACTCCCACTCATTCCCCTCCCACTCATTCATCTCCCACTCATTCCTCTCTCACTCATTCCCCTCCCACTCATTCCCCTCCCACTCATTCCCCTCCCACTCATTCCACTCCCTCTCATTCATCTCCCACTCATTCCTCTCCCACTCATTCCCCTCCCACTCATTCCCCTCCCACTCATTCCTCTCCCACTCATTCCTCTCCCACTCATCCCCCTCCCACTCATTCCCCTCCCACTCATTCCCCTCCCACTCATTCCCCTCCCACTCATCCCGCACCAACTGATTCCACTCCCCCTCATTCCCCTCCGACTCATTCCCCTCCCACTCATTCCACTCCCACTCATTCCTCTCCCACTCATTCCCCTCCCACTCATTCCCCTCCCACTCATTCCTCTCCCACTCATTCCTCTCCCACTCATTCCCCTCCCACTCATTCCTCTCCCACTCATTCCTCCCCCACTCATTCCCCTCCCACTCATTGCTCTCCCACTCATTCCCCTCCAACTCATTCCCTTCCAACTCATCCCGCACCAACTCATTCCACTCCCACTCATTCCACTCCCACTCATTCCACTCCCACTCATTCCCCTCCCACTCATTCCTCTCCCACTCATTCCTCTCTCACTCATTCCCCTCCCACTCATTCCCCTCTCACTCATTCCTCTCCCACTCATTCCCCTCCCACTCATTCCTCTCCCACTCATTCCCCTTCCACTCATTCCCTTCCCACTCATCCTGCACCAACTCATTCCACTCCCACTCATTCCACTCCCACTCATTCCACTCCCACTCATTCCCCTCCCACTCATTCCTCTCCCACTCATTCCTCTCTCACTCATTCCCCTCCCACTCATTCCCCTCCCACTCATTCCCCTCCCACTCATTCCCCTCCCACTCATTCCACTCCCACTCATTCATCTCCCACTCATTCCTCTCCCACTCATTCCCCTCCCACTCATTCCCCTCCCACTCATTCCCCTCCCACTCATTCCTCTCCCACTCATTCCTCTCCCACTCATTCCCCTCCCACTCATTCCTCTCCCACTCATTCCTCTCCCACTCATTCCTCTCCCACTCATCCCCCTCCCACTCATTCCCCTCCCACTCATTCCCCTCCCACTCATTCCCCTCCCACTCATCCCGCACCAACTGATTCCACTCCCACTCATTCCCCTACGACTCATTCCTCTCCCACTAATTCCCCTCCCACTCATTCCCCTCCCACTCATTCCCCTCCCACTCATTCCCCTCCCACTCATTCCTCTCCCACTCATTCCTCTCCCACTCATTCCCCTCCCACTCATTCCTCTCCCACTCATTCCTCTCCCACTCATTCCCCTCCCACTCATTCCTCTCCCACTCATTCCCCTCCCACTCATTCCCTTCCCACTCATCCCGCACCAACTCATTCCACTCCCACTCATTCCACTCCCACTCATTCCACTCCCACTCATTCCCTTCCCACTCATTCCTCTCCCACTCATTCCTCTCTCACTCATTCCCCTCCCACTCATTCCCCTCCCACTCATTCCCCTCCCACTCATTCCACTCCCACTCATTCCTCTCCCACTCATTCCCCTCCCACTCATTCCCCTCCCACTCATTCCCCTCCCACTCATTCCCCTCCCACTCATTCCCCTCCCACTCATTCCCTTCCCACTCATCCCGCACCAACTCATTCCACTCCCACTCATTCCACTCCCACTCATTCCACTCCCACTCATTCCCCTCCCACTCATTCATCTCCCACTCATTCCTCTCTCACTCATTCCCCTCCCACTCATTCCCCTCCCACTCATTCCCCTCCCACTCATTCCACTCCCTCTCATTCATCTCCCACTCATTCCTCTCCCACTCATTCCCCTCCCACTCATTCCCCTCCCACTCATTCCTCTCCCACTCATTCCTCTCCCACTCATCCCCCTCCCACTCATTCCCCTCCCACTCATTCCCCTCCCACTCATTCCCCTCCCACTCATCCCGCACCAACTGATTCCACTCCCCCTCATTCCCCTCCGACTCATTCCTCTCCGACTCATTCCCCTCCCACTCATTCCCCTCCCACTCATTCCCCTCCCACTCATTCCCCTCCCACTCATTCCCTTCCCACTCATCCTGCACCAACTCATTCCACTCCCACTCATTCCACTCCCACTCATTCCACTCCCACTCATTCCCCTCCCACTCATTCCTCTCCCACTCATTCCTCTCTCACTCATTCCCCTCCCACTCATTCCCCTCCCACTCATTCCCCTCCCGCTCATTCCCCTCCCACTCATTCCACTCCCACTCATTCATCTCCCACTCATTCCTCTCCCACTCATTCCCCTCCCACTCATTCCCCTCCCACTCATTCCTCTCCCACTCATTCCCCTCCCACTCATTCCTCTCCCACTCATTCCTCTCCCACTCATTCCCCTCCCACTCATTCCTCTCCCACTCATTCCTCTCCCACTCATTCCTCTCCCACTCTTCCCCCTCCCACTCATTCCCCTCCCACTCATTCCCCTCCCACTCATTCCCCTCCCACTCATCCTGCACCAACTGATTCCACTTCCACTCATTCCCCTACGACTCATTCCTCTCCCACTAATTCCCCTCCCACTCATTCCCCTCCCACTCATTCCCCTCCCACTCATTCCCCTCCCACTCATTCCTCTCCCACTCATTCCTCTCCCACTCATTCCCCTCCCACTCATTCCTCTCCCACTCATTCCTCTCCCACTCATTCCCCTCCCACTCATTCCTCTCCCACTCATTCCCCTCCCACTCATTCCCTTCCCACTCATCCCGCACCAACTCATTCCACTCCCACTCATTCCACTCCCACTCATTCCACTCCCACTCATTCCCTTCCCACTCATTCCTCTCCCACTCATTCCTCTCTCACTCATTCCCCTCCCACTCATTCCCCTCCCACTCATTCCCCTCCCACTCATTCCACTCCCACTCATTCCTCTCCCACTCATTCCCCTCCCACTCATTCCCCTCCCACTCATTCCTCTCCCAGTCATTCCTCTCCCACTCATTCCTCTCCCACTCATTCACCTCCCACTCATTTCTCTCCCACTCATTCCCCTCCCACTCATTCCCCTCCCACTCATCCCGCACCAACTCATTCCATTCCCACTCATTCCACTCCCACTCATTCCCCTCCCACTCATTCCTCTCCCACTCATTCCTTTCTCACTCATTTCGCTCCCACTCATTCCCCTCCCACTCCTTCCCCTCCCACTCATTCCTCTCCCACTCATTCCTCTCCCACTCATTCCTCTCCCACTCATTCACCTCCCACTCATTTCTCTCCCACTCATTCCCCTCCCACTCATTCCCCTCCCACTCATCCCGCACCAACTCATTCCACTCCCACTCATTCCTCTCCCACTCATTCCTTTCTCACTCATTCCCCTCCCACTCATTCCCGTCCCACTCATTCCTCTCCCACTCATTTCACTCCCACTCATTCCTCTCCCACTCATTCCTCTCCCACTCATTCCCCTCCCACTCATTCCGCTCCCACTCATTCCCCTTCCACTCATTCCCCTCCCACTCATTCCTCTCTCACTCATTCCCCTCCCATTCATTCCCCTCCCACTCATTCCCCTCCCACTAATTCCTCTCCCACTCATTCCCCTCCCACTCATTCCCCTCCCACTCATTCCCCTCCCACTCAATCCCCTCCCACTCATTCCAGTCCCACTCATTCCCCTCCTACTCATTCCCCTCCCACTCATTCCTCTCCCACTCATTCCCCTCCAACTCATTCCGCTCCCACTCATTCCCCATTCACTCATTCCGCTGGCGGTGTCGCGGGCCCACAGCGCTGTGCGCCAACTCCAGGATCACCGCCAACTCCCCACCCACCCAACCACCAAGGATTAAAATCATAACATTCATTTTTCCTGGAGGAATCCGCTGAGCTCAAAGCTCGTTTCTTTTACAGACGTCCTGTAAAACCCCACCAAAAAAAATCCTATTTCATGCAACAAGCAATGACGTGATCACCGTCATCATCAACAGACGGTGGCGTGTTGCACGCTGAGTGCTCAGTAGGCAGTGCCCTCTCCCCGTGCCCCCACCCCCCGCCAGGAGGCAGCGAGAGACGTTTTGGTCGTTCGGGAGGGAGCGAGATGTCGGAGTGACATCAGCTCGTGTGGAGAGCAGCTGCTGGACCGGGACAGAGGGCTTGCTGCTTGGTTGGCAGGCCGTCCATCCAGCAGTGGGTAGACCACAACTGCCGGTGATGGTGGTGGTGATGATGATGACGAGCTAGTTGATGGATGACGATGTAACAAGCTGATGATGACAATGATGAATGACGGTTAAATAGTGGGTGTATGCTGGTCATGGATGCGATGCTCATGCTGCTGCTGCTGCTGATGATGATGATTATGATGATGCTGATGATGATTATGATGCTGATAATAACAGTTGAATAGACGATGGAGCGGGAGGGAGAAGGGGGCAGAGGGTGGGGACGTGGGCTGGTAGCGGTCACCTCCGCTGTTCTTTGTCCACGCGACCGTTTGAAATGACAGCGTTATTCAAGTGTTTACGTAATGCGTGTGCTACATGGATGTGTAATGCGTTTGTGTAACTCTCATTTCATCGCGATATGAGTCAGCAAACCCGCATCCCTCCCTCCCCTCAATAAATATATCCCTCCCCTAACTACCCCCCTCCCCTTTCCATCGCCCCCTTTGTGTCTCCACCCCTCCTCACACCCGCCCACCCCTCACAGCTCCCCTCCCTCCCGAGTCGCTGCCATCCTGCAGCCGCTGATGTGCAGCGCCTACTGCTGCTGCCGCTTTACATGCCCCTGCTGCAATCGGCTTAGGGAGATCTTCATTCAGCAGTGAATAGACCACGGATGGTGATTTAATCTTCGTTAGTATTATTTACAGCATAGGTGATGGTCGTTTGAATGATTGGTTGATGATGACGTGAAACAATGACGATTTCAATGATGATTTTTATTCTTATTATTATATAATGATGTGTATTGACTTAATGATTGCTTGATAACGGAAGTCAGAGGATATGATGATGATAATGCTTTTTATTGCATGATGATGAATTTAATTATTGATTGGATAATGATGATTGATTATGGTTAATACAATTTTGATTGATGATATTAATTTTAATTCTTTGGTAATGGATTGAGCTATGAATTGAGGGGTGATGATGATGATGATTTAACGGTGATGATTGTAATGATTAAATATTGATCATTAAATGATTGAATGATGATTTAATGATGATGATTGAATGATGACTGAATATAGATGATTAAATGACTGGATGATTGCATGAAGATTGCATGATGATGATGATCCGTATAGTCGTTCAGCATTGGCGAGGGGGAACAACTTCCAATCCTTGTGCTGTGCCCCCCTCTTGGCCCCCCCTAATTGTTTTTCAGACTCGGTAGAAATTAATTATCATCTCCACGTTCCTGCGGCGGCATCCAGGACATCCATATTTCCCACCACTGTGGTTGACTGTCCCACTTAAGCGATACTAATTTTATCTACCTCCTGAGTAATGATGGCCTGAGTCATCAACTACTCGTGATTTATAAGTAGATGCATCATGATTTATAAAGATATGTGCTATTAATAGGGGTCATTGCCCGAAACGTCGCCTCACATGTTTTTCCTATTAAGGCCACACATACGGTGTTATTGAGGTATGTGTTGAGTCTTTATACTGTATATATGTGTGTGTGTAAAGAGAAACATTAGAATAGAAACCCTGATACCGCCCCCCCATTAATTAAACGAATTACACGCCCGCGGAAAAAAGTCTGCAATAATTATAAATAATTCTAAATTAGTGGGCATTGTGGGAGGTCGCCATGACCCAAATGTGTCCACTCTGAACGTCGACAGCGACAACATTAATAATGATAATAATAATAACAACAAATTCGAGACTAAAATAAAAATTGTGCGTAACTTTCTGAAGTCGGATATTTGGGTCAGGCCGACCCCCTTAAAAAAGTAAAGTTGCCAGTACGTTCCGTTAGTTAACCGCAATTATTTTAACGCTATTAAAAACGAGAGGCAATGTTCTTCGCACGATTGACTCTGGGGGGATGGGGCATCGACAGTTGCTGCATCGTGGCCGCTTCTTCGCCTCTCACAGTCGGGGCGCCGCGGTGGCGATGAGATGTCATCGCCCTTTCCTGGTATACAGGAGGTCGTGGGTTCCACCCCGATCCTGACGCTTTCTGTATGTACGTGGAGTTTGGCATGTCTCTTTCTCTCCCCGTGGTCGCGTGGATTTTTCTCTGGGTCCTCCGTTTTTTCCCACCGCGTTTAGAAACGTACGTGTCGAGTGATTGGCTGCAGCTGCTGCTGCTCTACATTTCCACACGACAGGCCACGTGGCCGAACTACTCTTTGTGGGCAGGTCGCTACACAGCTCAGTGGGCCTCACCTGGTAAATTAAAATGTTTTTTTTTATTTATAAGTTGCGAGTGATTGTTCCGCTGTGGATCGTGTCGGCGAATGTCAGCCGAGCTGGGGACGCCAGCCAAACGCCAACTTACCGTGGTGCAATGGTTAGCGCAGTTGAACTTGATTCAATAGGCTACGGGGTACCCAAAAAATACTCACCACGCGCCCGAGGGGATTCCACTGCCATCTCTTGCCCACCACCTCGCAGCCCCACGCCTACAGCACCTGGCAAGCCATCCAAGTACTCACCATGCTTTATGCATCGATGCATGTACATGCACACACACACATACATATACACACGAATGGTAACACACAAACATAGGTACGGGCGGAGCGCACCGCTTTATAATGGACCCCAGCCACCTTGAGTTCGATTCCCCAGCCACGGCTGTCATCAGTGGCGAGCATTGGCTACATGGAGTCCTTTTGGGCATTCCTCCTCAACTAAACCCGCACTGACACAGTGTGGTGAAGTATGGTCAAACAGCCCCCCCCCCCCGTCCAATAAGAACACGACATTGGGGAAGAAAGCCTACACCCAGAAGTTGTTTTAAAATGGGCTAAACGTGATACAGTATTTGTTTCACTTGTGTAATGAGCGACTTCCACGACACGTCGTATAGAGGGTACTTCTTTATTTATCACACATAGCACAACACAGGCCAACACTGGTTCTTCCTCTCACTGAATATAACTCGAGGCAATAACACCTCTACCGGCTGCACGCACAGCCGATCACTCGGCGGGGTCCTCTCGCCCTCACTCGTCTTCGCCGCTGGCTGGCGGCGTGACGACGACGGCGATGGAACCCACGCCGGAGATCTTCCACGTGGCCGGACCACGGGGAGAGATGTCGGTGAACAGCAACACGCCAGGGCCCAGGACCCCACACACGAGCCCCGAGCTCCGGGTCGGCTCCCCCTTATATCCCCCCAGGCGTGGCTAAGCCCCGCCTCCGGCCACGCCCTCTCGTGGAACCTTCGAGCAGGTTTAAAGAGCATCTCGGCTAGCCCCACCTGTTACCTTTGCCCCAGGTACGCCTCCTTCTCTGATTGGCTGTTACCTCTGTGGCTGTACCCGTTAAACCCTTTCCAGGCCAGGAGGTGTCACTTTGTCATGTCAGCAGGTATAACCCTGTCATTACACTTGCATAAATCCGTCCACAATAATATATATACGCACAATTTACATTATTTACCGGGGGGGCAGGGTCTGGTTGGAATTCATTATTGATCTGCCATTGTAATGTCAGACACATACACATCATCTCCCATCATCAGCCAACCAAGTACTGTTCCTCCCACACCGTAGACTTACATAATTCCATATCAATAATACAAAGGTCACCCGGGTAGCCTACACAGATTGTGGAAGCAAGTGCCGTCATTATTAGCGAGCATCAGGATTCCTATAAAGGCCGGCGCACTGGTATGACAGGGTGGTGGTGTGGTCAGCAATGCGTCCAGCCGCCTTTGTCTCCCCAGTGGTGATTCGTTTTGTTGTTGTTGTTTTACAAATCGCAGCAGCTGCTTGTCAATGAGAGACTGAGTCGACCTAGGGAGTGGCCCGGATTGGTTACCGCGCCCGCGGTGCTCATGGCACGGAGTCGAACGAACCCAGCGCGGCCCGCTTCTCCCGTTCTCTGCCTGGCGCTCATCACAACGCCACCCACGGCTCCACCCATGGCACCATCACACAATTACAAACAAATAAAATATCCCCCGTGTAGCCTAAACACACTTTCGGGGCAAGTGCTGTTAGCGAGCGCCATACGAAGATCGGCACGGCACACGAGGAGGTGGGTGGCCAGCACCACGCACGACCGCCTTTGTCTCCCCAGTGGCGATGTTTACACACTGCACCAGGTACTTATTTGAGGCTGAGTCGACCTATGGGAGGCCTATTACTGGAACTCTGGTCGCCGGGTTCGTAGCGCAGTGCGCTAAGCGTTACACTACCTTTGTTTCTTTCGGTGAAGTCACGTAGACAAAATATTTTTTGTTTTATTTGATTTTTCTACCCACGTGACTTTAGCGAAAGAACCAAAGAGTATGGATTCCTGCAGTCACGAAAGCTTCAAATCAAGATCGTTACACTACCGCTCACACAATTACACACACACAATCAAAGAACAAGTAAACGTGGAACAAAAACCGAGAATTGCCCAACACACTCGTGGAGAGATGATGGATGCTCGGGATTTACAACGAGAGACATGCAGAGCAATAGCTAAACCTGGCATTGGGAGAGCACACGCTGGCTAATGAGATCATCCAAACCGTCAAGTCAAGCGGTAGGCGTGGGCATGGGAGAGCGCAAGTCTCGGCGAGAAGGGATGGGTTGGCCAATTGGGAACAGCGAAGAGAACCGTGGCGACGGAGTGGCCAACACGGAGAATGGAACCCGTCCGAAGGGTCACGTCTGGCGAAGGAGATGGAGCGGCGAAATCAGCTGACGTGATAGCTGCGGGGTGAATGACGAAGTGCGCAGGATGGCGTCGTGGGCTGTCTTCAGGTACTCCACGCGTATTCATTGGTTGACAACGCCTTAATAAATAGGGGAGCGCAGAGCTCGGTCAATTGTTGGTAGCGCGGGCTCACCGCCTGGCTCCGAGTCGTCCTCTCCAGCTCTTCGAGAGCGAGTTGACATTTGATAAATGAGCCAGGTCAAGTGAAGCATGATCACACAACCCCCGTGAGCAGCACCGCGTGTGGGGGTGGAGGGGGGAAGGGGGCTTAAACCAGCAGTGGGTTGACAGTGTGGAACGCGCTGGGCCTCATTGCCACACGTGATGCATGCCCCACGTGGTTTGTCAAGGAGCTTCACTTCAGCCGGCTGATTTTTGTTTCGGATTTGGCGACAACCGTCAAATGTTTCCCCATCCGGCACACCGGATCCAGTCGGCGTGTTGCCGCGGCTCAGACTGCTCCCAATGCGTCGCGTATCGCCTGCTCCAAACTTGCAGCGAGCGAGACATTATTATTCAGTGAGAAATTAAAAGCCATGCGTGGTATTCTTGTGTCTACCCCCCCACCACCACCACTATCACACCCCAACCTATCCCCTTCCCCGAACTCCCTCCCCCCACCACCCCTATTCCCACTCTCCGCCCAACAACCACCCTCCCCTCATCCTTCCCTTCCCCGCACCAGCGTGTCACTCTGCCCCCCCCCACCGCCCCCCCCATCCCCTGGCTATCTTCCCCTTCTCCCAACAGCGCGTCGCTTTAACCACAGCCCCACACAATCACCCCTCCCCTCCCCCCACCACCCCTCCCCCCGTTCCCATTCTCCCGAACCCACAACATCGGATCACTCCGCAACCTCCCCAAATGCCTCCCCCCACCACCGCCCGTATCCCTCCCCCACACCCAACAGCGTGTTGGCCCCATCCCCTCCCCCTCCGCACCCCGAGCCCCCCCCCCCCTGCTCCCCCCCCCCCCGCTTGTGACGACGCACAGAGCAGAACGCGCAGTGCGCGCGCGTTCCCGGGATAGGCGCCAGGTCGCCGAGTTAAATGGGTTCGCTTATGTAACGCGGGGGGCGGGGGGAGGGGGTTAGGGGGCATTGGCCGCCAGCCACGCGCCTTGTAACGTCTACTCCCTAGGGGCAGCCGCGAGGGAGGCGAGGGCAATCCAGCCGATGCTGCCCTCCTATCATCGACACCGCAGGAGGCATCAATCATGCAGCCGTGGTCAATTCCACTGCTGCACGAAGGCCTCGCTTCCACCCGTTGCGGATGCGTTGAGGCAATGTCCGTGGTGATGATGATGAACAGCGAGGAATAATGAGTCAACATAATCGTCAATAACACTGTGGCCCTAAACGGCTAAGAGAGATATGTAATAGGCGACGTTTCGGCCAATGGCCCTTCTTCGTGGCACCTTTTGCCATCTGCTCTCGAGAAGGCCTGGCGGCTCGGCGTTAGAGCAAGCGACTCACAATCGGAAGGTTACGAATTTAAATTTTGGTTGGGCGTCCACTCAGCCCATCATCCCTGGAGGGTGACTGAAAGAGGTACCGCTTTGTGGGGAAGTCGAAAGTGGTGGTCCTATGGGACATACTCGGCCCCGTCGTGTGAATGACGAATTTCCACCAACTGGTTCAAAGCCCATTTGAGCGGGACATTGCTTTAACTTTTTAACTTATAAAGAAGGCCCATTACCCGAAACGTTGCCTATTATATATTTATATCTAGGGAAATGTTATTGACGAATGTGCTGTTTTTTTGTCATAAGTCCTTGCGTAGTATTGAACGGGCAACACAATTTTAATAGGGGGGGGGGGCCTTTTGCCAAAAAACATCCTGCAGCATCATAATTTATTTAATAAAGCGTGGCTCTGCTGATGAGAACCAGAAGGCCGAAACCGATGCAGAGTTTGCTCACTTAAACTAATGCTGCTTGACAACACACGCGTCCCTCGCTTTACGCGGGTTCAGTTTGTCGATTTCGCGGCTCAGCAATTTCTCCCCGAAACTCGCTATATTATGCGGTTTGAATTCACACACATGCGGCTATGCGGTCGGACGCGGGACAGCATTGTGTAGCGTGCGTGGGAAGGCAGCTGTCGGCCCGTGCGGCTCCGCTTTGTGACACTTTTTTGGAACGCATCTACTACTGCTACGACTACTGGCGTATCAGGCGAGGGAAACCTGCACCGGTGTGGAAAGCCAAATTGGCTGGTGGACTATGCACAGACACACACATTAAACACACAGACACACATTTGAATGTATGTGTGGAGAAAGAAAATATACTTCTGGTTATATTTGTAACTCGACTCTACCGATCGTTGTGTGTGCAGCGGGGAGGCTGTCCTCGCTGGGGGCGTTCGGGAGCCTGGAGGGTTGAGGGGGGCTATTAGTGAATATCAGTGCCCCCCCCCCTACTGTGTTTAGTCAATCCCTCCCTCCCACCCACCCACATCAATATTGAGTCGGGCCCAGGCGGTGGCTGGGAAGGCATTAAGGTCTCCAGCTAGAGAGGTCATCAGAGACAACAGCCGGCAATGATAACACACGACTGCCCATCCTGTGAGTCCATGCCCCACGTAACCCCACGGCGGCGGCCTTCTACAACAACAACATCAACAACAACAACAACAACCCGCGGTGCTTAGCTTCCGAGATCTCGCGAGATCCGGGGCGCACTCCGAGATCGATGCGGCGACGTGCGACTGCTGGCTGGGCCCCGCTGTTTGAGAGCATTTCAAAGGAGGCATCCCATCGATCCGCGTCTCGTCTGTAATCCATACGTGTGCATGCAAATCCACTGCTGGATGAGGAGCTCCCCCCACGCCGTGTTAGCAGTCGGGGGTGGCGGGGGGCGGTCGTTTGACTATACTTCACCTTGCTGGTCAGTGCGGGTTGGTGAACGGCGCGGGGGGATGTGGCACCCCAGCAATTTGTTCAGATCTGACGCGCCACTGATGTTAGTCGTGGCCTGGTGTCGAACTCAGGGCCCTGGGGTCATGGCAGAACTCGCTAACCACTGCGCCACCGCTCCACACCAGCTATACAAGGGTGGTTGGAGGGTGCAAGGGGGCATGGGGGGGGGGTCTGGGGAGTTCCAGACTGTGGGGTCAGCAGAGGAGAAGGGACCACCTCCACACGCCGAGAGTAGATTTACCGTGGGGCTTGTGGGGGAAATGCTTATCTGAACTGGAGGGCACTTCGTGTCTCTGACCCTGGGACTCGTGCGCGCCTATTCTGTTACAGGACACGCGGCACCTACAGATATCGCGTTTCAAAATATACTTTGTGATATAAGAGGAAGCTGGTGCCGACTCACATCTCTAACTCTTGAGTCGACGGAGCACGTCGATATCTGTGGGGCTCACGATTCGTGTGTACGATGTGGTAATAAAACGAGTGTATGCACTGAATGTTGAACTCCTTTCGCACCGCACGTAGCCAAGCGTGCGAATCGGAGGTGCGGGGGAAGGACACCAAACTAAACATGAGTTCTAAAGAAATGGGGTTTCAATCTAGACGATATAAAAATTAACCCGTAAAAACAAAGTTTTTCACTATAAATCCTTTATATGCGTGGCGGCTAGAGTCCTCTCGTCCTCTGGCTTGAGATGGCTGCCACCTATGGGTCAGATGATTGCCTGGCACCATTAAGCAATTGGTAATTAAATATATATATTCTTTCCTAAAAAGTGTAACATTTTGGAAAAAAAATTTCACGAAAATTAATTGTCACGCACAACGTGTCTGTGTGGAAAATGTCAGCTCGATTGGATCACGGGAAGTGTGTTAAAAAACGACCGAAAGATTTGCACGGTCGTAAGTGCGCAAGCAAGTGAACTTAATATAAAGGATTTAAAAAGTGCACAGTTCCCAGTGACTTCCTAATACCGGAAGGAAGAGCGCGTTCCAAATGGCTGCAGAAGCGCATCTGAAAGCGCCGCGCGATGCGGTGACCGCCGTCTCCGTTCGGTGGCTTCGTGAATCCATCTGTGTGGATCCTCTGAGTGTTACCCCCCCCCCGCCCGCCCCACTCGTCGAAGACGTGATGGGGGTTGTCGTTGAATTCGTGGCTAAACAAATTCACGGAGCAGAATGCCACTGAAAACGAGCCTCGCTACTCAGAGGAGATCTCCTGCATACATAGACCTCATTATAGTTCTTATATAAGTCACTTATTAGCAAGAAAATAAGTAGATTGTAGCAGGAATAAATGTGCGAACCCCTATTTAATACATTTCTTTATTACAACAGACTCATATTATTATCGACATCATCGGCGTCTTTGTATTCTTACCTGCCTAGAGATTTATATAAACCGTAAAAAAAGAAGAGTTTTAAACCGCGTATAGTTCATGGTTGCTGGGCAATCGACTGCTGGATGAAGGCCTGATCACGCCGTGCAGGTCACGAGAGTTGATTGATCATACTTCACCACTCCAGTCAGTACGTGTTGGTAGAGGGGGAGGTTGGGGGGGGGGGTGCAGGAGAAAGGTTCACATATATCGCTGTGAGCTCTGCCCGGGGATTGAATTCACTTTTCCGGGCTCAGACCGCAGTGCAATAACGACTGCGCCACCGCTCCACCCAAGCACATCACGCGTGCACACAGCAGATGTACTTGCCAATCCACTGCTGGATGAGAGCCTCTCCACGCTGTGCGGATCGTGGGCGAGGGGCGTGAGAGGGGGCTGTTATATAACCACAGCTGAACACGCCGGATCTCTCAGTATCCACACGCTCTGTGCGCACAGAGCGATTGTGCGCACCGATCAGAACCGCATCCTCAACGCGCGGCTCCAGTTGCGCTTTGAGCAGCGACAATCGCAGCCCCCCGTCCCCTCCCCTCTCTCCTGCCGCCCCCCAATGACCCCAGCTGTACCCGCCAGCGCCTCCTCAATAACAAGACACTTTGTTCTCTCCGCGCTGAGCGCACCTCCATCGCCGCGAGCCACCGCAGTTTTCTCCTCTTCCCGACGCTCGCCAAGCCACGCGTCGTGTCGCGCTGACCTGCTCGTCGCGTCGCGCCTCCCACTCCTCCCCGCTCGCTTCACCGCCTCCCCCACCCGCACCGCCCGCCACTTGTCCACTCTTCCTTCAGCGCCCCTCCTCCTCCTCCATCGTACCTCCCCCCCTCCTCCTCCGAACCTCTTCCTTCCCCCCTCCTCCTGTTTAATTTTCTTCCATCCTCTACTTCCCTCCATCCTACTCTATCTCCATCTTCTCCTCCCTCCTCCCTCCTCATCTGCCTCCCACCTCCTCTTCATTTTGCCCCCCCTCCCCCTTCACCCTCTTCTTCCTTCAACTCTCTCCCTCCTTCATCCTCCTCCACCCCACGACGCATCGGAGGCAGGGCGCGTGACCCGCCGAATCAGATTCTGGGCGAAGGGTGCTGGCTGTCTAATTACATCGCAGCCATCGTCAGAGATGGCGGTGGCTCGGGAAGGGAGGACTTTCGTCCAGCAGTGGATGGACCATGACTGATGGCGATGATGATCCTGTACCGTTGACGGCGCTGTTAAACTTCACCTTCACACACCTCTTCTGCCCCTCCCCTCTCCTCCTCCCCTCCCCCTCCCTCCCCTCCCTCCAGTTCTGTGCGGCTCTGTCGGTAGCACCCAAGGCAGGGGACGCGATGTGCCGGGCAGTTGGGCGGATGAGATCATTATTACCACCACAACCATCATCATCATTACCTCCACAACCATCATCATCATTACCACCACAACCATCATCATCATTACCACCACAACCATCATCATCATTACCACCACAACCACCATCATCAATATTACCACCACGACCACCATCACCATTATTACCACCACCACCACAACCATCATCATCATTACCACCACGACCATCATCATTATTATTACCACCACCACCATCATTATTACCACCACAACCATCATCATCATCATTACCACCACAACCACCATCATCATTATTACCTCCACAACCACCATCATCATTATTACCACCACAACCATCATCATCATTACCACCACAACCATCATCATCATCATTACCACCACCACAACCACCATCATCATTATTATTACCACCACAACCACCATCATCATTATTACCACCACAACCACCATCATCATTATTACCACCACCACAACCACCATGATCATTATTATTACCACCACCACAACCACCATCATCATTACAACCAAGACCATCATCACCATCACCACAACCATCATCATGATCATCAATACCACCACAACCATCATCATCATCACCAAATCATCCTCATCATCGTCAATTAAGGTCGTCATTACCACCAACAAATCACCGTTGTTGTTGTCGTCATTGTCATTACCACTGCTACCATCATCATCATCATCGTCTTCATCATTATCATTATTAAACCCATCATCATTATAATAATCACTACCACTACCTATAACCTTTTACCATCTTCAAAATCGTTATTATTATCATCATCATCACCTCCACCACCATATCAACATCATCATCATCGCCATCATCACCTGCTCCTCAACCACCATCGTCGTCGTCGTCATCGTGCACGTGTCAATGTCCAATCGACGCACGCGTGAACTCGATGATGCAATACGAGTAGCACGCCATGCTAACGAACCCGGCCACCCAAGTTTGATTGCGGGTCACGGCTTCCATCAGCGACGAGTGGTGTGTTAATGTAGTACTCTCTCTCTCTCTCCCTCTCCCTTCGTCCTCGCTTCAGCTGACGGCGTGGTGAAGTATGGTCAGAGAACCCACACAGCCTCGATGATCGGACACGGCGTGGCTGGAGGCCTTCATCCGGCAGTGGGTTGACATTGGCTCTAGAGTTATTGACTTGGCTAATCCTACAACTATATGGGGCTATGTTGGGGGATTCCATGAAAAATAACTACAATTTCTGGAGCGGTTAAACAATGGCTGGCCTGTGCATATGACTCGGCCTCGCCATATCAATGTATAATTCCTATGCCCGTTTGCGGCAGGATATCCCTGTGACTGTGTTGACTCCGTGCTTAAATCCAACGTGCGTGGCTGTGGGATGTTATGTTCAAATGAATATATTAATAGAATTGCGAAGCAGCGTATGTTCTCACTATAAACTATTACACTATTTTTATTTTACCAGGTCAGGCCCACTGAGCTATGTAGCTCATTTTAGATAAGCGACCCAGCCACAAATGACAGCTCAACGAAGTGGGCTTATCACGTGGACATGTAGAGCAGCCAAGCACTCGAAACGCGTCATGTTGATTTTAAGTTTGGAGGAAAAACCCGGAGGACCCGGAGAAAAATACACGCGACCACGGGGAGAGAGACACGCAAACTGCAAATATAGAGCAGACGTCAGGGTATTAATCAAACCCACGCCCTCCTGCGTACCAGGCGAGGGAGTTAACAACTCCGAGCCACCGCGGCGGGGAGAGGGGCATGACTGAGAGTAGGGGTGGCCACACAGAAGCCACGTGATCCACGGGAGGGTTATGATATGTTGCAAGTGCAATAGGATGGTCATGTGTATAGACAGCGTTAGTGTTATATTTATACCATAGAATATAATGTAAGTTATATCTGTTGCAATTGATTTTAATTTTTTTTATGTAATTTCGAAAACTGTATTCATAATTAATGTACCGCATGGAATTTGAACAACTGCTGCCATTTACAATCGTTTTGCGTGCAACTCTGTGAAGGATGTGATCCCCAACATGCAATATCCCGGCGTCTACAAACTAAACTGTGTCTGCGGCAGTAGTTACATTTGGGAAACTAAGCGACATGTGCTAATCTCTCACATTAACATGCTAATCTCTCACATTAACATGCTAACCTCTCACATTAACATGCTAATATCTCACATTAACATGCTAATCTCTCACATTAACATGCTAATCTCTCACATTAACATGCTAATCTCTCACATTAACGTGTTAATCTCTCACATTAACATGCTAATCTCTCACATTAACATGCTAATCTCTCACATTAACATGCTAATATCTCACATTAACGTGGTAATCTCTCACATTAACATGCTAATCTCTCACATTAACATGCTAACCTCTCACATTAACATGCTAATATCTCACATTAACATGCTAATATCTCACATTAACATGCTAATCTCTCACATTAACATGCTAATCTCTCACATTAACATGCTAATCTCTCACATTAACATGCTAATCTCTCACATTAACATGCTAATCTCTCACATTAACGTGCTAATATCTCACATTAACATGATAATCTCTCACATTAACATGCTAATCTCTCACATTAACGTGCTAATATCTCACATTAACATGATAATCTCTCACATTAACATGCTAATATCTCACATTAACATGATAATCTCTCACATTAACATGCTAATCTCTCACATTAACATGCTAATATCTCACATTAACATGCTAATATCTCACATTAACGTGCTAATCTCTCACATTAACATGCTAATATCTCACATTAACATGCTAATCTCTCACATTAACATGCTAATCTCTCACATTAACATGCTAATATCTCACATTAACATGATAATCTCTCACATTAGCATGCTAATCTCTCACATTAACATGATAATCTCTCACATTAACATGCTAATCTCTCACATTAACATGCTAATCTCTCACATTAACGTGCTAATATCTCACATTGACATGCTAATATCTCCCATTAACATGCTAATCTCTCACATTAACATGCTAATCTCTCATATTAACACGCTAATCTCTCACATTAACACGCTAATACATTAACATGCAAATGTTTACCTGCAGCCCTTTGATTGGTGGAAAACCCACCACCGTCGCGGTCGCTGCCCACCACTTACATTAACATTGGCTGCTGACTTTACCGAAAGACCCAAACAATATGGGACTATCGTTATTAATGGACAAAGAACAGATAATAATACACTGTAACATAGTAACAAATGTATTTTAATAGCTTCAAAAAGTCAAAGAGTCTCCACTTGTTCTCCATCGTTGTCAACACGTGGCCTGGAATCTTCTCCAGGTGGTCTCCATAGCCCGGAGGCAGCACATTTCTTGTGGTGTTGTTGCAAATTCTCAGAAGCGTTCACATTTTTCTTGAAGCACCCTGTATATACTATCAAAACAAATGAAGCATATTATTGCAATATTAGTTGTTTAAACTTTAGTTACATGGAGGAAGAAAAAGTTTGCACATAGAAGAAGGTCTGATGATGCGGGCAGTTATGAGAAGGATACTGGCACTATTTAGACACACATATAGGATGGACAACAACAGGGAAGTTAAAAGTGTGTTGCTGTTGTTGTTCGGAAAAAATCGAAGGGAATGGAAAGAGAGGAAGAGCTCACCGAGAATGTCTTGACGACGACATCAAGAAGAGATTGGAGCCAGAAAGATGTCGCCAACCACTCGAAGCATATTGGCACGAGACATGGAAGTGGACACAAAACGTGAAATGTGCAGTGGACACCTACGGGGCAAGGCTGCCCATGGATCGTGATGATGACATGGAGGAAATGGACCCTCAGAGGACGTCCACCGGGGAAAGACGGAGCGGTGAAATCCGCTCGCGTGCACGCCATCGGAAGAACCGTGAGAAGTAGCGTGGCTGGCTGCGGGGGGGGGGTAGCGGGGGGTGGGGGCCTTCATCCAGCAGTGAGTGACAAACAGTCAGCGAACGTTCGATGAGGACGGCGCAGACATTTGCGTGCTCTCTAAAACTTACTTATAGGGTGGCCCAAACGTCATGGTTTTTTGTTATTTTTTGTTATTTTCTTTGAAACTATCTACGTGACTTTACCGAAAGACCCAAATAATATAAACGGAATTAACCTACGTGTCCTGACCTTTGGGCCGCACTGTAGACCTCTATCTGACATTGCTTTCAGTCCGATGCCGGAAAAGCTTGTTGGTGATTAGAAACCCGTGATCTGGCCCATGCCTTCCAATCACTTCGGCTCAGGCGTCTGCGTCATGACCCACTGGGGCATTAACGTCACCCAATGCGATGAATCTGTCCCGAGGGGCCACTTTAGCCGACAACTAAAATGCATGTTGATAGAAGGCATCTGACTCATCAGCCTTGCTTCCATCCCCTCCACGGACGTTCAGATTCATTCCTCGCTTGTTGGTGATGGGGAGACGAGCCCACAATGAAACAAAACATATAAACTAACTAATTTTAAATTTTATCAGATAAGGCCCACTGAGATCTGTGGCTCTTTGGCAGAAGTGACCTGGCCACAAATGATAGCTCAACGAAGTGGCTTATCACGTGGAAATGTATAGCAACCAAATACTTTAAACGCATGTTTCTAAATGTGGAGGGAAAAACCGGAGGATCTTGAGAAAAATCCACGCGACCACGGGGAAAGCGTGCAAACTCAAAATATACATGCGTCAGAGTCGCGATCAAACCGCCTGTAAACCAGGTGAGGTCATTAACATCTCGCCACCGTGGCAACCTTTGCTTGGACTTACCCACACCAGCTCGCCGCCACGCTGCCCCGCCTCCTTAATTAATTTATTCAGAAGAAAATCCACTCCCTCTTGTGTGACGCTATCCTTCCCCGAGCAGAAGACTGACTGGATAACTGAGTCTTCCACCCCACCATGGTAACTGGAACCACAACCAGTCCACCCGACATCTTGCATTCCTCTAAGGTCCAGGTGGTCACGGTCCAACTCCCGACAGAGGAAGGGCACTCTCTGTTCTCCTCCCCAGCGAATGCTCGTGGCCATACCCTGTTGCAGGTGGAGGTTCCCCAAGGTGGTAGGCGGAGCGGGTGGGGGTCAGTCCCCTGGTTCCACCAAACGGGGTTTGGCCAGGGGGCACCATTGAACACCTCTCCCCTTGGGGTGTCCAGGACCACGCTTATTTAGATTCTATATATAAGCATGTCCGTTGTCATGGTCCTTGGGTAATTAAGTTTTATGTGCAGGGGATTAAGGGACCTTCTTGTCGTGCG
This sequence comes from Lampetra fluviatilis, assembly GCF_964198595.1. Taxonomy (NCBI): domain Eukaryota; kingdom Metazoa; phylum Chordata; class Hyperoartia; order Petromyzontiformes; family Petromyzontidae; genus Lampetra; species Lampetra fluviatilis. The sequence goes on from NC_136289.1 coordinate 14,132,502, forward strand.
GATGCGCCGATGCCCTCTTAACCAGACGAGAGCGCGCCCCCCCTCCACCCCATCTGGAACGGTGGTGGAAGTGAGCGCGCCGTGGGGGTAGACATCTGACGAACGTCGGCCTTTCTCCCCCTCTCTCTCGTCGCGGAATTACTCACAACAAACCGCAGCGTTACCGCCTGGCGCTGCGACGGCGGTGGGAGTGGGGGTTGTCTGGCGAGGCATTCTCAGACACCCACACATCCCACACGCAGACGAAGACCTCCCCCCCTCGTGTAGTCTTAACAGACTGTTGGGGCAAGTGCTGTTAGCGAGCAGCACCTATGAAGGCCGACACGGCACACGAGTGCGTGGGTGGCCAACACCATTCCCGGACGCCTTTGTCTCCCCAGCGCTGATGTTAACGCACCGCAACCAGGCTGAGTCGACACAGGGGCGGTGCACATATTTGTCACCCATGTTGGTTGTGAGTGAGAATCGAACCCGGATGCGAGGTTCGTCGTGCAGTGCGCTCACCGCTACACTACCGGTCCCCAATGTACACATGTAGATACACACGCACACACAAACAACAACAACAACGCGATTTGCCACTCTGTGGTGGTGACATCACCGTAGCGCTTGCGACGGTATTTCTGGATGTACTGACATACACACCAAAGACAAAGATCCCCCACATAGCATGCATGCGTTGCTGAGCCAAGTGCTGTAATAACACACACGTGATTATTATTATCACTTCGCTTGCTTGCCCGGGAATTTCTCGCTGAGTCTCACGATCATCTTGTTAGGAGGGTTCTGCCAGCCAGGGCTTCGCGATAGGGGCGGGGGGCGATGGTGATCGCTCTGTACAAGAACGAGGCTGTCATTTTTGCAGGTGGATTTTGGTTTTTCTTCTCCTCTTCAAATTTGGCAAAATGTGGGCCCACGACGCCGGGCCACAGCGGCCCATTCTTGCGAATGACATCACGGGATGCTGACAGTCCGCTGGCTGCGTGGAGTCCGAGTGGCATTTTGTGTGGTTTATTTTTCTACGGTTGAATCGCCTCCAATGGTAATCGGGGTGGCCGCTAGATTCGAACCGTGAACATCTGCAACGAACGGCGCGTTGCATAACGCGCAGAGCGATAACACTCAGGCACGATAACAACAAGCGCCATTAGCCGCGAAGGGGCGGTGACATCAGCACGGCGCCTGTGCCAGGCTAGGTGCACACAATACAAAGATCCCCCGTAGAGCCTCAACAGACTTTTTGGCACAAGTTCTGTTAGCGAGCACCTATCAAGGCCGGCACGGCACACGGAGGGGGTGGGCGACCAACACCGATCACGGCCGCCTTTGTCTCCCCAGTGGTGATGTTTTACACTCCGCACCGGGTATTCATTTAAGGGTCGCCGGGTTCGTAGCGCAGCGTGCTAACCGCTGCTCCACCGCTCCCCAAGACATCACGACGCCACACGCGCGTGGGTACGGGTGGCGCAGGGGTGAGCGCACTGCGCTACGAACCCGGCACCCTCCCGAGTTCGATTCCCATTTGAACAGTGAATATCTGAGCCGTCCCTTAGCCTCCCCCCTCTAGGTCGACTCAGCCTTAAGTGAGTACCTGGTACGCGGTGTGTAAAATCATCGTGAGAGAGCCGCACGGCCCACTCTCGTGTGCCCTTAATAGGTGCTCGCTAACACCGCTTGCGCCCAGCGCTCTGTTGAAAACGCTATCCCGGGGGGAGGGGCGGGGGGGAAGGGGCGGGGGGGGGGCTGGAGGGGCGGGGGGGGGTCTTTGCGGTGTGTGTGGGGGGGGTGAGAGGCAGGCGGTGAGACTGCGTCTCGCCACCGTGGCCTCTGTGCGCCTGACACACCCGCGGATTCACAGGCGAGGGTCGACAGAAATCCGCGGAAGTTCCGCAGTCATTCGCAGCTGGCACAGCCAAGGGGGGGGGGGGGGGGACGCGGGGGGGGGGGGGATTTGGAAGCTGCCGCGAGTGAGGGGTGGGGGTTGTAATTGGAGCCGAGAGGCGCGAGTGGTCGCGACTCGCTCACACTCACCAAGACCACTCACCACCCCCATGGATCGTCTCTATCACGACCTCACTCACTCACCACCTCTCACCGCCTCTTTCACTCTGCCGTTATGAACGTCGGCACGACGCCAGAGGGGGTAGGTGGGTGGCTAGCAACATGCCCGGCCGCCTTTGTCTCCCCAGTGGCGATGTTTACGCACCGCGCCAGGTACTCATTTGAGGCTGAGGCGACCTAGGGAGGGCCCAGGACCGGTTGAGATAATCATCACTGGTTGCGGCCATGAGCAGGAATCGAACTTTGGTGGCCAGGTTCGTAGTATAGCGTGCTAGCCGCCACCCTCGCCGTTATCACCACCTCACTCACTATCACCACCACCTCACTCACCATCACCACCACCTCACTCACCATGACTATCACCTCACTCACCATCACTATCACCTCACTCACCATCACCTCACTCACCATCACCATCACCTCACTCACCATCACCACCACCTCACTCACCATCACCTTACTCACCATCACCATCACCTCACTCACCATCACCACCACCTCACTCACCATCACCACCACCTCACTCACCATCACTATCACCTCACTCACCATCACCACCACCTCACTCACCATCACTATCACCTCACTCACCATCACTATCACCTCACTCACCATCACCTCACTCACCATCACCATCACCTCACTCACCATCACCTCACTCACCATCACCATCACCTCACTCACCATCACCACCACCTCACTCACCATCAGCACCACCTCACTCACCATCACCACCACCTCACTCACCATCACTATCACCTCACTCACCATCACTATCACCTCACTCACCATCACTATCACCTCACTCACCATCACCTCACTCACCATCACCACCACCTCACTCACCATCACCACCACCTCACTCACCATCACTATCACCTCACTCACCATCACCTCACTCACCATCACCATCACCTCACTCACCATCACCACCACCTCACTCACCATCACTACCACCTCACTCACCATCACCTCACTCACCATCACCTCACTCACCATCTCTCACTCGCCACTGCAACCCCACTCACTATTTCTCCTCACCCCTCTCACCGGCCATTAGTAACTCCAACTCACTTTCTATCGGCTTCAACGTCACACTCCACCACCCCGTCCACTGATGCTGCCGGGCGGGCGCTGGGGATGGGTGAGTGTCACGCGTCGCACCAGGGGAGACAAAGGCGGCCGAGCGTGGCCGTTGGTCACCCGTGGGCTGAGCTCGTCTTCGTAGTGTCACCCTCCCACGGCACTTGCTCCAGCAGCCTGTTAGAGGCGACACTGGGGGGGGGGGGGGGAGTCTTCGTCTGTGTTGAACGCGAGCAATGTCGACCTCTGGTTGCAGCTGTGTCCGCCTGCCCTGCCGCGTGACGGCACCTATCACAACCTCAGCGCCCGCATTTTTGGAGATATAATTCGGGAAGTGTTGTTGGGTTTTTCTCCTTCTTCCAGTTACAGTCGTGAGACTCGACTCTGTATTAAATCTAGATTTGAAGCTTTCGTGACTGCAAGGATTCATATTCTTAGGTTTTATCGGTAAAGTCACGTAAGTAAAAAATTAAAATTAATAAAAGTAAAATAAAAATAAAATAAAAATCACGACGTTTCGGAGGCAATACAAGCTTCCGTCTTCAGTCGTGCTGTGACGGTTCCACCTGAAGACGGAAGCTTGTGTTGCGTCCGAAACGTCGTGATTTTTATTTTATTTTTATTTTACTTTTATTAATTTTAATTTTTTACCTACGTGACTTTACCGAAAAAACTTAAGAATTCGACTCTGTATATTCGTGCCACATTTCAGCTGTCTAGTCCTTGCGGGACATCATCACGATTTACATCGGCCCTTCACAGTCAGTGGCGTCGTCGTAACGACACCGTCGGCTCAGGGGTTGCGGCAATGGGTCAGGAGGGGCCCCAATGTTTGATGCGTCTCGCACGGTGGCACCTCGAGGCTGTGAGACATCGCGGCTCCTCTTGCCTCGTCACATCGTCGTTACGCTCACGGCCTCGAACATTTCACGTTGTAGGGGCGCTCCGGCTTCACGAAATAAGTTGTCTGTTCCCATACACTGCTGTTGAAAACAAATCTCATGGTAGTGGTTGTCAAGGGGGCCCCCAACTCGTACGTTTGGCCACGGGGGTGGGGGAAAGGCACCCCCTGCCTGCCCCACGCCACTGGTCGCAGTGTCAAGTTCCAGACGCGATTCGCACTACTAAGAGGAGTTGGGGGCCTTGGGCACGAGACGTCGTCACGGCTGGAAGGGGCGATATTCGCATCCTCATGTGGATAGGCACACTGCAAGCATCGCTTCGCCCACTGCCAAAGCTTGGCCAGGACCCTCGTGAAAGAAGAGACTCTGCGAGGCTTTCCTGGGTCAGCTGGGCGCCGCGGTGGGCGATATGTTAACGACCTCACCTGGGTTCAAACCCGACCCTGACGCCTGCTGCTGTTTATTTGGAGTTTGCGTGTCTATCTCCCCGTGGTCGCGTGGACTTTTCTCCAGCCCCTCAATTTTTTCCCTTCACATTTAGAAATCAACACCACGCATTCGGAGTATTTTGTCTGAAATACATTTCCACACGATGAGCCATTTCGTTGAGCTTATCATTTGTGGCCAGGTCGCTTGTGAAAAGAGCTGCATAGCGCAGTGGGCCTCATCTGGTAAAATAAAATAAAAAAGTAAAAATGTTTTTACGATCGAATATAGTATTAACATCAGTATGACATAAGTATACCAAGTTTGCAGTCGATACCACATTGGGAAGTGGGTTAAAATTGAGTTACAAGATTTGAGGATACAACAACGACAACGACAACAACAGACAGAGTGAGTTAAATAAAAGCGTGTAATAATAAAATAAATAGTGGTTTTTATTGTCAAAATTATTCGAGTCTTTGAACAGAATCACGTCGAGTAAAATTCTCACCACGTGCTTGGAGCGCCACCAGGCGGGCACCAGCGGATGGGGCGGGCAATGTGGGAGTGGGGAGTGGGGCCCTGCACCACCATTGCCCCTTTGGCAACAAAGACAAAGATCCCCGTATAGCCTGTAACAGACTGTTGGGGCAAGCGCTGTTCGCGAGCACCTATGAAGGCCGGCACGGCACACGAAGGGGTTCGTGGCCAGCACCACGCCCGCTCGTCTTTATCTCCCCAGTGGCGATGTTCACACATCTCACCAGGTACTCATTTTGAGGCTGAGTCGAGCTAGGGGAGGCCCAGGACCGATTCTGACTCTGGACCCAACAGAGAGGAGCTGGGCCTCTTAGTAACCAAGGGCTGGGCTATGCAAATGTGTCCTACCCCCCCACGACTCCCCTCCCCAATCGTTAAGGGGGTGGGGGGGGCGGTTTGCGGCAATGAAAACGATTCCATGACGATGACGATGAGGAGCTGCGCTGTCGTCGTGGGTGGCATGGGAGCTGGCGCGGGGAGCTAACTGGGGGCCACAGGCCAATGTCCCCATCCTCGTCATCCTCGCCAAGGCGCCTGGGTTCCATCCGACCCATGGGACTCGTGCAGTTGCAGAGCCTGCACACTCCATGGCTGCGCCACACTGGCGATGATGAGTTCCAGCGCGTGATAGTAGGAGGAGGAGGGTGAGAAGGAGGAGGGTGAGAAGGAGGAGGGTGGATGATGTTGAACTTGAGAGTCGCTCTGCACTGGGAGTGATTGAATCGCACCTCGGTACCTGTTGGGAGGCCACCCGCAACAGTTGTTCCGGGAGAACCCACGAGATGGCGACTCGCCGCCTCTCTCCTCCACAGCCGCACCCGTGGAACTCGGAATACACCGTTTGGATTCGGGGCACGGGAGAGCGGGTGAGAGGGAGGGGGGAACTTTGATGTGGGGGAGCTGCGGATGGTGGGAGCAGCTGGGAGTGGAGAGCCGGCACGGAATGAGCCACCACTCACATGGAACACACTGTGGCCTTATAAGGAGCGCGAGATAACAGGTGTCGTTTCGGGCAATGGACCTTCTTCGGAGCACGTCATCGCGTTCACGTGCGTGGGCTCTGCACGCTCGAAGCTGTGATGAGCACGCGCAGCTCGTGTCGTGCTCTCATGGAAGATTGTCGTGTTTTCCGCCCGGGTTCGATTCCCCATTAGCGCGCGCGGTTATTATTTTAATTATATTTTTTCTCGCAATAACTGTGAGAAGGCGCCGTGGATCGGGGCTCGAACTTTGCGTCTGTGGTTCGGCGGCGAGTACTCGAGACGCGTGTATCGTTCACTGCCATCACCTTCCAAAGCCATGCACGTAGAGTCCCTACGTCCGCACGATGGTGAGTCAGCTTTCAACCGACTCATCAACATCATGAGCCATGGTTTATCCACTGCTGGAGGACGGAGGCCTTCCCCGAACCATCTCTCAAACAGTTTCCAAAATCAACACGAATATCCGGTGCACGCCTCTCTCCGTGTTCGTCAAGTCCAAGACTTCGTAGACCAACGACGTCTGGTGATCTCTCTTCTTGAGACTTTGCTGCTGAAGTGGAATATTTGGCGTCAAGTATCCGGCGACTTTCTTTAGTCAAAATAGCGTCACTTTGCGTCTTGTTGAGGTTTCTCTCGCGACTTGCTGAAGCCGTGGAGCTGGAAACTCTGGTCCTGGCTCACACAAAGATCCCCCGTATAGCCTTAACCGACTTTTGGGGCAAGTGCTGTTAGCGAGCACCTCTTAAGGATCACACCAATTCCAATACGCGCCATTCCCCACTAAGTGACGGTGACGTCACTACTGCGCATGTGCCAGGCTAGGTGCACTTTGAGGCCACGTGCAGTGTCCAAGGCTATCTCACACACACGCGGGCAGCCCACATAAACTCATCTCACACAGATTCCACCCCGCTATGGAGGCGTACAACCGTGCCGTTACGCTAGCATTCCTACAAGGTGCCCCGTATAGCCGAAACAGTTTGTTGGGGGCAAGTGCTGTTAGCGAGCACGCATGAAGGCCGGTACGGTACACGAGGGCGTGATGTGGCCAGCACTACGCCCGGTCGACTTTATTTCTCCCCAGGGCTTATGTTTAATTCACACACCGCACAAAGTACTCATTTAAGGCTGTGCCAACCTAGAAAGAGGCCCAGGACAGGTTCAAATAATCGCCACTATGATTGGTCGGATCACCGGCTTCGTAGCACAGCGCGCTCACCACTTCACCACCGCTCCCCATAGATCACAGGCAGTTACAAAATACACACATACACGGACACACTGGCTCTCACACCACACACGTCTCAACTTGCGCACGCCAGAGAGAGAGAGAGACAGAGACACGGGTTTCGCCCGATAATCATTTTTTTTATTTCTAAGAGCAAAGCGCACGTCACTTTGGACTTGACCGCCAGTCCCTCCACCCCGCTCGCCAGCCAGCCAAACTTAAAAAAAATCCAGTATGAAGAGCAGTCAGTACATTCTACAATGTCTACTTGCAGCAGTGAAAAGCCCCAGTAGCAAGCTCCGACGCGGAGAGCCGAGCCCGTGACTCCCGTGCCCACAGGAGGGCCGCCCTGGTTATTGGGAACTCGTGTGGACCCCATCCCTCCACGTGCGCGCGCCCCCCCGCGCAATGAGGGAAGCTCGCGCCGCAGCGCCAATTGGCCAGCCCGTGCCACCCGTCGATCAAGTCGAATCTATCGATACAATTGCAATCAAATAAATACATACAGAGAGATTACAATAAGAGCGTGGGAGAGCCGTTGGTAAACCTGATAGGAGAGATGCCAAAGCATCATCATCATCATAAGTCATCATAATATATCATCATCAGCATGTATATTTATCGATCATCAGCCATTGTCTATCTACTTCTGGATGAACACGTGCTCATGCACCTGTGCATGAAAAGAAAACGTGGACACGTGATTTTTTTATTTTTACATATGAACAATGTTCAGTGTTCGCGGTTGCGTACTGTTTGGTGTGTGGTTGAGTGTGTGGTTAAGCGTGTGCGTGCTTGTGTGTGATTGTGTGTGTATGGATGACTGTAACTGTGTCCGTGTATAGTGTGGTTTTGTGCCTGTGAGTGGTCGAGATCGTGTGCGTGGTTGAGAGTGTGATGGTGTGTGTGTGTTGTTAAGTCCTTGCTAACAGCACTTGCTCCAACAGTCTGTTAAAGGCTATATGGGGGATATTTGTCTTTGTGTGTATGGGTGTGTGTTCTTTTTAAAGGCCGGGCGTGGTCCACGCTGGCCATCCACCCCCTCGTGTGCCCTCCCGGCCTTCATACGTGCACGCTACCATCACTTGCCTCAACGGTCTGTGAAAGCTACCCGGGAATCTTTGTCTTTCTTCCTTTGAACTCTGTCGCGATGCGACCTCCGCCTCGCTCGGGAATTCGCCCAGGATTGCACCCGGGGGGCAAACTTATTCTCTTGCAAGCAGAGGCACGAGGCACCGCGTCTACTTTACCCGTGTCAAGCGCACACCTGTCAGGACATTCCCCCCCCCAGCCTCGCGTTACACAATCGCAGCGGCCGCCGTTAGCGAGCGCCTATTGATGGCCGGCGTGGTCAGCAGCCAACTTCGCCCTCTTTGCTCGTCTCCCCAGCACTGGACACTCATTTCAGGCTGAGTCGACCTAGGAGAGGGCCCGATATCGGGTTTTACATAAAACTGGGTGTTGGCACTCAAGTAGTCGGAACATACACGCGCACCGTCTCGATCTCTTTTACGTAAAAAAAAATAATACCAAGACAAATATCCCCCGTGTAGCCTTTACAGACCGCTGGGGCAAGTGCTTTTACTGAGCACCTACGAAAGCCGGCACGGCACACGAGGGGGTGGCCAGCACCTCCCCCGACCGTCTTTGTCTCCCCAGTGGTGATATTGACACATCGATCTCGGGGAGGCCCAGGACCGGTTCAAATAATCGTCACTGGTGGCCATGAGCGGGGAATCGAACTCGGGCCGTCGAGTTTAGAGCGTGGTGCGCTAATCACTTTGCCACCGCTCCCCTCTTTGATACACGCGCCATCCATCACTGTGACACGCACACACTTCGGCTATACCTCCCTATAACCCCCCATCGGGTCCCCTCCCCGTCCCCCCTCTATCCCCTCAATCCCTGTCTCTCACTCGATGCCGCACGGAACATCAACACGAAGTGGCGGTAAGGGAGGGGGGGGGTCATATCAAGGCACAGGGTGTCTCGCGTTGCCTTGGTCCCCAAACATCCCGCGCCCTCGTCCCCCCGTCCCCTTGCCGGGTCCCCGTTGGGGCCGCGGCTACACCAGGTCGATGTCCAGGTCGGCCGCGTCCTCCGAATTCACGCTTCGGATCTTGAACTGCGGGCAGACAGAGGAGGATGGCGTCATCGCAGCTCTGTTGGAGTTCGACAATCGCCGTCATCCGCGGCGGAGAGTCAAGGATGCAATGGATGGGAAAGGGGAGAGGGACGGGAGGGGGAAGGCCGGGACTGACGTCTCCAGAAGGGACAGGGAGGAGGGCGCGACTCGAGATGAGCAGCAGCAGCAGGAAGATAAAAAGGTGCATTAGAGAGCGATCGAGCCCCCCCCTCCCCCCGCAGTCACCTGCCGCTGCCCCTCACGCTCCAGCACCACGGTTTGCACCGAGCGCGTCGGGGGGGCTCCGTCCCCCTCGTAGCGCGGGAGCAGCTGCAGGATCGGATACCGCGCCTCCAGCCTGCGGAGAGAGGGTGGGAGACACGGGGGAGCGCAGACACACGGGGGGACAGGGAGGAGAGACACGGGGGAGCCTTTGACACTTCACGTGGCCTCACAGTGCACATAGCCACTCGGTAGCCAATGGAGGCCGTTGGTTGTTGTGTGTGTATTTGTGTGTGTGTGTATCTCAGTCAGTCGACCCGTGGCACCTGGGTCTGCCCCGTGACCTCCTGCCAGCGGGCGTTCGACACTTCACGTGGCCTCAAGGTGCACATGGCCTGGCACAAGCGTCGTGGTGACGTCACCGCCACTTAGTGGCGAATGGCGGTTGTTGTTGTTGTGTATCTGTGCGTGTATCTGTGTGTATGGGTCTTTATCTGTGTGTGCGCACTTGTGTTTGGGCTCACTTAGTGGTTGTGATGGTCCGTGTGATTGACTCCTTTCTCGTCAATGGACTCAGCTTCTGATTCAACTCCATGTTTTGCTGGTAGACCAAACACACACCCACACACACACAATGTAAAAAGAAACATTCAATGTATGTCCTCTCGAATATCAGCAAATGACCAATTTTCGTGGTCTCATTTTGTGCAGAAGGAGGCAGTGACGGCAACTGCCCTCCCACCCCCTGCCCCCACCCCCTCCCCATTGGATCTCACCGTTTTGAGAGTCTCCAGCAGGGTCTTGCTCTCCCCCAGCTGCTCGCGCTCGCGCCCCGTCTGCTCCTGCAGGCCGCTGTACAGCTCGCCCAGCCGCCCGGCCTCCAGCTGGTACTCACCCAGGCGCTTCTGCACCCCGCACAGGGCACGCGCACAGACCCCACGGCCTACACGGGCTGCTGGGGCACGTGCTGTCCGCGAGTAGCAGCACCTGCGAGGTCCAGCACGGCGCACGAGGGGGTGCGGTGGCCAGCACCATGCCCACACGCCTTTGGCTCCCTATTGCTGATGTTTACACGCTGCATCAGGGTATTCAAACTAAGGCTGAGTAGACCTAGGGGAGGCCCAGGACCGGTTCAAATAATATTCATTGGTGTTGGCCGGGGAGCGGGAATCGAACTCGGGCCCCTGGGTTTGTATCGCGGCGCGCCGATCACTGTGCCACCACTCCCCACGCACACTCGCGTACACCAACGAACACACCGGGTAGCTCACACACCGGCATTTCACACGCGCGCGTGAACACGACGAGCCAACTCAACGTTGGCACACACACACACACACGAGCTCCGTGGATCGTTAGATCGCAGGGCCGTGAGAGATGACAACAACCTGCGGAGTCGTATATCCAGCAGTGGATCGCACGCGGCCGATGACGATGATGGCGATGTAGACGACGATGATCTGAGGCCACGGACTCACCTTGAGACCGTCGATCTCGGAGTCGTGGTCGTCGCGCGCCTGGGCCAGGAGACGCTCGAACTTCTGCTTCAGGTCGTCGACGCAGACGCGGGCGGCACGCTCCCCCGAGCCTCTACTCGCCACCAGCTGTGCCACAACATCAACAACAAAATCAACAACAACAATATCGACAACAATAACCTTACATCAACAACATCGACAACATCAATAACATCAACAACAACATGGATTACATCAACAACAACATTATCAACATCATCATCATCATCATCAACAACACCACCAACTACATCACCAACATCAACAACAATATCTATTACATCAACAACAACATCCATTACATTAACAACAACATCAAGAACATAAAAAATCTGGTGGTGATGCCACCTTTTCCAACCAAATGCATCTTCATTGTATGAAGAATCCATTCGCAAATCCATGTGGTGTGACGCTGTGCGACGTGGTGTGACGTCGTGTGACGCGGTGTGATGCGGTGCGACGCGGTGTGAAGCTGTGTGACGTCGTGTGACGCGGTGTGACGCTGTGTGACGCGGTGTGACGCGGTGTGACGCTGTGTAACGTGGTGTGACGCTGTGTGACGTCGTGTGACGCGGTGTGATGCTGTGTGACGCGGTGTGACGCGGTGTGACGCGGTGTGACGCTGTGTGACGCGGTGTGACGCTGTGTGACGCGGTGTGACGCGGTGCGTCACCTCGAGCTGCAGCGCCTCGTTGTGCCGGCGCAGCCTCGCCGCCTCCTCGTCGCGCTGCTGCAGCAGCTGCTCGTGCTGCGCCCGCCCCGAGCCCAGCTCCGCCAGCGCTGCACGCAGCCCGCGCAGCGTGGCCTGCGACGCGCACCGCGACTTCTGCTCGCGTGCGCACGGCACACACGCAGCACACACGCGGCACACACGCAGCACACACGCAGCACATTGTAGTGGGCTGGGGGGGGGGTATGGAAGGAAAACGGAGAACCCGGAGAAAATCCCATGCAGGACAGGAGGAGAAGATACAGACTCCACACAGAAACGCAACAAGACGTTGAGTAAATCTCACGGACAGAGCTCAGTGGCAGCACGTCCATGATCGCCGACGTCTGCGAGAGAGGACGTGGCTCACAGAGAGAGAGATGAGTTGGTGGCGATGTAGAGGGGAGGCGAGTGTTCCTCGCGGGGAGGCGGTGGGGGGTGGGGGGGCACCTCGAGGTGCTGGTTCTCCGTGTAGAGAGCGAGCACCATCTCCGAGTACTGCTCCATCTGCTCGCCCGTGCTCCTCAGCTGCTCCTGCAGCTCCGCCTTGCGCCGCTCGGCTTTCTGGGGGGTGGACACACAGAGTGGCGCTCGGAGCGGCGTGCGGGACGTGGGGCAGCGACGTCACGTGGTGGCACTCACAGTTCTCCCACATGGTCCACCCACCCATCAATCCATCCCTTCACTCACCCATATACATCGACCAATCCACCCGTTCATGCATCCACCTCATCCAACCAATCCAACACATCTACCCAGCCATCAATCAATCAAACAATCCATCTATGCACCCATCCATATCTCAATCCATCCAACCATCAATCAATTCATCCACCAACCCATCCAGCAATCCAGTCACTACCGATCCGTTCACCCGTGCACCTATCCCGTGCACAAGATTCATAGATGCAGGCGCACCTGGCATTCGCCCTGCGAGTGGATGATGGTGTCCTCCAGGCGCAAGAGCACGGCGCTGAACAGCGCGTGCGATCGCTCCAGGGACGACTCCAGCTGTGGGGGGAGGGGAGGGGTGTGTCACTCTGCTCATCGAGTCAGACTAAAGCACCCACAGGGAGCCACGCGCCACCGGTGAGGGCTGCCACTCGCGATGAGCTCCACAACACAGCTGGGGACTAGTCCACTCTACGAGCAGGAGAGGAGGGGCTCACACTGCCTGTGACTGCGCTGTCGCGGTTTGGTACATTGTTGACGTTGATGTTCGGCGAGGTGTTACCCATCGGGCGTCTACCACTGATGATGGCCCGATGCTTGCGCTTGTTGTGGTGGAACAAGCGGATTTGCTCCACACGGCTCCTGCCCCGCGTGCCGTGCACGGGCTCACAACATTAAACTTACAATTGTATCTGCCTTTTGCTTTATTGTAACGTCATACCAAAGTGAATTACTGTCGTTATTGTGATGATTGTTGTTGTTGAGCAGCTGACAGGGATTGCGAATATCCCTGAGAAGAATCTTCCCAGAGGAGTGGCTTTGGGAGGATGGTCCCGGGAACCGAGGCAAGGTGGCCAGGGCCTAACCCCCCCCCCCCCCACCTCTTCATTCACTGAATGAATGAATCGTAAAATGAATGAATGAATCGTGAAATAATTAATACATTATTAGACTGGTTACTTCATTCACAACCAAATGAATGAATAATCAAAATAATGAAGGGTTCAATCGTTCAACAAAGCAATTTACGAATCGGTCATAGCATGAAATTAATCACAAAATGAATGAATAAGTCAATCATCAAAATAATAAAGATTCAGACATCCAACGGGGGAATGAATGAAGAATAAAGCATGACACGAATTAATCAATGAATGAAATTATTGAATTAATCATCAAACGGAACAAATTATTAAAGCGTTCAACAACAAAGGAACTAATTAATCGTTTAAACCACGAATTCATCCGCGAATGAATGAATGAATGAACAAACGCCTGCACACCTTAGTTACCGAAACGCAGACATCTTGGGCGTTAAGACAACGTTCAAAGCAAACCTCCCAGGGAGTTAAAGAAGCAGCAGCAGCATTAATAAAACCATTCAGAGGAATGTGCCCCGCAGTGGCTGCGGTGCACGATGCACGCGCCCGATCCGGTCAGCCCACACGACCGCACCTGAATAATAATTATAATAATAATTATAATAATTATAATGATCCTGCTGCCGTGACTGCGATTGCTGCTACTCACCGCCAGAGCCGTCCCAACAGGACACGGCGAATCGGGGCGAACGCCCCGGGCCCTGCACTTTTGGCAGGGGGGGGGTGGGGGCGCGCTTTCAATGTCATGGTGTCAGATGTAATACTTCTGGTTTAGTTTGAAGGAGTCGGGAGGGGGGGGCACACGGTGGGGTTTGCCCCGAGCACTACACCTGACTATTGCCGATATAACCCCTCCAACGAAGACACAACAATAAGTCAGAGGTGCTGAGTTCCTGCTGCTCAGATGCACCACAACGAGGCGCTGCTTGCTGGTTCATCATCTCCTAGCGAGCGGAAATCCCACATTCTCAGGGCGCTTTTGAATTTGCCACAAAGTTGTACAGGTGGAGGAGGCTTGGAAAGGCCTTCATCCAGCAGTGGATTGACCATGGCTGCTGATGACGTTGATCATGATGATGACTCACCTGTGATAGACGGGAGAGGTGGTCTCGGCTGTCCTGGGAAAAGGCATCGTCCTCATTCTCGTCGTCCACTCCGTTCTCCTCCTCCTGCAAAGACAAAGATTCCCCCGTATAGCCTCTAACAGAGTGTTGGGGCAAGTGCGGTT
>NC_136289.1:14152078-14215547 GCF_964198595.1 Lampetra fluviatilis
TGGGGAGCGGTGGCGCCGCGGTTAGCGCACTGTGCTACAAACCCGACAGGCGACCTGAGCTCTACTCCCAACCACGGCTAACATCAGTGGCTCAGAGTGAAACATGAACCGGACCTGAGCTAGACCCTCTTCGCCAACCTGCACTGACCAGAGTGGTGAAGTATGGTCACACGGCCTCCATGACCGATACGGCGTGGCTAATGTGACGATTCATATTATCATCACGTGGAGTTTCTAGCACCATTGGTTGTGGGATTGAAAAACTAATTTCTTGAGAGCTGCTTTTGTGTTTATGTTGTTGCCCTTCCCCCGCACGGTTGGCAACGCACGGTGCGAAAGAAGTTCAACATACCTACAAGTAGGATGAAGTTTGACTTGCGTGGAAGAGTAGGCCAAATACCCTCTTTCTAGATCTGCCTCTAGTGGAGGCCCTTCATCCAGCAGTGGCTAGAGCAAATCAAATGCAGGGCTGCTACTTTACCAATACCCCCACCGCCTCGTGGCTGCAGAATGTCTGGTGGTGGTGGTGGAAGAGGAGGAGGGGTGGGCGTGGTGGTGGTGGAAGAGGAGGGGTGGGCGTGGTGGTGGTGTTGGTGGAAGAGGAGGAGGAGGTTGTGGATGAGGGTGTGAGTGAGGACACGCCGAGTTTACCCAATCGCCACTCCTCGCTCCCTCCACATCAACATTCTGATTACTGCAAACATCTTGATGGGTGGGCGGATAAGCCGCACTCCCCCTGCAGTAACACCTATGATAGATTCGTATGGGGCACGTGGTCTCGGGACTTCTCGCCCACACCACAGATCCAGGTAGACGCCAGGCTGTGACGTGTGCATTGCGCCGAGGGTACCTGGTGTGATGACGTCAGGGACGGGTGACGCTTCAGACTAACCTGAGCCACATCATTAACCCGGACATAGCATTACCTCCCCCGCCATAGCATTAACCCGGACATAGCATTACCTCCCCCGCCATAGCATTAACCCGGACATAGCATTACCTCCCCCGCCACATCATTAACCCGGACATAGCATTACCTCCCCCGCCACATCATTAACCCGGACATAGCATTACCTCCCCCGCCACATCATTAACCCGGACATAGCATTACCTACCCCGCCATAGCATTAACCCGGACATAGCATTACCTCCCCCGCTATAGCATTAACCCGGACATAGCATTACCTCCCCCGCCATAGCATTAACCCGGACATAGCATTACCTCCCCCGCCATAGCATTAACCCGGACATAGCATTACCTCCCCCGCCATAGCATTAACTCAAACAAAGGTGAGAAAGTCTTTGCCGTTGCGGCACCGGCATTTTTGGACCACCTTATTTCCTCCCTGGACGTCGTAAATCTTCCTTAAAAAATTATTCTGAAGCAGAGAATTGCTGCAGGATACAGCCACGGCGGGCAATGTGACGTGTAACACGTTGCTCCATAGCGGTGCGTCGATAGCTACATTGCCACGTGCAAGTCTATCGAGTGGCTACTGCACGTGGTCTCTTGGTGTGGTCTGGGTCTGTTGTTGTTTAGCTGCCTTGCCCACGCTTGCATTCAGTGGTGAAAAACTCGGCATTACTTGATCAACTTACTGTGCCACTTGTACTAATGTATCTTATTTATTTGTCAATTGTCTTATTTGTTAATGTTTCGTGGCGTTTTTACCTTTTCTATATTTTGCACTGTTATCGTTGTTTTTCTTTTGTTTGTTGTTGTTGTGAATCGCTGACCCCCCCCCCGCCCTCTGAAAAAAAATCTTCATAGCTCATCGGATTCCTCCTGCAGCCTAAATAAAGATTCTGATTATGATCTCCCTAATACTACTAATAGTAACTCTAGCATTAACTCTCTAATAGTAACCATAGCGTTAACCCTATCATAGCCTTAACTCTCTAATAGTAACCATAGCATTAACCCTATCATAGCCTTAACTCTCTAATAGTAACCCTAACATTAACTCTCTAATAGTAACCATAGCAGTAACTGTAGCATAGCCGTTACCTCCATTTCCCTAACACTAGCCTTGGCAATCATCGTCAAGCATGACCAATCCACTGCTGGATGAAGACCTCCCATAAGCATCTCTGTCAGTCTTGGGATGCAACAATTCACGCAGTACGTGGACTCGAGCCGATTTCCTCGCTCCGTCTCCTCCCCGGTGGCCTGGCGGTGCATTCCATCCGCTACCTGCCACTCAGTCGTTATTGGGCGCCGTGGTGGTGAGATGTTAACTACCTCGCTTGGTATACAGGAGGTCGTGGGTTCCATCCCGAAACTGACACACGTGTGTTTGGAGTTTGCGTGTGTTTGGAGTTTGCGTGTGTTTGGAGTTTGCGTGTGTTTGGAGGTTGCGTGCGTCTCTCCCCGTGGTCGCGTGGATTTTTCTGCTATACTTTTTCCCACGTGACAAGCCACTTCGTTAAGCTATCATTTGTGGCCAGGTCGCGTCTGAACAAGAACTGTGTAGCGCAGTGGCGCCTTACCTGGTACAATAAAACACAGTTTACTCTTCTTTGGTTCTTTCAGTAAAGTCACGTAGAAAATAAAATAAAAATGCAATTATTTAATTTATTTTCTTTCTACGTGACTTTACCGAAAGAACCAAAGAGTAATTGCTGCAGTCACGAAAGCTCCAAATCAAGTTTAAAACATAGTTTAGTTTGTTAACCATCGGGCACCGTGGCGTTTCCCACACAACACTTCACCTGCCAGTCACTAACGCACGCGGTCTCTTTCACCTGGACGGAATGTTCTCTACACACTAGGAGTTGCCGCTCTTTGACTCCAATTGTAATTCCAAGCGTGCATCTCTGAATGCGTTACACCGATCACGGAATCAAATCATTGCCTCGCCTTAACCACAGTCTTAACCCTGGCATAGCACGACTTCTTTCTCCCCCCACCCTGACTATAGTGTTAACGCGAGCATAGTGTTACCGAACACAACAACCATAACCATAGCCTTAACCCGAGCACATAGCATTAACGTTCTAAGCCCAGCCCTAACCCGAACACTTACTCGAACCCTATCCACAATAACCCCGAGCCTTAACCCTATAACCCCGACCCACAGTCCTAATTGTAATCCCTTGTTCTTACACTCGCCCCCTAACCTCAAGTCTAACCCTAGCATAGACCACGACTATTGCCCAGACCCCACGAATTGATGTCACCCCTGAAGTCTGAACCCATAATGATTGCGCACCGTGACCACTACCGTGTAAACCATTACCCCCATCCCGTGCGACCCGGGTCCCTGGGGCGTGGGGCGGTGGCTTGTGAGCACGTGAGACGGAGGGGGGGCGGTGGGTTGTGAGCGCGTGAGACGGAGGGGGGAGGGGGGGCGGTGGGTTGTGAGCGCGTGAGACGGAGGGGGGAGGGGGGCGGTGGGTTCCCCCACTTTTCCCACATTCCCCAGGTGTGGCCGTTGAGTGTGGGAGTAAACACAATAATTTAGCCATTCAGGGTCCAATTAGCGCAATTAGGCGCGGGTGACGCCGGGAACGCGTGCAGTCTGTGATCGGCACCCCTCCCCCATCCCCCCTTCGCGTGACGCAACTGTGTGCGTGTGTGTCTGGGTATGCAGCTACGTTGGCCTGTTCGCGTAGCCCGCATGCCCAAGCAGCTTCTGTTTGGCCGGAGAGAGGGGGGCTAAACGGGCGCGGCACGGGCTGAAGAAGAGATGGAGTGATGTGGTACAGGAGGACGTGGAGCTGAGTGGACTTGCCGATGACTGGTACCAGCGGTGTCAAGATCGGCCTCTGTGGAGGAGGCTCGTGGAGGACGCTGCTACTGGGCAGTTGGAGGCAGTCGCCCTCCAACAACAACGACGGAGGGCGGAGGAGCGACGCCCGACATTTCGCCGGGCGGCTAAAACGCCGCAAGTTGGCGCAGTCGGAAGCACAGGCGGTGCATCTCTGACGATAATGTCAGTCAGTGACCCCATGGCACATGCACCTGTCCCCTGACCACTTGCCAGCAAGCCTTCGACACTTTGCGTGGCCTCAAATTGCACCTAGCGTGACAGGCACTGCGGTGATGTCACCGCCACTTCAGAAGCAGAATGAAAATCTTTATTTAGACTACTGGAGGAATCCGATGAGCTGTGAATCTATTTTTCTTTCACAGATGTTCAGCATGGGTGGGTCAGAAATTAGTGGTGAACGGCAGCTGTTGTTTGTCCTTCTTTGTTACGTCCTTAATAGGCGCTCGCTAACAGCACTGGCTCGTGTGGTCTATTCAGCCAAGCTGTGGATCTTTGAGTCGGTGTTTAATGACCGTAATCAACAACCACCAACTCCTGACGTGGGCACAATAACAGCTGACATCTGTCAGCTACCGATCAACCACTCGCCTTGATTGATGTGCATTTAATAGATGCACTCTTACTAGTATGGACGTACCAATTAATTCAACGCAGACAGCGTTCATTGCTTCGCGAGTCACGTGGGACGTGTTTATCAATCATCGGACGCGCGGAGCGTGGAACGATTATTCGAACGGGGAGTCAATTGTTAAACGCGACAAGACGAAGGGGGGGGGGGGTGTCGAGTCGCGGGGACTGCGAAACCCCGAGGGGAGACCGAGTCAGCGACTCAACGGAGGGTGAATCGAGGACGCCACTCATCACGCTCGATGCCTCCCTGTGCGCACTGCTGACACCCAGCCGGTGTCACACGCGCGAGTTAATATTATTATTATTGTTATGTGTGTGTGTGTGTGAGCCTAGTTAGTGCACGTAGTCTGGCACGAGCGCCTTAGTGACGTCACCGCCACTCTGCGGCGAATGGCGACTGTTGTCGTCATTGTTGTCGTTGTTGGTGTGGTGAGGTCCACCCGCCCGCCCTCTCTCGTGCGCTGTGCCGGTCTTCGTAGGTGCTACTCGCTAACAGCACTTGCCCCAATAGTATGTTCAAAGGCTATACGTGAATATTTGTCTTTGTACGTGCGCGCGTATGAGTGTGTATACATGCACACGTGTGCGTTCATGCATGTGCGCTCGAACGCATTTGGGTATGTGCGAGCGCGCACGTGGATAGGTACAGGTGTGGGCGCGTGTTTGCATGTACACGTGTTTGCATGTACGCGTGTTTGCATGTACGCGTGTTTGCATGTACGCGTGTTTGCATGTACGCGTGTTTGCATGTACGCGTGTTTGCATGTACGCGTGTTTGCATGTACGCGTGTTTGCATGTACGCGTGTTTGCATGTACACGTGTTTGCATGTACACGTGTTTGTATGTACGCGTGTGTGTATGTACACGTGTTTGCATGTACGCGTGTTTGTTCGCATGCGAGGCTACGTTGTGGGCAGCTGAGAGTGAGTGAAGTGCAGCAACATCAGTCGTTGTACTGCACTTCTATGCTCCCACGCCTCACCCTCCACCCGCTTTCACCCAGCTCGTGCTGACCAGCCCGGTGACATCACCACAGCGCCTGTGCCAGGCTATGTGCACCTTGAGGCCAAGGCCCGTTGGCAGGTGGTCACGCAACAGAACCCAGGCGCCGTGGGTGGGTCGACCGACTGAGACGACCGGCAGATTCACCACCTGTGATCAGCACGGTTGGGTACGTACGGCGCTAAAGAAGTTCTACCTACGTACGACCGACCGACCCCACCACGCACCTGCCCATGACGCTCTCGGCTTGCTTCGACAGCGCCCGGTCCAGCTCGTCGGCCCGATCGCAGAGGCGCGCCACCCTCGCGGCCACCGCCTCCGCCTCGGCGTCCCGCGCGCTCCGCCGCTCCGCCTCGGCCCGGCGCGCCGCGTCGCGCGCGCCCCGCGCCGCCTCCAGCTCCGACTCGGCGCGGCGCGAGGCCCCCAGCGCCGCGTCGCGGGCCGCCTGGGCCCGGCGCGCCGCCTCCCGCAGGACGCGCACCTCGGCGCGCAGCTCCGCCTCGACGGCGCTCGAGCGCGCGGCCTCATTCGTGAGCCGCAGCCGGTCGAGCGCGGCGAGCTGCGTGGTCATCTGGGGGGAGAGGGGTCGATTCAGAGGAGGAGTAGGTACGGGGAGCAAGGGGGGAGAGGGGTCCAGAAAATGAAAGGGTGGGGGGGGGGGTGAAGTGTCCAGTCGGGAGGAGTGATGACACGAGTTCAGACCGACTTGCTACCGACTTGCTACTGACTTGCTACACGGTAGTCCTAGCCCTACCCGATTCGCCCGCCACACGCCAGTACGAGCGCTATCCAAATGGAACATCCAGACACGTAGCACTCTGCCTAGCACTGACCGCTGTCTTCACCAAACGGGTAGGTGCCACAACACTCCAACCCGAACTATCCCGGCTAGACGCTACTGCTACGAACCCTAGCCAACTTGGCATGCAGCCCGTCACGACTTCTTAGCTCTATCGCTAACCAGCTAGCCGACCACAAGCCGGTGCTCACCCCAACACTCACCAACTACAGCCCAGACACTCACCCAACTAACTAGCAGTGGATGACTCACCCTGCCCCTAACCAACTTGGCCACGAGCACGAACACTCCCGTGCCCCTGCCACGTGGTGTTCACATTTCCTACACCCCCCCCCCCCAAGTGGCCAGGTGAAAAATGATGATAGCGGTGATGATGAAACTCGGTGAAGGAGCGGGAACGAACGTTGCAGGAATGTTGTGTTCACCTACAAAGACGCACAGGTGAACGTACCCCCTCCCCCCTCCTCTCACCGCGGGCATCCTTTAACAGACTGCTGGGGCGAGTGCCGTTAGCGAGAACTTCTTAACTCACGCGCAAAGACGAACAAAGACAACGTTTCTCTGTATAGGCTTTAACAGACTTGCGGCAAGTGCTATCCATATGCGCACGAGGGAGCGGTGTGGCTAGCACCCCACGCTTGGCCGACTTTGTCTCCCCGAGTGGCGATGTTTATACATCGCACCAGGTATTCATTTGAGGCCGAGTCGACCTAGGAGAGGCCGAGGACCGCTTCAGATAATCGTCACTGGTGTTGACCGTGAGCGAGAATCGAACTCGTGTCGCCCGGGTTAATAGCGCGGCGCGCTAACCACTGCTCCACCGCTCTCCATAAACACACGGACACACGCGCACACACTCGCGCACAAACACGTAAGAAACACACATGCACTCACACACGCACACACAAGACACTCCCACATCAGACACTCTCGCTCACACGGGCATTTAAACCACGCGAAACTTGCGGGAGCTCTCACCCACCAACTCACCCACCAACTCACCCACCAACTCACCCACCAACTCACCCACCAACCCACCCACCCACTCACCCACAAACTCACCCCCCAACTCACCCACCAACTCACCCACCAACTCACCCACCAACTCACCCACCAACTCACCCACCAACTCACCCTCCAACTCACCCTCCAACTCACCCTCCAACTCACCCACCAACTCACCCACCAACTCACCCCCCAACTCACCCCCCAACTCACCCACCAACCCACCCACCAACTCACCCCCCAACTCACCCACCAACCCACCCACAAACTCACCCCCCAACTCACCCACCAACCCACTACCCAACTCACTCACCAACTCACCCGCAAACTCACCCACCAACCCACCCACCCACCCACCCACCAACTCACCCACCCACCAACTCACCCACAAACTCACCCACCAACCCACTCACTCACCTCCGCGTCTCGAGTTGCGACAACCTCCGCCCCGCGTCGCCCTTCCCGTTCCAGTGCTGCTCGCAACTCGGCAGAGACGCGCTCGCAGCTCCCGCAGCGCTGCGGCGAAGATGGGCGCAGGAGATGATCGGCGAGTGAGGGTGGCCGATGGGGTGGTGGGGGAGATGGAGGAGGCGGGGGGTTGGGGTGAGGGATGGGTGGGTCGAGAGAGAGAGAGAGGGGGGGTGGGATGTTGGCGCGATAATTATTATTATAGCGCAAAGGCAGGCGACGCGATGACTCGGGCAGAGGCAATTGGCAAATGCGCCGGGTTCGGGCGAGGGCTCGCGCGGTGGAGCTGACCGACGTGAAAGGGGAGAGAGATTGCGTAGCTCGCGTGTGTGTGGGTGGGTGTGTGTGTGTGGGTGCAAGTGGAATGTGTGCGTGGTATGTGAGTGTGTGAAAAGTATGACGTGTGGGGTGGAAACGTGTGTGCGGTGAGCACCTATTATCATTCTCAAACAAATTATTTGTGGTCGTGGTGGTGCGCGATTACACACACGCGAGTTAGGACACACGCACACACACCTTTTATGATGACATTGGCGTATAAATAGTTACCTCATACGTCTATAGAAATCGACTCAAGCTTCCCCTAACCACGTGGCTTCCGTGGCCGCCCCCTCTCCTCCGCCCCCTGTGAGAACAGACGCTGTCGATACAGCATCTCCCCCCCCCTCGTCACATCTCCTGACGCTTGGCTGCCGTTTCTCCGTTCCTTTTCCATAATTTACTTATTTTTATTATGATTCCCCATTATTTCTCTTCCCTGTCCCCCTTTATTTTTGACGTGCAATGGTTCTGAACCTGGCGCAACGTGTACACTTCCCGCCCGAGGCTAACTGATATCGCTAGCGAGTGATATTTGATCCGGTCTTGTGTGCTGCCACTTTGATCGTTTAAATACCTGGTGCGGTGTGTAAACATTAGCGCTGGGGAGACAAAGGGGGTAGGGGTGGTGTTGCCCCCCCCTACCCCGTGTGCCATTCTGGCATTAATAGGTGCTCGCTAACAGTACTTGACCCAGCAGATTTATGAAGGCTATACAGGTGAATGTGTCTGTGTTTTGTAAGTGTGCAGTGTGTGTGTGTGTTCTCGGAGGTCTATAGCGCCTAAGGGGTTACACTTTCATTATCCTACCGTGTAATGTGTGCGTAGCGATGTGTGGCCGTAACCATGTGTGTGTTTGTTTGTATCTATAGGTACCGTGCCTGCCTTCATAGGAGCTCGCTAACAGCACTTGCGCCAAACGTCTGCGAAGGCTATACGGGGGATCTCTATCTTTACTGTATCTTTGCGGAGCGATGGCGCATTGAGATACTTCAACATGAAAGGCGCTTTATAAAGATTATTATTCGCGCACTGCGCCACGAACCCGGCGACTCGAGTTCGATTCCAGCTCACGACCAATATCAGTGGTAAATATTTGAGTCGGTCAGGGGTCTCCCCTTAGGCCGACTTTCTCAAGTGCTGCTGATGCTTGCGACGCATTGCACCAATGGCAGGCGGCACACGATGGGTGCTGTTCGGGTCAGGCTGCGCAGTGCCCGCCTTAATCGGATACTCGCAAACAGCACTTGCCCCAACGGTTTGTTGAAGGCTATACGGGGGACCTTTATATCTGTGCGTGATCTTATCGCGTGCGCTGTTGCATGCCCCCATTGTGACGAATCCTTTCACGACAATAGTGACGACCCCCCCGCCGTGGGGAAAGAAAGCATTCACATTCCTCCTCGCGTATTCTTAACTCGACTATCGAATTACTCCGCTCGGCTTCCCGTAAGCTGGGGGCGGGTCACCGGCTCTCGATCCCAGGTGTGCCTCGGTTCGTTTTGGGGTTACAGGCTTCCCTCGCTCTGTATGCGGGCTGCCTTTGCGAGATTAAGCAGAGGTACGACGAACCAATTTCTACCCAACATTCACGATATGCGGTTTGAATTCACTCATATGTGGTCGAACGTGGGGCAACATTGCGTGTGCTCTGTGTAATGCGCGTGCTGTTTGCGGTTTCGCTTTCAAGTACGAAACCTCACGCGTCTTACCGCATAACGCGGAGAAATGACATCAGCGATCACAAGCTAGGACAGAAGAACTCTCCGTGTCGTTCAGTGGCCCATCCAGCCCCCACCTCCCGCCCACCCTCCCCCTCTCAATTGGTACGGAAGCGAGACAGCCGTCAGCTCCCACCACCGACCCTCTTAATCCCGCCCAAGGTCGCACAGTGTCCCGCGAGGATCTATCAAGCTCGACGACGTGAGAGCAGTGGAGTGAGCAAGGGCGAGACCTCTAGAGGCACCGCCGTAGGAGGCCCGTCGTACAGGAGGAGGCTCGTGAAGGACGCTGCTCCTGGGCAGTCGGAGGCAGTCGCCCTCCAACAACAAACGGAGGGCGGAGAAGCGACGCAATCATAACAAGCGCTCCCTTGAAACGATTGTACCCCACGTGACAATTTAAGTTGTTTGTACTGCGTCGCGTGGTGGACGGTCGCAGCGACACAAAGTTGGCCACATCATTACGTTGCCCAAACCAATAATAATAATGAATTATGAATCATTACAAAACATGGAACCGATGGCTTTTTTTTAACTCAAATTGGACCAGTGTATTTAAAATCAGCGATCTGTGAAATTGTCCAAATATGTATACGAACGCCCAGGAGGCTCAGACAGAGATCTGGGAATCGTGCCACATTGCCGTGGTTTGGGGTTTGCGTGCGCGAGATGATAGGTGCTCGCCAACACCACTTCACGAGTGGACGCGCGGGTGTTTAGTTTAGCGTCTCGGCTGATGACGCTCGGTGTAATCTCCAGCGAAACGTCGGACAAAATTGCCCAACGCTCGCTCGGGCCTTTTCAACATCACCAAGCTCCTCCGGTTTGACTGAATAACCCAGACATCGATGTGGATCACGTTCGTACCACGTGAACGTGCCAACTGGACTTGTTTGGCTCTCTCGTCGGGTGGTGGAGGGCTCTGGTTAACCAAACCGAGATCACAAACACGACGATCAAAAACCCAAACATAAACTAATTATTAATTGTAATGAATAATTTCGGTATAAAGTAGAACACGGGAGAGGCGTAGTGAGAGGTGGGGGGGCTATTACTGGAGTCCTTCCCCCGCACCTCCGATTATAATGATCACGTTTGGCTACGTACGGTGTGAAAGAAGTTCAACGCACATACATGCAGTCGCGGTGTAAACACCACCCCTCCCCCAATCCTCCACCCGCCCTCCACCGTGGGAGGTGCCCTGACGCTTCACCGCCACACTCCAACAAACCCCATCATTACCGACCTGAGGCTGCAGGGAGGCGACGGGGAGCAGCTGGTGCTGGTACTTATGGTTGCCCGCGAGGGCTCCCTGCAGGGCTTTTTCCGACAGAACGGCGGCCGCCACTATTCAGCAGTGAACTGCGGCGGCGTGAAAAGACCCCCCCCCCCTGCCTCTCAAGAGCGCGGGGGGGAGGGGGGCAGCAGCGCGCTTTGTCCACTCGCGTCACGCGCCGTCTCGCTTGCTGCGTCCGTGGCTCCAGACGAAATGCGCGCAGCTCCTCAGGGGGTTGCCCGCCTTTGATGTCTTCATTGTTTTTTGACATTGTGTATACACACACGTGCTGTGCTGCAGCGGAAAACATTTGCACCTGTGGTACGCTACGGGACGGGGAGTAGACGAGTCAAGGAGGTAATGGATGTGGACAAGAGGAAGGTATCCCAAGAAGAGTCTCTCAAGACGGCCAAAGAGGAGGGGAGGGCTCAAGATGAGCAGAAGGAAGAGAGGAGCGCCAGAAGGAGGAGCGCCAGTGCAGGAATGGAGGAGGAGGAGGAAAGGGAGAAGGAATGACCGGCTGGAGATGTTGGGGACGATGATGACGACGATTATGATGATGACGACGACGACGATGACTATGATGACGATGACGACGACGACGATGACGACGATGACGACGATGACGATGATGATGATTATGATGACGATGATGATGATTATGATGACGATGATGATGACGATGAGAGGGGAGGAACAAGAGAGGGCGAGAGAGAAGGAAGGAACGAGCGGGAGGAATCTGCACGCAGGAGCGGCGTCTGTTTTCACGGGGGGCGTTCCGTGACGAGCGGAATGGAATCTGGTTCGCAAAGTACAGACGGGGCTTCCTCGGCAGGCTACCTCGGTGCGCGCATTTCTCTCTGCGCTCCCAGAGCCGTCACCCTGGCGCCGACACGAGGCGGTGGAGGCGCACAGATCGTGAGCCTCGGCGGTGCGTGGCGCTTCTGCTATCGAACTCCCCGGGTTGACGGGGCTCTGATGGTGCTGCTGCTGCTGCTGCTGATGATGATGATGATGTTGTGCCCGTGTTCGAGACGGCGGCGCCTAATGGCCTCACGCGTCGCAGAGGTCGCGACCTCCGAGAGGAAACTGCGTCGATGGGATAAAGCTCGCGCGCTGTTCTGTGTTCCGCGCTGCTGCTGTTGCCGCCTCTCACCCGTGCTGTCGTCACGACACCTCTACTGTCGTCACATCAGCTGGACTATCATCACATCACCTTTGATGTCATCACATTACCTGTGCTCTGGTCACATCGCCTGTACTATCATCACATCACCTGCACGGTCATCACATCAGCTGTGCTGTCATCACATCACCTGTGCTGTGATCTCTTTACCTGCGAGTTCCTCTTGCTCGGTGACTCTGGCTCGACAGAAATTTGGCCGCGTTCTCCGTTCATCTCGACAGCACGCCTGCCGCAGCGTACACACGTGTGACACACACGTGACACATGTTAGATACGCACACACACGCGTAGCACATGGTGTATACACACTTACAACACACGAATGTAACGCGTAACACGTGCAACAAATACAACACACACGCACTTGTGTAACACGCAGACAGGGTTAGGTGCAACGCGGCATCATTGCGGGAGTTATTGTGGCTGATCTCCTGCGTGTGGCTGATGTCCATGCGGTTTTGCATCGAGGTGGTTAATGAGCTTCACAATTGCGTAGGAGTCGCGGAGTGGCGAATAACCGCTGCTGTGATGACGCCTTCCTACGCCTCCTCCTTCGTATTTGTGAATCGGGCCATTGAGTTGTTCTACGTTCCACGGATTTATTGACCGATAATCTTATATATAGAGGACCGCAGAGCTGGGAGGTGGGTTGGGGGGGGGATTTTGGCACCAGCTGACCTCCGCTTGCTGCTGCTGCCTTCCCACTCATCCACGGTTCCCCTTCCTAACCCCTCCGAGTTAAAATAATAACATGATAACTATTGTATTATTACTATTGTGTTAACGTACCGGCTCGGAGACTCGGGACCCAGGTAGGCCTTGGTGACCAGGATCTCGTTCTGCACGAGCACCAGGCCAAGCAGCAGCCGCTCCATCTTCTCCGCGATCTCCTCCGACCTCTGTGCCACAGCGACACGAGGTCGAGACACGCACGGCCCGAGAGGCATTGGCGGCTAAGCGTCGTCGTCGTCCTCGTCACCGGCATCAATGTTTACCAGGTATACTCAAGGCCAAGGGGAGGAAGAAGGAAGGGTAAATAGAAGCGCATTCGGAGAAGAGAGAGCGAAGCAGTGCGTCGTGAGGAGGGGCTTCGCTGCTGAACTTTGTTTTGCACGCGTTTGCTGTTTGTCATCGTGTTGACTCAAGAGCTCTCCGAGCCTATTCTCGTCTCTTGAGTTCTTTCCGAGCTATACAAAAATCACCTTGACACATCGCACTCTACGTGGGGGTGGGAAGTCAACAGTGGCTGCTCAGGAGGAATGTGGCATGTCCACCACTGGCCCTGTCGGGCTGTGAACAGGATATCGGCACCGATGCCTCCCGCGTGGCCCGTGAGAGCGGCAGGAGGTCACTTTGACCTTCGGCTGCCGCATGCGGCGGTTGCGAGTGATGGCGCTGGGATACTGCCATTGATCTGTTGGAAGATGCTTCTCAACGTCGTCACCACCTCCGTCAGCGTCATCATCATCGCTCGTGCCCAGAGGCTGCGTGTCTGCCGCTTGTTGTTGTTGTTGCTGCAGAGGTCCGCGGTTCGAATCCAGCGGCCGCCCCGGTTAATACTGCGATGTGGCATCAACCGTAATACTCCGACTACGCACCGTCTGCTTCACTCGCACTGGACCTTGCGATGTCCCGCGGCGTCGTTCGCAAGAGCAGGCCCTTGTGTGCCGACTTCACGTTTACATTTGGCCAAATATGAAAAATTTCACTGCAGATGACTCAATCTAAATCTACACAGCAGCAATCATCGCCCCCCCCCCCACATCCTAAAACTTGGCAGGACCCTCCTTGAAAATGAGTAATCAGAATCAGCGAAGGTAAATAGCCATAACAGCAATAATCATTACTCAAATATATCCACTGCTGGATTGATAATAATAATAAATGAAACTCAGCATAGATTACGACTCCGCATATCGGCACGCCCTGCCTCGTCTTGCCTGGTTCTGGAGTTCAGAGATGAATGACCAACGGACAACTCTGAATAAACCAACGGGAGCGTGATGATCATGATGATGATCTTGATGATGATCATCGTGATCAATGTTGTTGATTACGATCATGATCGCGTTGACGTCACGCTGCTGTGAGTGAACGCCAAGGTGGATGAGGAAAAAGTGGCGGAAACGGGAGGAGAATGCCAACAGCGAGAAGGAGGCGGAGGATGAGGAGGTGAGTGACGAGAATGATGATGGGGGTGAGGAGGAGACGAGGAGGAGATTTAGGAGCGTGATGATGATGGCAAATAGGAGAAAGAGGAAGAGGTTACGGATGATGATGCGAAAGTGCATGTTTACGAGGATGATGACCATGAAAAGAATGATGATGCCCCTGCTGCTGCTGACGATGATGCCACTGATGCTTGTAGTACTGATGCTTATGATTATGCTTCTGCTGATGATGCTGCTGCCGGTTCTTCTACTGCTGCTGATGCTGCCGATGCTGCTGCTGCTGATTCTTCTACTGCTGCTGATGAAGATGCTGCTGATAATGATACTGCTCATGATGCTGCTTATGCTGATGCTGCTCGCTGGTGATGCTGCTGCTGATTCTCTACTGCTGCTGATGATGCTGATAATAATACTGCTGCTGACGATGATGCTGCTCGCTGATGATGCTACTGATGACGATTCTGCTACTGCTGCTGCTGCTCGCTGATGATGCTGCTGATTCTATTGCTGATAATAATACTGCTGTTGACGATGATTCTGCTGCTCGCTGCTGATGATGCTGCTGCTCGCTGCTAATGATGATGCTGCTGCTGCTCGCTGATGATGTTGCTGCGAGCTGCTGCTGCTCGCTGATGATGTTGCTGCTGCTGCTGCTCGCTGATGATGCTGCTGCTGCTGCGAGCTCGCCCACCTGCCGGGTGTCGGGTGCGTGCCGCTGCCGCTGCTGCTGCTGCAGGGAGCTGGCTTCCCGCAGGGCGTCGCGGATCGCCGCCGCCGCTTGCTGCAGGGAGGCGCGGAAGCGGCGCGCGCGCGACTCGGGCAGCTCTGCCTGCTTCAGGATCACCAGCGTCTGGGGACACGCGGGGGAGACGCGGGGGAGACACGGGGGAGACAGAGGGGAGACACGGAGACACGCGGGGGAGACACGGGGGACACGGGGGACACACGGAGAGACAGGGGGAGACAGGGGGAGACACGGGGAGGCACGGGAGACACAGGAGACACGCGGGGGACACGCGGGGGACACGCGGGGGACACGCGGGGGACACGTGGGGAGACACGGGGAGACACGGGGGGACACGGGGGGACACGGGGGGACACGGGGGTCACGGGGGACACACGGAGAGACAGGGGAAGACCGGGGGAGACACGGGGAGACACGGGAGACACAGGAGACACGAGGGGGACACGCGGGGGACACGCGGGGGACACGGGGGGACACGGGGGTCACGGGGGACACACGGAGAGACAGGGGAAGACCGGGGGAGACACGGGGAGGCACGGGAGACACAGGAGACACGAGGGGGACACGCGGGGGACACGCGGGGGACACGTGGGGACACGGGGGACACGTGGGGACACGGGGGACACGCGGGGGGGGGACACGGGGACACACGGGGGAGACACGGGGGAGAAATAGAGGGGAGACACGGGGGGGACACGCGGGGGACACGGGGGGGAGAGACGGGGACACGCGGGGAGACATGGGGGACACCGTGAACAGGGAGAAAGGTGAATACAGGTGGAGCGATAGAGACACATGGGGACAGACACATGGGGACACGGAGACAGATGGAGGGGGGAACAGGAATAGAGTTTTAGAGACACGGAGACAGACGTAGCTGTCTATGTTGAACTTCTTTCGCGCCGTACGTAGCCAACCACGCTAATCGGAGGTGCGGGGGACGGGAGACATGGCGACACGGGAGACAGAGACACAGGGACACGAATACAGACATACAGACACATACAGACACATACATACAGACACAGAGAGACATACAGACACAGAGACACAAATTGACATAGAGACACGGAGATAGACATACAGACACATACAGACACAGAGAGAGACGGAAACAGACATACAGACACATATATACAGACAAATACAGACACAGAGAGAGACATACAGACACAGAGACACGGAGACAGATATACAGACACATAGAGACACGGAGACAGATATACAGACACATAGAGACACAGGGACAGACATACATACACATAGAAACACCTAGAGAGACATGGAGACACATAGAGACACGGAGACAGAAACAGAGAGACACAGAGACACGGAGACCGAAACAGAGAGACACAGAGACACGGAGACCGAAACAGAGAGACACAGAGACACGGAGACAGAAACAGAGAGACACAGAGACACGGAGACCGAAACAGAGAGACACAGAGACACGGAGACCGAAACAGAGAGACACAGAGACACGGAGACAGAAACAGAGAGACACAGAGACACGGAGACCGAAACAGAGAGACACAGAGACACGGAGACAGAAACAGAGAGACACAGAGACACGGAGACAGAAACAGAGAGACACAGAGACACGGAGACAGAAACAGAGAGACACAGAGACACGGAGACACAGAGACACGGAGACACAGAGACACAGAGACACAGACACAGGGACATGGTGGCGGGGGGGGCATGGAGGCAATGTGGTATCAGCAGTAGCAGCAGCGATGGTAGCAGTGCCAGCAGGTTGCCACTCATAGCCGTGGTTGCAGCAGCATCATCATCAGTATCATCATCAGCAGCAGCAGCAGCATCATCATCATCACGAGTGGAGAGGCCGTCGTTGTTGCTATGCAACGGAAGCTACGAGACAGCTGTCAATGCCACGCTCCTCTCACAATCCTCCTGTACCCGGAGCACGAAGAGCCATCCGCCTTCTTACGTTATAATAAAACGGCAAGATTAAATGTATCGTCAGGTTTAAAAAAAGAATATATATATTTTATAGGATTTAAGGAATATAAGCTAGAGCCATTTTACATGGGCCGCGGACGATCTTCAGCGTTCGTTCATCCCGCCTCTTCGGTGTCGCTACCCCTTAAGCGTCTTCCGAACTTTATCCTCCGCAGTTTCAATTCAACCTCAATGTTCATTTGAAACACGGAAAATCCCGCGCAGCCAGTTACCCAGCTAGCTTCGGTGGCAACGTCCCCGCAGCCGCCACTGACAACAACAACAACAAGAAGAGAGTTGCTGTTGGGGTGGTGGAGAGGAGCCCAGCCAGCAGCCAGCCAGGAAACTCGAGGCATTTGAATGGGAGTAGCATCATCTTTACGAGTGTTGACCCAGGAAAGCCTCGATACGAACACTGTCAGTAGCAAGTGCAGTGTGCCCCCGTGCCCCCCCCCCCCGTACCCCCCCCCCCCACACCTCGTCGAACCCCTTCTGCAAGAGCTCAGGGAGCGTCGCCTCCTCCCCCGGCGCCTCCGCGTGGCCGGGGGGGGCCCCATCCCAGCCCCCACCGTCGGCCCGGCCCCCCCTGGCGAGCCCGTCCCGCACGCTCTCGCCCTGCATCAGGTACTTGAGGAGCTGCGGGTTGGCGGAGGAGCCCCGCCGGCCGGAGGCGGGCACCGCGGTGGGACCCCCGTTCCGGGTGGCAGCGCCCTGCAGGGGGGTCACTGAGCGGCGCCCCCCAGAGGGGGCCCCGTTGACGACGCCAGAGAGACCCCTCTCATCCTGGTGGGGGGGGGGGGGGGAATGATGATTCCATGAGACGTTGAAGCCCGAGGACCCCACGAGTCGTGGAGTTGCGTTCGGCACGGACGCTTGCTCGGAGGCAGCGGCACGTGGTGCGGAGCCGTTCAGATCGAATCGATCTCGGGTCGCCGGGTTCGTAGAGCAGGGCACAGACCACTACACGACCGCCCCCTCCCCTCCCCTCCCCTCCCCACTATCTACCCCAACCCCCCCCCACACACACAGTAGCCACGCGTGCGGCAAGACGCCGGCCTGGCCACACGGCCCGCTCGGAATGGAGTCGAGTTGCATCGCGGCGTCTGCGAGTCTCGCTGGAATCTGCGTGGAGCGCCGCGGGCTCAGACGACGCCTCTGCTGCTGAAACTCTTGCTGCTGCTTCTGCTGCTGCTGTGCATTGCCCATCCGCCCTGCACCCACCCTGCACGAAACACCCTGCACCCCACCTGCACCCACTCTGCACCCGCCCTGCATGCTAACGAGGTAACCCGGGGCCGTGGGAGTGAGCGCCTCATTAACATCTCGAGGTGACGGCGACGCGGAGACAAAGATGAACTTGGACGCAGCGAGTCGAGGGGAGGCGAGCGGAGGGCACTGATGTCGCGGACGTGCTAGAGTGGAGGGGGGGGTCAGTGAATGGGTGAGTGTGGGTGAGTGTGGATGAGTGAGATGGATGGGGGCGTGGAGAGGCGAGTAGGCAATTGAGCGAATGGGTGAGCAAGTGGATGGGTAGATGAGTAAGTGGGTGGACTAGTGGATTAATCGGTGGAATGTGAGTGATGCTGTGGGTGAGTTTAAGGATAGGTGAGTGAGTGTATGGGTGGATGGATGAGTGGGGTGGGTGAATGGGTGGGGTGGGTGAGTGAATGGGTGGAGGGTAAAGTGATGAGTGACAGAATGAGCGATTGAAAGACTGAACGACTAAGTGAGTGAGTGAGTGACTAAGTGAGTGAGTGAGTGACAGTCACATCAGTGCGCACCCTCAGCTTGGATGACAGCCTCCCTTCCGCTATGGAGTGGCGGCGCTGGATCCACACTCGGGGAGACGGAGCCGACATCGGCGTGGGAGACGGGGCAGCTGAGCGCGAGTGGAACGGGCCAGGGGAGGGGGCAGCTGAGCGCGAGTGGGAGGGGGCAGGAGAGGGGGCAGCTGAGCGCGAGTGGGAGGGGGCAGGGGAGGGGGCAGCTGAGCGCGAGTGGAAGAAGAGGGGGGGCGACATCACAGCAGGGCGGCCCTGAGAGGGGACGGGGGACGGCGCGGGGGAGGGAGCAGCAGACCCCCTGGCGGGCACGGCGGGGCCCCAGGGACCCTGGCGATGCGGGGGGGCTCCGGGCGGCGTGGGCGACGGGCCGGAGGGCGGGGTGCCCCACACGTCGGGCGGGGTGATGGGGCTGCAGGGCGAGCAGGAGGGAGCCGGGGTCTGGCCACGAAGCGAGCCGCGGCCCGGGTGCAGACTGCGGACGATGTCGAGGCAGCTCCGGCCCTGGCTCCTGATGGAGCCGTGCCGACTCCGAGGCGAAGCGGCGCTCATCCTCTACACACGGGGGGAGAAACCAGTTAGGGGTGGGGGGGGTGTATCCCCGCCCCCCCCCCACGGCCCCTCTGCTCCAACCCTCCACCCCCGCCAGCCTCCTTCTCAGCGCGTTCAGATGCGGCCTCTGTAGTCGCTACACAAATCCGCGTTGTTGTTGTTGTTGCTGCTGCTGCATCGTCTGGCACGGTTGGCCAGCCAGGGACAGCTGGACCGGTCTGGCCACACAGCCCCCCCCCTCCTCCCCGGCCCTTCCCCCCATTACGGCCATCTCCCTACCCTTCTTCTTACCAACCAACGTGGCGAAATACGACTTGGCGAGGCCTTTATCCAGCAATGGATTGACCATGACCTGATGATGACGCGTGCGTGGGTTGAGTTATCTCGTCCGCTTCCACTGACGTTCAGAGCCGTTTCCTGGAATCGAATTTGGGTGTCTGGGTTCGCATTGTGACGACCATTGCACCAGGTGTACGCACTTGCAGATAATTGCTATTTTATATGACCACTTTAGCGTCCTTGGTAAAACTGGTCAATCCTGACCTCCTCGCCCACTCCGACACCAAGCGTTGTCTGCCTGAGCCACAGGTGGAGGAGCTCTGAGTGGCCACCCTGACATACACATAGTAAAGTACAACACGCCACATGCACACACACTGCACACACACACACTGCACAACACGCTACCACTACACAGAAGCAAATTAGCAGCCTCCATGTGACGTGACCGTCCGTTCCCCCGTCTCTCCAGCCAGTCAGCCAGCCAGCCAGAAAGCCAGCCAGCAAACCTTGTCTAATATAGTATGATAGCTATGGATGCAGTGATACAAAGACCCAAACCCCCCAATGTTGCCTGCATAGACTGATGGGGAAACTACTGTCAAGCGAGTGCCTATTAAAGCCCACCCACACGGCACACGATGGGGTGGTATGGTCAGAATCACGCCACAGCTATATCAGTGATGATGTTCACACAAACACACACACTGCACACACACACACTGCACACACACATCTCCCATATAGCCATAACAGACCGCTGAGGCAAACGCTGTTAGCGACCACCTATAAAGGCACACGAGGGGGGTGAGTGGCCAGCACCACGCTCCGCCACCTTCATCTCCCCAGTGGCACTGTTGACAACATCGCACCAGGTAATCATTTGAGGCTGAGTCGACCGATGCACATAGATACACAGCCATTAATACATACACACGAAGAGACACATATCATCACGAACACATATCTACGCACACATTCCTAAATACACATACACACATTCACTCACGTAAACTCAAACACCTTTACATACATTACTCATTCTTGGTTCTTTCGATACAGTCACGTAGAAAGTCCTTCTACGTGCCTTTACCGAAAGAACCAAGAATATGAATCCGTGCAGTCACGAAAGCTTTAAATCAAAATAAATTACTCACGCAAATTAATTCACACACACGAACAAATACAAAGGTCCCCCGTATAGCCTTAACAGGCTGTTTGGGGCAAGGGCCGGCACGGCACACGACGAAGGGGTGTGACCCACGCCACGCCTATCCGCCTTTGTCTCCCCAGTGGTGATGTTGGCGCACCAACTACTCATTGAAGGCTTAGTCGTCCTAGGGGAGGCCCAGGAACTGTTCAAATATTCGTTACTGAATTTTGGCCGTGAGCGGGAAGCGAACCTCGGTGAGCAGAGTTCATAGCGCAGTCCGCCAACCACTGCGCCACCGCTCCTTTTGTCATTGTTACGCGTTACATATACACATATATATACACATATACGTAAAAACATATACACATATATACATATACACACACAAAGACAACGATCCCCCGTCTAGCCTAAAGTG
Source organism: Lampetra fluviatilis (assembly GCF_964198595.1). Lineage (NCBI taxonomy): Eukaryota > Metazoa > Chordata > Hyperoartia > Petromyzontiformes > Petromyzontidae > Lampetra > Lampetra fluviatilis. Next base: position 14,173,319 of record NC_136289.1, read on the forward strand.
ATGTTAGCAAGCACCTATGAAGGCCGGCACGACACACAAGGGTGGCTGGCCAGCACCACGCCCGGCCGCCTTTGTCTCGCTAGTGGCGATGTCTATACCCCGCACCAGGTACTCATTTGAGGCGGAGTCGACCTAGGGGGTGCCCAGCACCGGATCAAATGTTCCCCACTGTTATTATTCGTCAATATGAATCGCACTCGGGTCGCCACGATCAAACACACACCATCTCTGTCTCAACGACCCACACACACGTGGGAACACGTACATGGACGCACACCCCTTGCACCGCACGACACAGCTAATTACTAATCACACGCACGAGGCGTGTGGCTCATCGCGAGCGCGCCTCTCGCCCAGTGCCCTGTAATTCAGGAAAGTCGAGAATCGCTGGGGCCGTTTCTCATGAGCTTTGCAAAACACCGGTGCCAACACGTCTGCGCCTTGCTTGCCCAACAGCACACCTCGACTAATTAATAATCACGGGCTGGCCATGGTTTAATCACGAGTTAAATCACGGGTTAAATCACGAGTTAAATCACGAGTTAGTTAAATCACGGTTTAATCCCGAGTTAGTTAATCCCGAGTTAGTTAATCACGAGATAGTTAATCACGGGTTTAATCACGGTCTAATCACGAGCTAATCACGGGCTGGTCACGAGCTGGTCACGAGTTGGTCACGGGCAAATTTATGCAACACCGCCGCTCTGGCTCGACGCAGCCACCGACGGCTTCTCCTGGTAATTAACGACGATAAGCGACGACGGCTGCTGATGATGATGGGGGGGGGTGAGGGTACCTCTAATTGATGTTTTGCTCGTAAGTTGTGCAAACAAAATCACGACTTCTCGCTCTTGCGTCAAAGCCGGGTTCACTTCGACGCAGGCGCGGCGGCTGCGAATGAGAACGCCGCCTGATCTCTCACCGGAGTCTGATCTCACCGGAGCAAACCCACCGGAACGAGAGACGACGACGAATGCGAGAAGCGGCTTCCCTTGGAACTTTGGTTGGAACCTTGGTGAAGCTTTGGCGGAGCTATGCAGAGAGTCGGTGATGGAGCCTTGGAGTCGGTGACAGACGGCAGACTGTGGGCGTCTCCCTGTCTCTCTCCCTCGCTAACTCGCTCTCTCGCGTTGAGATGTCTTGCTCCACCCTGAACGACGCGCGACTTTACGCGGCAACTCCCACCCGAACTCACCCCCCCCCCCCCAGCTCGACTGCCCCAACCCCCCTCGCTCTCTCCCGCGCGACTCCTCGCTGCCCATGCCGACACCCAGAGCCGGTGGGCAGCAGAAGGCTCGGACGTGGTGAGTAGCCACAACCAGAGCGAGATGGAGCCTGGATGGATGTGGTGTGGCGTTTGCGGAGAGATTTTTTTTCCCGGACAGAGCCGGCCGAAATTGCTAAATATTTAAGCTCCTTAAATTACATTTTATTGTGTTTGTTTTTTTAACAAAAAGCTGTCATTAACGGAGCTTACACCGTTGGTTACGTGGAGCGCAGAGACCAGACCAGACACCCATAACCACAAAATTATAATTATAAATGATTTTATTACGATTATAAATATTAATTAAAAGAGCAAAAATATCAGCATGTGTCGTGAACAAATATAGGTTACAAATACATAGCAGTGTCACGTGCCCTTTAATTTCAGCGAGGGATTAGTGAATTCCCAGGACGCATAGAAAGTTGGGCCAATGTTGGCCCATCGGTTCCGACCACGTGCCAAGGTTGCGTGGTAACAGATTTACCGGAGCGAGAAGTGGCAGCAGCGCTCAAGCGGAACGGGTTGGCGATGGCGCGTGGGAAGCCTTCATCCAGCAGTGGATGGAGAATGGCCGAGGATGAGATCCCATTCTCGGGGGAGTGGAGGCGAGGTGGTTAGCTCACTGCGGTACAAACCAGGTGACCTGAGTTATTCTTTCGACCACGGCTAAAATGTGAATTTTATTCCCGGCCACGGTTAACATTCGCAGCGAGTCTGTATCGGAACTTCTGAAAGCGGCCGTGGTCACACTCAGAGTCTATATTCAACCTGGAGGAATACGATGAGCTATGAAGCTCTTACTCACAGACGTCCAGTAGTAGCGGGTCAGAACGACAAACAAGTAAAACAAACGATGGGCGTGCTAAGTACTGACCAGCGTGGTGAAGTATGGTCAAACAACTCCACCACCTCCCCCACCTGATGACCAACACAACGTGGGGAGGCCTTCATCCAGCTGTGAATTCACACAGCTCTGTGAGACTAAAATGTCTCCCCGCCCAAGGGGCTCTGAGTTATAAAGATATAAATACCGGCAGAATGACTATTGGACGAGGGAGAGAGAAAGACAGGGGTGAGTGCCCCAGAGCAAGACTGAATGAGAACAGGTTAATAACCATAGGCAGTGTACCCACAGTAGTACAGAGTTAGACTGATGGCCTTAATCTAAGTTGTCTTGTGATTGTTGTTGTTGTTGTTTGACTTGCATCCCACTGGGATTTTTGCACACAGCGTTGGTGTACGGTGTTTTTTCAGCAATATTTTCCTGTCTTTTCTTGGATTTTCTGTTTGCACTTAGTCACATATTCACTTTAAGATGTTTTTGTTCATGTTTTAGTTTTTTGTTTGTTGCGGTTGCACCCGATTCAAGAGCCGAATGGCTCACAGGGCTATACCTAATAAATGAACTTGAAACTTGAAAAACAGCACACACACATAATATACACACAGAGTACACACACACAGTACACACAGTACACACACACATACACAGTACACACACACTACACACACACAGTACACACACAGTACACACACACAATAGACACACAGAGTACACACACACGCACAGTACACACACAGTACACACACACAGTACACACGCACAGTACACACGCACAGTACACACACAGTACACACACACAGTACACACACACACACAGTACACACACTACACACACACAATATACACACACAGTGCACACAACACACAGTGCACACAACACAAAGTTGTCGACGACATAGCCGCATTTAACCGCACGAAGTGAATTTTGGGCAGTAATAGGTTATCTGCATATACAGCGCGAAATCGCACAAACCGAACCCGCATAAAGCGAGGGAAATATGTAAAAAAAATGTAAATCAATCCATAGTTGTACTGCAATTCTTTGCTTCCACGTCTATTCGTTGCCTTCCACGGGCCTTGACCGACCCCCGGTACTGACCCACAGCGGTCAAGTAAACCCCCGACGACCCGCACGGCGTGGGGGCTGGGGGAGGGAGGGAGCCCCTCATCCAGAGAGCCCAAACACGCGTACATTTACAATACGCGTCGTACAACATTAAAGTTAAATTGAAGAATCAAATGAAGTGGAAACATACATCGGAAGCAATTGCAGTGAGGACGCGCGCGGTTTTGCGGAACGGTGCTTCGGTGTCTTTCCGGGCGATCGAACGTCGCCCCAGCGGCCCACGTGGTGCGGGCCGCTTCGTCAGCTCACTGCCGGACGAAGGCACCCGCGGCGTGCCGGTCATGGCTGGCTTCGTTTGATCGACCATACTTCACCACGCTGGTCAGTGGAGGTAGGGGGGTTGGGGAGGGGGGAGAGAATCGGAGTGACAAGATACACGAGCAGACTCTCTCGGCTTCCTTAACATAACACTGTCTCGGCACGTGACACAATCATGACGCGCAATTGACACATCTCATCAGCCTTCGCGATAGTGCAGGGTTTCAATCACCATGCTTCACCACGCTAGTTCGTGCGTGTTGCTGACAGCGGGGAGCATAGACTCTGGAGCGTGGTACAGGACAACAATGGGGTTTCCTGCAACGGAGGAGCCTATGGCACCTCGTATGCATGGTGGCCACCCATCCGAGCACAATAGCTCATTTGCTTCTGAGCTTAAATACGGGGGTGAGGCGCGGGCGAGGAGGCGCGGGCGAGGAGGCGCGGGCGAGGAGGCGCGGGCGAGGAGGCGCGGGCGAGGAGGCGCGGGCGAGGAGGCGCGGGCGAGGAGGCGCGGGCGAGGAGGCCAGGTTCTGCACGAGAGGATGGTTTAGCCAACTCCACGCCGGACCGCCTTTGTTTCTTACACACCACGTCTACACACACACACACAAAGATCCCCCGTATAGCCTGAACAGACTGTTGTTACCGAGAGCCTATGAAGGTCGGCACTGCACACGAGGGGTTAGGTGGCCAGCACCACGCCCGACCGCCTTTGTCTCCCCAGTGGCGATGTTTACATACCGCACCAGGTACTCAGTTGAGGCTGAGTCGACCTAGGGGAGGCCCAGGACCGGGACCGGTTCAGATAATCGTCACTGGTGTTGGCCGTGAGTGGGAATCGAACCTGGGTCGCCAGGTTCGTAGCGCAGCGTAGCGCTAACCGCTACACCACCGCTCCCCACCACACACAACAAAGACAAACACACCCACACGCACCCAACACAAACACACACACACACTCCAACACAATCACACACACACTCCAACATACACCCCCCAACACACACACACCCCAACACAACAAACACACACACCCCAACACACACACACACACGCACCCCAACACAACAAACAAACACACCCCCCAACACAACAAACACACACACAACAAACACACACACACACCAACACACACACCCCAACACACACACACCCCCCAACACAACAAACACACACACACACCAACACACACACCCCAACACAACAAACACACACACACCCCAACACACACACACACACGCACCCCAACACAACACACACGCACCCCAACACAAACACACACACACCCCAACATAAACACACACACTCCAATACAAACACACACACACCCCAACACAACAAACACACACACACCAACACAACAAACACACACACACGGACCCCAACATAAACACACACACCCCAACACAAACACACACACACCCCAACACAACATAAACACACACACCCCAACACAAACACACACACACCCCAACACAACAAACACACACACCCCAACACACACACACACCCCAACACACAAACATCACCCAGGTCAAAAGGGAAAGCGCTTGGACCGGGAAACAGTGCCCTCTGTCGAATCTCGCGATCCACTGCCAAAGTGAGATTATTTTTGGGACGCTGTGTGTGCGGCCCTAATAGGTGAAATATTTAATAGGGGACGAGGGGACGTTTCGGGCTACGGCCGTTCTTCTTACCAATGTTACGATTCTTGATTGAATGTTTTGGGTCAGATCGCCGAGTGGGCAAAACGTTTGTGTCGCCCACCCTCAGCCACCCGTCACATCCGGCTCATGAAGTGAGCACGTGACGAGCACACGAGACCAGCGTGTTGCTGACTCAGCAGCGCACTGGTGATGTTGGAGAGCAATCCACAAGCACGTAACAATTGTGTCCGACGATTCGCTGATAGGTACAACACTTATCATCAGGTAGTTGCCAGATGTCCAAATGTTACATTTAGTGGATTTCTCTCCAGCAGGCACTGGCCTGAGACGTCATCGAGATGGGGACCAATCATCGTCGAGGTTCGGACGCCGCAGCTTTCTGGTGTTTATCCCATCTACTCACCCACTCACCCAGCCACTCACCCACTCACTCAACCAGCCGCTCACCTACTCACTCACCCACTCACTCACCAAATAACTCACCCAATCACTCACCCAGCCACTCACCCATTCACTCACCCAATCACTCACCCAGCCGCTCACCTGCTCACTCACTCACTCACCCACTAACTCACCCACTCAATCACTTACTGACCCAGCCACCCGCTCACCCACTCACTCACCCAATCACTCACCCACCCACCCGCTCACTCACCCGCTCACTCACCCACTCACCCGCTCACTCACCCACTCACTCACTGACCCACTCACCCACCCAATCACTCGCCCAGCTGCTCACTCACTCATCCACTCACTCACCCACTCAATCACTCACTCACTCAATCACTCACCCAGCCACCAACCCGCTCACCCACTCACTCACCCAATCACTCTTCTAGCTGCTCAGTCGCTCACTCACTCACCGCTTACTCGCAAGCTCACTAACTTGTTAATGGTATCCATCTATTAACCTGCTCACCCACTCGCTGTGAAGGCGACATGGTCTAGTTTTTTTTTCAGTATATGAATAGACGCGTGTGGTACTACACTTGTGCTGCAGGTGGCGATGTTGCCCTGCAGGGTCTCCATCAAGAAACCTTGACAAGCAAGGGGGGTGGCGTTTGAAAACAAAAACTCAACAGGCACCAGGGGCGGTAGCTGAGGTGTGAGTTCGCTTGCTCCGCGAGAGAACGCGCGTGGTCTTGCGGTAGCCGGCAGTGGTGTGCGCCAGACGGTTTGCACATCGCCACCTTCCCTGACCTCTGTGTTTAGTTTTTGTCGTCCTTCCCCACACCTCTAATTAGCACGGTTGGCTATGTACGGCAAGAAAGAAGTTCATCCAGTGCCGGATAATCCTAGTAGCAAAAGTAGCAAATGCTACGGGCCCCGCACTTTCAAGGGCCCCGCGCTAAATGTTTTCAGGCTATCAATTCCGGTTCAGTGATTCTGCACTTGCTCTATTACTAGAGTACTACACTGCCTTCAACTTTTATGAACGACTGGGTGTTTAAGGTTAGCGATATGTCGTATTATCTGGCTGTATAGCAAATGAAAAGTACAATGACTTTAATATGCAACTAAAAAAAATGTGTGTTTTAATATTTACGTGTTTTTTTTTTATTTAGGGCCCCTTTATAATATATGCTACAGGCCCCACACTAGCTTAATCCGGCACTAAGTTCAACATACACACATGTCAGTTTAACACGAAGGCTTTCGCGACCAACATCATCAATAATAGAGGTTTTTTGGTTAGATCGCGTAAATATATAAACGTGTCGTAGTTGTAATTACTGGCGAAGCATTGAGTCACCACCACCATCATCATCATCGGTGACTCAATGTTCACCTGCCAATAATGCAAATGTACCGCCTTATGTAATCAAAACAATGGCACATTAATCCCATACCAATGGAACCCACGGGACAAATTAAATCTTCTGGCTACATTTTTAAACTTTTAACCACGGATAACGAACTCTTTTGTTCTTGCGGTAAAGTCACGCAAGTGACTTTACCAAAGAGTATGGATTCATGCAGTCACGAAAGCTTCAAATCAACACGGATGACGTGTTCTCCTCTGGCAGTCCCTAAGCGATCAGCATCATCAGCAGCAGCAGCAGCAGCCATGACCTATCCGCTGGTGGATGACGTCTTCTTCAAGCCATTGCCATGTCACGCGATGCGGCAATGCAACCTAGCTCATGTAACACAAGCTGGCGTCAGCAGCTGCTGCTGATGTTGATGATACTGACGATGATGATACTGATGATGATGATACTGACGATACTGATGATACTGATGATGATGATACTGACGATGATGATACTGATGATGATACTGATGATGATGATACTGACGATGATGATACTGACGATGATGATACTGATGATGATGATACTGATGATGATGATACTGATGATACTGATGATACTGATGATACTGACGATGATGATACTGCTTTGTTGTTGTTGTCGTCGCACAGATAGTAAGTGTGTTCAGTAATTCATTTGTAGCAGATGTCAACATTGATTTGCCCTGCCAGCAGCACCTCGGTAGAACGTGCGCGCGACTCGCGGCCCGAGTGCAGCAGCGGTCGCGCAGTGGTAGTGCAGCAGTAGTGCACTGCGCTACACAGCCAGTCCCACGTGATCGCCGCTCACGGCTGCCATCAGTGGCGTTGTGGTCATTGAACCTGTCCCTAACACCCTCCCCCCCCACCACCAATCCCCCCCTCCCTGCACACACACACATCTCCCTACTTCCCATCCGTCGCCGCTCTTGCATTGACCAGCGTGGCGAAGTATGGTCAACAAACAACCAGCCACTCGATGGCCGACTCAGGGTGGCTCTTCGGCCAAACTGAGATCGGGAGCTGATCGCCGCGCCGGCCCCCCGGCTTCTCTGCACCCCCGTGACCCCCCCGAACCCCCCGCGGGGGTCCCCACAACCAGTTTCTGTAATCCCCTCTATCCCCCCCCACCCACCCCCACCCCCTGTCATTCGCACACGAAGCGCGGCGCCCCCGGGGCTCCACTTAAGCTCCCGGACCGATCCGACAACGAGACGCCCCACCCCCCCTTGCCCCCACCCCACCCCGCCCCCCTCCCCAGCAGCTCCCCACGCCTTCAGCGGCGTGAAAACTTATTATGATGGGTTTTTTTTACTCTGACCTGGCAAACGCGGAGACATAGTTTTTTTTGGCTAAATAAAGAGTTTAAATTACTTTGACCTTTCGCGAGCATCTGAACTTTGAACATTTTGCTTTTCGGGTAAAGAACGAGAAAATGACAACAATTATAATGATGATGATAAAATGAGAAGGTACGAGACGCGTTCTCTTCATCTTTGTCATAACAATAATCATCATACCAATGTAATTGCCATGGTCTATCCACCGCCGGATGGGTGAAGATGTCTCCCCACCTACGGGAACCCGCGCCATCCGCTCACGATGAGCGTTGTGGCACTCGGTGATTGCGAATGTTGAGAACGCGGTCGACCCCAGACTCTGACGGTGCCGTCTCATCCACTGCACGGTGTTCAACAGTCACCACAGGTCACACAACAACACACTCACCCCACCCACCCATTCCCTTCATTCACAACACACGTTCATCCACCCACTCACTCGTTCACACGCTCACTCATTCACACGCTCACTCATTCACACTCTCACTCACCCACCCATTCTCTTCACAACACACGTTCAACCACCCACTCACTCGTTCACGCACTCACTCGTTCACACGCTCACTCATTCACACTCTCACTCACCCACCCATTCTCTTCATTCACAACACACGTTCAACCACCCACTCACTCGTTCACGCACTCACTCGTTCAAACACTCACACATTCACACCCTCACTCATTCACGCTCTCACTCACCCACCCACCCATTCTCTTCATTCACGCACACGTTCACCCACCCACTCACTCATTCACTCACTCACTCATCCAAAAAACTCTCCTATCGCGTCTCTCGTGGCTTCTGTTTCCGTGAACTTCGCTGCTTCATTGCTCCACCCGTGTTGAGGAACTCGGTCTAAACCAGGCTGGCCGTTTCGTCTCTCACCACCACACTGCGGGTCGCAACAACAACAACAACAAAGATCCCCCGTGTAGTTTCAACAGACGTTTTGGGGCAAGTGCTGTTAGCGAGTAGCACCTATGAAGGCCGGCACGACGCACGAGGGGGTGGGTGACCAGCACTACGCCCGGTCGCCTTTGTCTCCCGAGTGGCGGTGTTCACACACCGCACCAGGTACTCAATTGAGTGTGAGTCGGCCTCGAGGAGGCCCAGGACCGATTCAGATGATCATCCCTGGTGTTCATACTCTTTGGTTCTTTGGGTAAAGTCACGTAGGTGTAAAATAAAATAAATCACGACGTTTCGGGCGCAACACAAGCGTCCGTCATCAGGTGGGAAAGCACATGCACTAGCACAAGCACATGCACAAGCACATGCACAAGCACATGCTTTACCACCTGATGACGGATGCTTGTGTTGCGCCCGAAACGTCGTGATTTATTTTATTACACGCTTTTATTTAACTCACTCTGTCTGTTGTTGTTGTCGTATCCTCAAATATTGCAACTCAATTTTAACCCACTTCCCAATGTGACATTGACTACAAACTTGGTATACTTATGTCATACTGATGACAATACTATATTCTATCATTAAAAATTAAAATTTTAAACGATCTTTTACACGCTTTCTATTAACTCACTCTGTTGTTGTTGTATCCTCAAATCTTGTAAGTCGATTTTAACCCACTTCCCAATGTGATATCGACTCCAAACTTGGTATACTTATGTCATACTGGTGACAATACTACATTCTATATATAAAAAAATGTAACATTCTTTTTTATTGTTATGTTTCGGCTTGGGCCTAATTATCCACGCTCAACTCACGTTGGTTGTACATCACCACGGCCCCTTACGTTATGGCAAGCTTCGGGGCCACTTCTTTGATTCGTGCAGTTCTGCCATTACCAGCACGGTACATTTCATTAAAGCGTGTTTAAAAAAAAGTGTTTTTAAATATTACTTATTTTATACCTACGTGACTTTACCGAAAGAACCAAAGAGTATGGATTCCTGCAGTCACGAAAGCTTCAAATCAAGATCCCTAGTGTTGAACGCGAGCGGGAATCGAACTCTGGTGACCGGCTTCGTAGCACAGCGCGCTAACCGTTGCGCCACCGCTCCCTCCCACGAAGCGCTGCACCTGCTCTGCCAGGGTGCCGAATGGATCCGCCGTCTCGTGACACCCACGTCACGAATCTGAACGAGGTTGTGGAAAAGAATATTTTATAAATTAAATAAAACCCCAACTCTCTGTCAATAACCGTGAGGGCCTGCGGTTAGAGCCTCCGCGCGTGCAATCTCAGCTCGTTCCCACACAGAGAGAGAGAGAGACGGCCCTACAGGAGCATTGCCCCGGGGGCCCGAGGGGTGGGGGGCACTGTGAAGTCCCCCCCACCCCACTCTATCCCCCTAACTACCCCTCCTCACCTATTCCCCCACCCACCCCCTCTCTCCCCATAAGTACCCCCCCCCCCCACACTCTGTCTCCATAACCCCCCCCCCCTACGGCTTCTCACCCCCATCCCCCCCTCCCCTCCCCTCTCCCCCCCTCCCCTCGTCCCCGTGTTCCCGTCTCAGTTCACCTCCACCCCGGGCAATTGCAGCGAATTTGGTTCTTCGTGAAAATCCGCGGAAGTTCCAGCGCACGGGTTGATGATGAAAGTTGCCTTCGTGCGGCTCCGGTGACGTTTCTGATTCCTGTGGGTGTGCGTGTCACATTCGTACTTGTGTATGAATACAAATACACAGTGTATATTGACAATGTAAGATTGATTGGCTATTTACAATTGGTTAATCATTTGGCTGACAGGCTTACAAGAAGTATTTGAGTGAGTCACTGTTTAAAGATATATAATAATAATGTACATCCCTTTATCAATAAACTGCTGGATGAACGTCCTTCCCCATACCGTGTTGTCAGTCATGCGGGTTATTTGACCATACTTCACCACGCTGGTCATTGGGGTGTTGGTAAAGGGCAGAAAATCCCAGGATCGCTTCAGACGTTCAAATATAACGCGACACTAATGTTAGCCGTGGATAACCACGGCTCCACCCAGTGCCCCTCCCATCTCTCACTCCTGACATCTGTAAAAAAGGAGCTTTACAGCTCATAGGATTCCTCCAGGATAAATATAGATTTTGATTCTGAGTTAATTGCTCAATTCCTGCCTGGTTGAGAATAAAATATGTGCACTTCTGAGTCGAACATCATTCGCCACTGATATCAACAACATCAACACAATCCACCATCATAATCTTCACCATTATCACCACCACCACCATGATAATCACCATCACTACCACCATCACCACCATCACCACCATCACCACCATCACTACCACCATCACTACCACCATCACTACCACCATCACGACCACCATCACTACCACCATCACCACCATCACCACCATCACGACCACCATCACTACCACCATCACTACCACCATCACTACCACCATCACCACCATCACTACCACCATCACGACCACCATCACTACCACCATCACCACCATCACCACCATCACTACCACCATCACTACCACCATCACTACCACCATCACCACCATCACTACCACCATCACGACCACCATCACTACCACCACCATCACCACGCGTCCCTACTGCCGCCCGGGATTGGTGGGGCGCGGTTCTGGGACAAAGACGCCCGCTGGAGGTCACGTGACGACTTTGTTTTGCACCGCAGTGACACGCGATCCCAGGGCGATTCAAGTTTCAAGTTTCATTTACTAGGTATAGCCCTGTGAGCCGTGCGGCTCTTGAGTCGGGTGCAACCGCAACAAACAAAATATGAACAGGGAACATCTTAAAGCGACGACGACGCGCAACAGAAACATCCTGGATAAAGCAGCAAATCTTCCAGAAAAAAACACCGTATTACAACGCTGTGTGCAAAAATCCCACACACAGCCCCTCCCCCCACACACCCCCCCCCCCACACACACAGCCCCCCCCCACACACAGCCCCCCTCCCACACACACCCCCCCCCACACACACAGCCCCCCCCCCACACACAGCCCCCCCCCACACACAGCCCCCCCCCACACACAGCCCCCCCCACACACACAGCCCCCCCCACACAGCCCCCCCACACACAGCCCCCCCCCACACACAGCCCCCCCCCACACACAGCCCCCCCCCACACACAGCCCCGCCTCCTCACATCCAATCACTGCACCGACCACGCTGCCTTATTGGGCTCATGTCCCTGCCAGTTCTAAACAAACACATAATGAAAGCGCTGTCAGAATCTAGCTCCACCGATGATGACGCCTCGCTCACTCCGTGGTGGTCATGGTGGGGCTGTTCTTTTTGTAAACCATACTCCAGCACGATGGTGAGCGCGGGTGGGTGACGGATGGGATGGCAGGACAGGTTCTCGCACCACTCGCCGCTGATGGTAGCCGTGGTCTGGAGATCGACTTCGTCCATGAGCCCAGAGGAGACGTCTCACCTTGACGGTACGGCCTCAGTCTACCTTTAGCGGTTCCAATATATCTGCGCGGCCATTAACGGCGAGTCGGGGTGGAAGGTAGCGAGAAGGGGGTGCGTGACGTCAACACGCACCAACGCGGCTCCACGCGGTGACGCCAGCGAAGCGCGCACTTTGTCCGCCAGGCAGACAGGAACCCAGCCAGCAAAACGGGTTGTCTCGCGTATCTTGACAAGAATCTCTGCAGCGAGAGGGAGGCGTCACGTTGGCCACGTGCCAGCACTGGGACAAAGCGCGATTTACCGCGAACGGAACACCTTGTCTCTGGCGGCCAACATCTGGCGGCCTGTTTATATTTAAATGTTATTCTTGATACAGACATTGTTTTCTTTCTCCTGACGTTTTGTTGATTTTTTCCACCTTCATATTTCTAGACTCGTGCGGCCTTCTCCTGCGGGTTGTGACGTGCGAGTTGCGGTGCGATGTCGTTGTCACCAAACTCTGTACAATGCACACACACACACACCAAGTCTCAGTGGTCACAAAATAAAATAAAAAATATGCGACTCGTGTCTTCACTGGGGTCGTACCTGTTTTAGAGAAACTAAGTTTGCATTTAAAATCACAACAATCATAACAACAACAAAGATTTTACTGATAAAACGCTGCACAGTACCTCACGGACATCCCACGTGATCGTGCCTCTGAGACGCGAAGTGTCGCTCGAAAGCCCGGCCGCCTTTGTCTCCCTAGTGGCCATATCTACATCACGCCAGGTACTCATTTGAGTGGACCGAGGAGAGGCCCATGACATGTTCAGATAATCGTCGCTGGTGTTGACCGTGAGCGGGAATCGAACTCGGGTCACCGGGTTCGCAGCGCCGCGTGCCACCCGATGCACTTCCGCTCGCACACACACAAAGCCAAAGATCTCTCGGACAGCCTTTACCAGACTGTTGGGGCAAGTGCTGTTCGCGAGCAGACACACCCGCGCGCATGCACACGTGCTCACCGACAGGATCTCTATCTCTAACCCATTGTTTCGGATGCTTTCAGCGTCGCCTGCGTCATCTTCCCCCATTCCTCGGAGCCCACAATGGGCGTACAGGGGGGTAGGAGGAGGGGGGGTAAGAACCACATCAGCAGCTAGAGGTTGTTTTGTGTACGTGGACACGAGAAAAGGAAGAGACGCTTCAGCCGTGTGGCCTGCCACACCCACGCCGACCTCAAGCGGCAACTCTCCGGTTCGGTTTCGTTGTGATTTGGGTGTCATCGGCAGAGTGAGGCTCACTGCAACACACGTCTTTGACTTCCTCACGTGCCATTGGCGAGAACACTCCCCGCTTAACGACGAATCTGCGTCCGAGCTCGACGTAAAACACCCGTCGCTGCACGTGACGAATGGAAGTTGTGTATTTGTTACGCATCCCGTCAGACGCACGGCCAATGCAAGCCAGACTCGGGACCTGGTTTCGATATTTATTGACTCGTCATGAGAATCAGGATGCTTAAAATAATGATGAGGAAAGGTCAAATGTTTGGAGGCCAGGCCTGGTTTTGACATGCAGTGCACCATCAGCAGAGTCTAGCTTGCTTGAAACAATGCTAATGAACTACCGAATGTTATATAGGCATGCACAGTATCTCTCTCTCTCTCTTAGCGTATTATTCGTTTGTTTGCTGGTGACTTTGTGTATTTCATATCGGAATCGCCTCCAGTGCTGTTGCTGCTGGCGGCAATGAAAGTTGTTTAAAAGTCAAAAAGTCTCTCTCTCTTAGACACGGGTCCTAATGAACGCAAATGTATTATTGTCATTAATAACAAAGTTTGCGTCCAACTGGAACCCATATCTACATAACCAAGATATTGCGAAGGGTGCGTCACTGCGTCGTATCTCCGTTGATCTGCCAAGATGTATATGGAAATAAAATCGACGTCGACAGCGACTGAAGCTGACTCACCTTGTCGACAGGAATCAGCCCCTGCGATAAGAATCAGAACACGACACCCGGCACTGCTGTGATTCACAACAGACGCAGAGACGGGGGTTGGGGGGCAATTGATGCCAGATGCCACACCCTCCCTCGCTACTTGATAAACAAGCAGACAATGTGCGTGTCTAGCCTCACGTATCAGTCCCACGCCACGTAACGAAGCATGAGATGTATGCGTGTGTCTATCAAAGTACGTCTGGCACGACGCATCTATTACACACGTATCTATTTTCAAAATTTCTTGCTGTGGTTTTCACACCTGATGATGATTGCTTGTGTTGCAATCGAAACGTCGTGAGAATGAAATTGTTTTATTTTTATTATTTCCCTTCTGCGTGACTTTACCGAAAGATCCGCCTCGCACAACGCATCAGCTGCACATCCCTTCGCCACGGGAGGGCATTTTTGCAGCAGCACGATTTTCAAGACAGGGAAAACGCTGGACCGGTTCCGACGTCCAGTGTCTCATCAGCGGCCGATATTGCAGTCAAGGGACGCCCCTCCCTCCCTAGACTCCGGAGTAAGTCAGTCCGAGCACGAGTTACCGCGCGCCCATGTGAGGAGCCCAGTCCATCACGAACGCGCCACACTGACCACACACACAGAGACAGAGTGTGCGCTCCTTGTAATGACAGCACCGCGCGCTTCAAGGCTGTTGCACAACCGGCTCGGACTCGAGGATGGACCGCGAACATCTCCCTCCGGTCACCCGCATGGGTCGAGAGGTCTCGGGGCCCGGAGACGGCTCTGGTCGCATCGCCTCGCGAGGTTTGCGTGGCCGCGGCTCTAGCAGCTGCAGTAGTAGCAGTTGCAGCTGCAACAGCTGCTGCAGTAGTAGCAGCTGCAGCTGCAACAACAGCAGCTGCAGCAGCAGCAGCTGCAACAGCTGCTGCAGTAGTAGCAGCGGCAGCTACAACAGCAGCAGCTGCAGCAGCAGCAGCAGCTGTTGCAGGGTCGCGATTCGTAGCCGGCGTCGATCGGGCTCCGTTGAGGCCCGCACTGATCAGCGAGATGTGGACGAGTGGGCAGAATGTGCAAACAACCCCACGTCTCATCGGTAGCCAATGTAACTCGTCTCGTATCGAGGTCGTGATCGGATCGAATTACCGCTTCCGAACTATCAGTCGAGCCGCAGATTGATAGCCCAGCCACCTCCAGCCCCCCAAACCTTGACCTGTGAAAAATCCCCCCCCCCCACCTCGGTTGGCTGCTATAATCTAAATTCGAGATAATGCATCGCCTGGGCACCCCATCAACTCCCCAATACCTCCATTAAAGACGATCAGAATCAGAACATGTATTGATACTGGAGGAATCCAATGAGCTGTAAAGCTCTTCTTCACAGATGTCTACAGCAACAACAGCCGACATACTCCCACTAAGTGGCGGTGACGTCACCACGACGCCTGTGCCAGGCCAGGTGCCCTTTGAAATACTCCGAACACACACGCATCGTGATACAGTTATCATCTCGAAGGACCTCTCTGAATTTCTTCTCACCACCCTGAATATTTGTGACCATGTAGCCCACGTGTATTGAGCTTGCTGGGTAACTCGTCGAGGACGCTCAGACACTATACATCTCAATGTTGCAGTCGTTCGCCGTTGTGTTTCAGTGGGGTGTCTATGAATGGATCGCGCCGTGAATGGCTCGCGACACGCTGGGGCACGTTTCTTCAATTCCACCTCCCACCATCGCCTCTGTCCACCCAGTGGTATAAACGAGTGGCGCCGTTTGGTAGTTAGTCGACGATTGGCAAGTCCCGTGCGGGTGGGGTAAGGCGTGGGTACGTCCACTTGTCACAACACGGATACGTCAACGTGCGATGGATAAGGACATTGATTTCGCTCGAGCGGAGGGCGCAGCCGGCAGCAGGTGGCGTGAGCGAGCAATTGCAGCGCCGCGCCTTTGTCTTCACACCCCCCGCCCCCACTGCATCTTCTATACGAGTCTTAAGTTACCTGCGCGCATGACATTGACGAGGCCAGCGACACGAGAGATAGCGAATATCTTGCGAATGTGATCGCCTAAGTTTACACATTCCACACGCATATACAGGCTCTCGTCTTACTACGACTCCGCGTGCCGAGGCCTCTGATGTGAGCCAGAGACAACTGCCAGCGAGCGGAACAAAGGCTGAGCAGCGCGCAGGGAAGCTGCTTGGGATTGCACTGAGAGACGGAGAGACACACACGGACATGGGGATGCGGTGGATCGTTCGCTCGTTAATTGTATCCCTTGTGTCTTCTCCACAACGACGTTCATGGTTACTTTGCGCTCGCAGTCAAACTCAAGATCAGGACAGAGCCCAAATCAAAATCGACACAAAACCAGGGAGCGAGAGTGGACACGTGCCATCCAACTTAGGAGCCATCCATTCAGTGCGTACGCATGGAGGGGGGGTTAACCCAAACGCGTACGCTTGCGGATGGGGGGGGGGTCTACTGACAATGTACGCATAGGAAACGGGGGGGGGGGGGTGAAGCCTCGATAATAATTTGTCGACATTGGCCTTCAAATGAGTCAGATAGTCTGATGATGGACTCTCTGTTTGCTTAAACACGTTCATATATTGATTAATCCTTGATCGTTTCTGCGTGGATTAAATATCGGCCGTTCTATAGGATTCGGGGGGGAGGGGGAGTGCGTCAGGCGTACGTACGCAGGTGGGGGGGGGGGGGTGTAAAAAGTACGCATGCGTACAGGGAGGGGTGCAGGGGTCAAGTTTTGACAGATTTTTGCGTACCTACTCAATGGATGGCCCCTTACCACTCGCCCACCTCTCCACCACTACCCCGCATTCCTTCCCCTCTCCAAACAACGTTACATTACAATTTACTTTTGAGTCCAATCGCGTAAGTAAATGTGTGTCGTAAACCCGTCCTCCATCCGACAGAGCCCAAGAATAAATTTGTACCAAATTTCCATGAATTTGTACCAAATTGTAAAATGTGTGCGGATTGCTCTCCAGCAACACACCCTGGGGTGCTGAATCAGTGATAAAATCATTAAGTAGCTGTTGTATCAGGTGGCTGAAGGGCCTACGACACGAATTTTTTACTTACGCAATCTGACCCCAAAATCTGACACCGTGACGGTAGTGCCATGCAACCAAATTATGGACCACAGAGCAAGCCGCTGTGGTCTGCCCTTCTTCACCGGAGGAGCATGAGCGAAACGACACCAACTCTGTCTCTAGCTTATATCTGCATGCAGCGCTCTCCGTCATCTGCCACCGAGCACACGGCCTCCTCCAGCGCCCACTGCTCCTTGAAGGCCGGGACGGCGTGGGTCAGCCGCGCATAGCGGAACTCCAGCCACACCCTGGTTCCGACCAGAGCGCGGAAGATGCCCAGGCTGCTGGCCGAACGTTTCCCCTCTAGGGCCACGAGCACGTTGACCAGCCCCTGAAGATGTCGCTCTCTCTCTCTCTCTCAAGCTCTCTCTCTCTCACGCTCTCTGCTCTGTGCTTCCAGTGTTTAGGGGCCTGCTTAAGGCGCGGCTCCGGCTGGAGCACGCGTACCACACACATGCCGGTGATGTGCGCGTCTTCTTCGAACGTTGGGAGCCGGAAAAGCCCCTCTCTGTATCAGCGTGGACGACACCCTCGTGTTCACCTTCTGAGGCGCTCGCTCGTCACCGTGGCGTGCGCGATGACCACCACCACCACCACGTGACTTTTCTTTCGTGTTGTGCGCGCTGCATTTAGCGCCACAGCGCGTGGAATTGTAGCGTTTATTTTCATTTGTTTGCTGGTGACTTTGTGTATTTCATATCGGAATCGCCTCCAGTGCTGTTGCTGCTGGCGGCAATAAAAGTTGTTCAAAAGTCAAAAGTCTCCCGAGGCCTCCCGTCGTGGCCAGCGGAGCTCGACACTGCCGTGGAGCCCCTGAACCACATCGCTGCTGCTGCTGGCGTCACGCGCAAGAAAATACTCCTGAATCGGCAACACCTACGGGCCTACGCCAAAACGTGTTCGTATGAGTATGAACGTGTGTCAGCGTGTGGTGCAATCTCGAGCCATCCGAGTCAACCCACAAGAGCTGGACCTGCCCCGTGCGCCCCTGCCCAGCAGCGAACCTTCCACACGTCACGTGGTGGCGTCAAGCTGCAGGTGCCCCCACCCTCAGATCCTAGGGCGGGGGGAGGGGCTCAGAAAATGCAGACGTGCCCTTGGAAGGGGGGGGGGTCTCATCTGGTATTTTTCCCCGGGCCTCTAAAGACAAAATATTTCAGTAGCACTTATCATGCGTCAAGTATGTCTGTGTGGTATGCGTACACACCATACAAATCATATCCTAACCATGGCACATGCACCCACGCTGAATCATTATCATCGTCATCTTCAACAACCAGGTGAAGGTTCGTTTTCGTAAGAAACCCTCAATTATAATATTCGGTGTAAGTCCACAGACTACATACAAACGCCAAAGATCGCCCGTGTATCCTTAGCAGACCGTTGGGGTAGATGCTGTTAGCGAGCGAAGTGAGTGGGGGGTCAGCCCCACGCACGGCGTCTCCGTCTCCACTGTGCTGAGTGCGTGTGCCCACCGCGCCCGCTGTTGTTTAAGGCTCAGTTGACTTCGTGGGCCGCTTGACTGTTTCATATATTCGCCACTGTTATGGGGCGTGAGTGGGAATCGAACTGGTGGGCTTCCTTGTAAAGGACCATCAAAAACACTCAGTACATTAATCAATAACACTGCGGCCTTTAGATGAAAATCATATAATAGTCGACGTTTCGGGATATGACTCTTCTTCACAGCACCATTTGTATGGCTATGACGAATGTGTCGAGTTCGTTCTGTTGACGTCGTCGTTGTTGTTGTTGTTGTTGTTTATTGTGCTTGTGCACCACTGCCAACGCAACAGCGGGGAACTCCAACGGAAAAACACGACACAGTGAAACCCGGTTTACGTCGGGGATGCGTTCCTGAAAGGTGCGACGACGAATATCGAAACGACGTCAATGAAAGCGATTTACAGGGGAGGTGGAGGCGAGGGCTGAGAGACGACGGATAACGAGACAGGACGGATCATGCTGTCAGCGACGTGAGTGTGGGGGTTGAGGCGACGCAAATCAGATAGTGGTGTTAATAAAGCGACGACGTATGTGCAAAACGACGTATAAGTGGTAGACGTAAACAGGAGTATTGGTGGTAATAGTGAAGCACCTTCCTCAAAGCGTTGTTCAATAAACAGCAGCAAACATTCAGCGTAAAGATAACTGACTAAACTAAAAAATATATCACAATTCTAACAATACAGTAAATGCCAAGAGACATTTCCTGAATTTACAAGCAGTTGGATAAAGCGAAGTGTAGAGATGGGTTTTAAAGACGGGGTTTTTTCAAATCTCCGCAGATTCAGAGAAAGAGAGAGAGATGCAGAGATGTCGAGGAAGAGAGAGAGTCTTGGAGAGGGCGCGGGGGGGGGGGGTCACGCGGGAGACAGCTCGGTCGCAGTGGAGATCAACATCTACAGATCTTAGAGACCTTCAGGGGATGAGAAGAGGTGTGTTCCCCGTTTTCCTGGCAACAAAACAGGTGTTAAGATGTTCAAACACCAAACTGAAACCTTTTACAAGGAATCGTGTCTGCATTAACCACAATACTTGCGGTCAGAATGCAAACAAAACACACTCTGATAATATATGCATTGTCTTTATAACTGATTGGTCCACACCAGAGACAGCTTCCTTTAGAGCCTCGTCTCAAACGCTGCTAGACCAGAGGACGCCAAAAGGCGCACCTTCAGGGAATGTCTGAGTGCAGCGGCGAGTCTCTGAGGTGTAGGCTGGGGCCACGTGGTTATAGCTTAGCAAGACTATTTTAAACTGAATCAGAAGTAAAACTGGAAGCTAGTGCAGAGAGGCCAAAAACAAACTTTTTTCTTTCCACCACCACCACCACCACCATACAAAACCCAGACGAGCATGTGACACCACGTGGCGTTGGTGTCAGAACCTGTTCGTTTTCACGATCGCTCGAAGGTGTCCCCGGGCCTCTGGTGGCTGTCCCACTCCATCGTAATGGACGAGAGAGAGGGGGGGGGACCTGTTGGTTGGGTTTTTGTAACAGCCACGGCTTGCGTCATTGTTTCTGCAATGGTGCGCAAAGTTAATGCCCTTTGCCCGGTCCCCGATTCACACAGCGCGAGGCTCACACAGCCAGCCCTGCGTGCACCCACCCACCCGTACCCCTACCACACGACTACCATCACACCTACCCCCCACTCACACCACCTCCACCACCATCACACCTACCCCCTACGCACACCACCTCCACAACCATCACACCCACCCCCCACTCACACCACCTCCACCACCATCACAACTACCCCCCACTCACACCACCTCCACCACCATCACACCTACCCCCCACTCACACCACCTCCACCACCATCACACCTACCCCCTACGCACACCACCTCCACAACCATCACACCCACCCCCCACTCACACCACCTCCACCACCATCACAACTACCCCCCACTCACACCACCTCCACCACCATCACACCTACCCCCCACACCTACCCCCACTCACACCACCTCCACTACCATCACACCTACCCTCCACTCACACCACCTCCACCACCATCACACCTACCCCCACTCACACCACCTCCACCACCATCACACCTACCCCCTACGCACACCACCTCCACAACCATCACACCCACCCCCCACTCACACCACCTCCACCACCATCACAACTACCCCCCACTCACACCACCTCCACCACCATCACACCTACCCCCCACACCTACCCCCACTCACACCACCTCCACTACCATCACACCTACCCTCCACTCACACCACCTCCACCACCATCACACCTACCCCCACTCACACCACCTCCACCACCATCACACCTACCCCCCACTCACACCACCTCCACCACCATCACACCTACCCCCCACTCACACCACTTCCATCACCATCACACCTACCCCCCCCCCCCCACTCACACCACCTCCACCACCATCACACCTACCCCCCACTCACACCACCTCCACCACCATCACACCTACCCCCACTCACACCACCTCCACCACCATCACACCTACCCCCCACTCACACCACCTCCACCACCCTCACACCTACCCCCCACTCACACCACTTCCATCACCATCACACCTACCCCCCCCCCCCCACTCACACCACCTCCACCACCATCACACCTACCCCCCACTCACACCACCTCCACCACCATCACACCTACCTCCCACTCACACCACTTCCATCACCATCACACCTACCCCCCCCCACTCACACCACCTCCACCACCATCACACCTACCCCCCACTCACACCACCTCCACCACCATCACACCTACCCACCGGAGACTGCAACTTGTTCAGACCGCGGGACACGATGGGAATATAATGTTAAAAATGTCTTCCGATAACCCGTTTCTCTTTGTAGGATTGAGAACAGGTACACGAACATTCGCTATTGAGGAGAAAAACGTCCAACAATCAAAGTGTTACCGCCCTATTAACTCACTTATATTAGAGTAGAACATGACGAATGTGCTTGCGCAACGCGTTATATAAATATAAATCTTGTCCTGTCACAGAAGCCACGGAACGGAAGTCGCCCTCCAAGCTCAATCAGTGCGCCCTTTCTCCCCCTGCTTTCACCGTTCACCAACATCCGTTATTGGCGCATCGCTCGCGTCGCCTTCACCTTTCTTGCATATCCACCCACGCGTTCACCCAGCTCCCCTCCCTGCAGCCCCATGCCGTGACTCATGGCGCCGCACGCAGCCACCCACGCCGGAGCCCCGAGGGGGACTTCGAGGACGAGGGCCCCGCGTCTCGTCGCCTCGTTCTCGACGGAATGTCATAACTCCTCCGAATATTCGTCGATTATATATAATGATGGGCTCGTTTTGAGCCACAAGTAATCATTATCACGTGTGGGTCAAAACGAGCCCATGTCTCTGTACAACCAACATCATCATTCTCAGCAGCTAAGGTCAATCCACTGCTGGATGAATGCTTCCCTTCACCCGCAAGCTGCCGCCACTGCCACCACCGCCACGATTCTGCGATGTGATAATAAAGACACAGATCCCCCCTATAGCCTCGACAGACTGTAAGGGGCAAGTGCTATTAGCACGCAACATGAGGGGGTGAGTGGCTAGCAACGCACCACGCCCGGCCACCTTTGTCTACCCGGTGGCGATGTTTACACACCTTGCCAGGTACTAATTTAAGGCTGAGTTGACCTAGAGGGAGCCCAGGACGGATTCAGATATTCGTCACCGGTGTCGCCTGCGAACGTGAATCAAGCTCAGGTGGCCAGGTTTGTAGTTCGATGCGCGATCCCACTGCACTACAAGTCTCCACGTACAAACGCGCACACGCTCACTGCTCTACACACACACAACCTTGCACGACACACGTACCGACGCACGCAGCAACGCACGCACGCAAATTTCAAGAAGCTAAAAGACTCTCCTACAGCCGACAGCGACTGTTCAGTGAAGTGCTGCCAGTGGTCGCCGGTGCAGACCGGAGCGGCGCAAGGCCACCGTGGTGTGGCCAGCCCCACAAGCGGCCGCCTTTGTCTCCCCAGCGACCTACCGCTTCACACACTTGCATACTAAAAAGCACGCAAACATGCCACTCCGTCTGACTCTGCTGCATTCCTCACACTCCGTGAAAAGTGTCCGCGGGGAGGAGGAACAGGAGGTGTAATTCACCAAGCAGCAGGAGGAGGTGTAATTCACTAAGGAGGAGGAGGAGGTAGAGGAAGAGGTGTAATTCACCGAGGAGGAGCAGGAGGAGGTGTAATTCACCAAGGAGGAGGATGAGTATTGCACGACGGAACTAACGCACCCAGGCCAGAGAGGAGACTCAACGATCCCCAATTATCAACATCGGCAAGTCGCGTGCCGCCACTGTCACAAGAAGCACGTGGTCCCAGGCTTGGCCTCATCAGCCACCTGCGTGCCCACACACCCTGACCATGATCGCGCCCCATGGATCATCGTCATCCCGGTCCTCGAGGGATCCCCCAGGTGGCATGATGCGTGGGCAGGGCACCATCTGAATGCGAAGCGTTTGGATGACCGCCGCGCTGAAGCGACTCGACGGCTGCAACAGGTCCCACGATGGCTTCGCAGCCCAGGGCTGTAACTGTTGGTGAACGACATCGCAGAGAGAGAGAGAGAGATTTTGACTTTGCCCCCATGTCACCCCCCCCCTTCCCATTAAGACACAAGCCCAGACACGACCCAGCTCGTACGTGTCGTGTGTTTGTCCCTCTTCCCACAGACCACACCCTGTGTTCTCAACGAGTCGCCCCTGTAATGAACCTCCAATTAAAATGTCACGCGATTCAGTCGCGGCTTGTTAGACCGCGTGCCGACGATTGGACATCCGCGGCCCGTTCGGCAATCCACTGCTGGATGAGAATACCGCACCGCGCTGAAACGGAGATCGTAGGCACGGGAGTGACAATGGATGGATGGGCGATTCAGATATCGAATAACACAACACTGCCTTAAACGATTTAAAAATATTAATGATCGGAGACGTTTCGGGCAATAGGCCCTCATACATCTCACGTGTGGTAAGGGAGTGTTGTTGACGAGTGTGTTGAGTTGTTGTTGTTGTTGTTGACGATGTGCACCACTCGCAAGGCAGCAGCACCAAATAATTTGTGTCGGATATCACTCGCCACTGATGTCAGCCGTGCCCTGCAATCGAACTCGGGTTGTACTCGGGATTCATGGAGCAGCTGCGACAACTCGGTACTGACCACTGACCACTCATCCACAAGCACACCCACACAGACAAAGATCCCCCGTGTAGCCTCTAACAGACTGTTAGGGCAATTCCTGTGAGTCTCCGAAGGCCGGTACGACGCACGAGGGGGTGGGGGTGGGCAATGCCACACCCGGCCGCCTTTGTCTCCCTAGTGGCGATGATCACACCCCGCACCGCAAGTACTCATTTGCAGCTGAGTCGACCTGGGGGAGACCCAAGGCCGGTTCAGATAATCATCACTCGTGTTGGCCGTGAGTGGGGATCGAACTCGGGTCGCCTGGTTCGTAGCGCAGTGCGCTAACTGCTCCACTACACCCACACACACTCACACACTCACACCTGCACACGCAGACACACACACACACCTCCACACGCAGACACACACACCTACTACACACTCACACCCGCACGCTCACCCACACACACACACCTACACACGCAGACACCCACCCTTACACACACTCACACCCGCACGCTCACCCACACACACACCTACACACACTCACCTACACACACTCACACCCGCACACTCACACACACCTACACACACCTACACCCGCACACTCACACACACACACCTACACACACCTACATCCGCACACTCACACACACACACCTACACAGGCGATAAGGAGGCGGCTCCCGCAGCGCCCTTTGCTCCGCAGGTTGCAACAACGTTACCTCCGTTACCTCCGTTACCGCGGCAACGGAGGTTGGGTTACCTCCGCGAGGCGTGATAGTCCGGTGTGAGCTTACAGCGAGGGGACGAGTCTGGTGGGAGATGGAGCGAAGCGGTGACACGAGGAGGGGCGGGGTGGGGGTGGGAGAGAG
The DNA here is from genome assembly GCF_964198595.1 of Lampetra fluviatilis. Taxonomy (NCBI): domain Eukaryota; kingdom Metazoa; phylum Chordata; class Hyperoartia; order Petromyzontiformes; family Petromyzontidae; genus Lampetra; species Lampetra fluviatilis. Next base: position 14,198,587 of record NC_136289.1, read on the forward strand.
AACAACAAAGCTGCGAGAATAGCAACGAGGTAGAGAATGAGAGGGGAGATCGTCTGTATTCTTGTTGAAGAATCCGAGCGAGAGAGAAGAGACGGAGATTCCCATGCATTGAGACAATGCGATGTGGATTCATAAGCGTCCGGGATTAGGGTGGCGGATGAATTGAGGAGGGGGGAGACAATGGCTGGGCGAGATGAAAGCGCGGACGCTGAATGGATGTTAATAATAGCGAGCGCGGGAAACAGCTCGGCATGGCGACATTGGACGCGCCAATATTGTTGCGTGAGCAGTGGGGGAGGGAGCGGTGGCGCGGTGCGTCAACGTCGCCACTTGAGCGACAAATGAGGTCCATCCACCCCCTCGTGTGCCGTGCCGGCCTTTATAACGCGAACAACACTTGCCCCAAAGTGTGTTGAGACTATACGGGGGGATTTTGTATCTTTGTCTTTGGTGAAGGTCTAGGGGCACAGGTCATCCGTGACATCTGAACCTGCATCGTGATATTGTTGGTATTTGTTATTAATACAATGATGTTAACTTAAATTTCATGGTTCCACACTTTGAACGCGGGGTATATCCGTGATGAAGGCGCGATTAGGCGACACGCTGCAGGCAATCTGCCCGAAGTTGTTTGGGAGGTTGTGCAGCAGCAGCATCTGGGATGTGGATTTCGCTTGATCTATAACGACGACGGTGATGGCGATGGTGGTGATGATGATAATGGTGGTGGTGGTGGTGATGATGATGATGATGATGGTGGTGATGATGGTTGTGTTGATGATGGTGGTGATGATGGTGGTGGTGATGATGATGGTTATGATGATGGTGGTGATGATGATGGTGGTGGTTATGATGATGGTGGTAAATGATGATGGTTGTGATGCTGGTGGTGATAATGATGGTGGTGGTTATGATGATGGTGGTGATGATGAGGACACTCATCGAGCGCCACCCGCCCCACCACAGGCGCACACAGCCACAGGCGTAGTGCAGCCACACTCAGTCGAATAAACACCGACCCACCCCCACATATCCATCCACACAGCCACGCAGATAACCACCCACGTTCCCATCTACCCACCGATTCACCCACTGAATGATCCACCCATCCATCTGCCAATTCACCCACCTACCCAGCCACCCATCCACCCACTCACCTACCCAGCCACCCATCCACCCACTCACCTACCCACCTACCCAGCCACCCATCCACCAACTCACCTACCCCCACCCCCCCTACCCACCCACCCACCCATCATCCCATGGCGGTGTCCGAGTGTTCGCTGTCAAGCCTCGTGCGTGGGGACGTGCCGGGGGTGACGCTGGAGGTCGCAGCCCCGAGACCTGCTCGCTCGGCGCGGATTCTCGCCACCACCACCACCACCACCGCCCGCGCTGTCTCGGGCTCCTGACACTCGAGCCGAGGACGCGGCAGCAGCTTCCTTATTCCACCAAACGGATCACCGCGCAGCCGCGCCGACGTCTGCGATCCAAATGCCGCCGGCCCCGCCAGACCTCTGCTCAGCCCCCGCATCCCAGGGACGCCCATAGGGGCGGTGGAGGTGGGGGGGGGCCCAGAGGGTAAATCCCCACGGCGCGAGACCCCTGACGCCTTCAAACGAAACGGGAAGGGTTACATCCGACACCACCGTGACGTCGAAGCGCGGGACCCCTCAAAGCGCGGGGCCCGGGGCGGTCGCCCAGATTCGCCGTTACCCGAGAGACGGCTCTGCCCGTACCCGCCCCCGACCACCCCCCCCCCCGGCCTCCCCCACTCCGGTCCCCTCCACCACGGATCCAAGTTCGATCCCAACTTCAACATCGCACTCAGTCTTCAAGATCCTCCCTCCCTGTCTAACTCTCCTCTCTCATCTCACTCTACTCTCCTCCACGCACTCTCCTACCTCTCCCCTCTCATCTCACTCCACTCCCCTCCACGCACTCTCCTACCTCTCCCCTCTCATCTCACTCCACTCCCCTCCACGCACTCTCCTACCTCTCCCCTCTCATCTCACTCCACTCCCCTCCACGCACTCTCCTACCTCTCCCCTCTCACCTCACTCTACTCCCCTCCACGCACTCTCCTACCTCTCATCTCACTCTACTCTCCTCCACGCACTCTCCTACCTCTCCCCTCTCATCTCACTCTACTCCCCTCCACTCACTCTCCTACCTCTCATCTCACTCTACTCCCCTCCACGCACTCTCCTACCTCTCCTCTCTCATCACACTACACGTTGGTCAATGTAGGTCTATGCAGTGGGAGAGCGGTGGGGGAGTGGTGGGAGAGCGGTGGGGGAGTGGTAGTGGAGTGGTGGGGGAGCAGTATTGTAGCGGTCACCACGGCCAACACCAGTGCCGAACCGGTACTGGGCCTCCCTTCGGTCGACTCAGCCTCAAATGAGTAGCTGATGCCGTATGTAAACATCGTCACCAGAGAGAGAAAGGCTGTGCCGGCCTTCATAAGTGCTCGCGAACAGCACTTGCCCCAACAGTCTGTTAAAAGGCTATACGGGGGATCTTTGTCTCTGTAAACCTGTGTCACTGTGTCAATGTAGCGGTTGTAATGTAGCCACTAGGGACGCTGTTGCCGTGCCACGTGGAGTCACGCGACTGATGGATCGTCGTACAACACTCACTTCGCTGTGGTGTCAAAACTTACCTCTCCGCACACTCTCCTCCTATCTCTCCCCTCTAAAATCACTCTACTCCCCTCCACGTACTCTCCTACCTCTCCCCTCTCATCTCACTCTACTCCCCTCCACGCACTCTCCTGCCTCTCCCTTCTCATCTCACTCTACTCCCCTCCACGCACTCTCCTACCTCTCCCCTCTCATCTCACTCTACTCCCCTCCACGCACTCTCCTACCTCTCCCCTCTCATCTCACTCCCCTCCACGCACTCTCCTACCTCTCCCTTCTCATCTCACTCTACTCCCCTCCACGCACTCTCCTACCTCTCCCCTCTCATCTCACTCTACTCCCCTCCACGCACTCTCCTACCTCTCCCCTCTCATCTCACTCCCCTCCACGCACTCTCCTACCTCTCCCTTCTCATCTCACTCTACTCCCCTCCACGCACTCTCCTACCTCTCCCCTCTAAAATCACTCTGCTCCCCTCCACGCACTCTCCCGCCTCTCTCCACTCAAATCGCGCTGCTCGCATGCAAACAAAACACGAGTCTGATTGTCGTTTCACAAGTAAACTGTAAAAAAACCACCACCACACATATAAATAAATAATAATAAACCAGTTGCCCCGGTGCGACGAATAACACGCGGTGACGATCAGTTGAGCGCTGCTCGGTGGTTGATGTAATTTGGTCTGACATGGAGCTGTCACGAACCTGATTAGACTGCGGTTCCTTTGAAAGACAGAGCTGGCCGGGTGAGTGAGTGACTCGGGAATTCATCTGATCTGCAGTTATGAGCCCTGGGGCCGGCAGTGGGGGGGGGGGGGAACGGGGGCAGAGATGACAGAATCGCGGCCACGTGATGGATGGCCCAGCAAAAGGTCGTCGGTTTAAAAATGGGGGCAAGAGTTTGGCCGCGCGCCCCGTAACCTTAAATTAAAGTCACAACGAAGCGCCACCATCGTCATCATCACCATCACCACCGTGGCCACCACCACCATCACCACCGCCACCATCCGTGGCCACTACCATCATCACCTTCATCATCACCACCGTGGCCACCACCACCATCGTCATCATCGTAACTACCGTGGCCACCACCACCACTATTATTTTTTATTGATTAGGGCTGTGACGATTGAGCACCGCCACCACCACCTGAAGGTAAATACCCCCCCTCTGTAACCCTTAACGGACGCTTGGGGCAAGTGCTTCTAGCGAGCCGGTGGGTGGCCAGCACCACGCCCGGCCACCTTTGTCTCCCCAGAGCTGGTGATTGCACGCAACACTAGGTACACATAGCAAGCTGGATCTGGATCAGATATCGAACTTTGATTCGTCGAATTTCGTAGTGCAGCGCGCTAACCACTCTGCCACCGCTCCCCACCATCCCCACGACCCCCACCACCCCCGCACGTCTTCAAACCCTCGGCGATTCGATTCACTGTAGCGATTAACGCTGCGATAACAAACAAGAATCGATACTTGTTTTGCTGTCCCGTTTGTTTAAAAGATCGTCTCGTTTGCATTGTTTCTCGCGGCTGTGCTGTGTAGCTCCAGGCCGTGTTGTTATCGCGTTTTGCCCACGTGTCTTTGGCCACGATGTCCGACGTTTCGCTCTAACGTGCTGCTGGGAGATACTTCATTTCACCAACAGGTGGGCAGCGAAACCGTCGGACAATCATTCCGGGGGCAAACCACGCGCGCGGCACAACTCGCAAACACTTGGGGAGGTCCGCGCTCAGGGTTCCGGTTCCGAGCGTTTTATTTTTGTCCACTTGTGCGCGTGTTTGTTTTGCCGCCGCAGATCGATGATTGTCTTATTAATGCGTAAACCGAGCATCGTGTCTGCCTGCCAAGCGCTCTTCCCGCGCGCACCGAGAACGCGACGGTGGGAATCCGATCATCTGATGTGCAGAGGCTCCTTTACGATGTTTTAAAATATAACCTCTGTGGGGGGGGGGGTGCGGGAGGAGGGGGGTTATTTGATGGTTCGCATCTCGTTCTTACCATCATCACTACCTCATCGACTGCGCCTTCGTCATCACACCCCCGTACCCCCCCACCCATTCCCCGCTGTGCCCTCTTCGTATCGGGTGTCAGGCACGGAGGCGTCAGAATGGAGCGACCCGTGGTGATATCATCGCGACGGTCCGCGTGCCCGCACGTGTACCTACACACGTACACACGTACACCTACACACGTGCACACGTGCAGCTACACACGTGCACACGTGCAGCTACACACGTACACATGCAGACATGCACTTACACGAGCACGTATGCATAACAACAACAACAATCGACGTTCATCACGAAGTGGCGGTGACATGAGCACGGCGCTTGTGCCAGGCTAGGTGCACTTTGTAGGCCACGTGAAGTGTCGAAGGCTCGCGGGGAGTGGCTTAACATTCTGAACAAGCTGAAAACATCTTCAAATAAATAAACAAACCAAAGCAGAAGTGGGAGAGGCGTCCTGAAAAAAAAGTCCCACGACTCAGCGCGGCTCTCCTGGATAAATAAATAAATAAGCGATCGCACGCCCCCCCCTCCTCCAGGTGACACCCCCCCCCATCACCACCCCGCACGCCCCCCCCCTCCTCATGGTGACCCCCCATCACCACCTCGCACGCCCCCCCCCTCCTCCAGCTGACCCCCCCATCACCACCCCGCAAGCCCCCCCCCCCTTCTCCAAGAAACTCCCTCCCCTCCTCCAATAGACTCCCCCCCCCCATCACCACCCCGCACACCCCCCCTCCAGGTGATCCCCCCCCATCACCACTCCGCATGACCCCCCCCCCTCCAGGTGATCCCCCCCCCATCACCATCCCGCACGCCCCCCCCCCATCCTCCAGGTGACCCCCCCCCCCTCCTCCAGGTGATCCCCCCACCCCCTCCTCGCACGGAGCGCTTTAAAGTTCGACGCCGCGGTGAAGAATTCGCAACGGGGCAGTTTTTTTTTGACGCGAAGACCATTTACAGCCAAGCCCTGGGGCGATGTGGAGGGGAGTGGGGCTGGTGGGTCGTGGTGGTGGTGGTGCTGGGGGGATGTGGAGGCGAGTGGGGCTGGTGGGTCGTGGTGGTGGTGGTGCTGGGGGGATGTGGAGGCGAGTGGGGCTGGTGGGTCGTGGTGGTGCTGGGGGGATGTGGAGGCGAGTGGGGCTGGTGGGTCGTGGTGGTGGTGGTGGTGCTGGGGGGATGTGGAGGGGAGTGGGGCTGGTGGGTCGTGGTGGTGGTGGTGGTGCTGGGGGGATGTGGAGGCGAGTGGGGCTGGTGGGTCGTGGTGGTGGTGCTGGGGGGTGGAGGAATGAAGTGGCCAAACGAGCGCTTGGTCGCCCTTTGCTCTCGGAAGGCAATAACGTCTCGTGCTGCAGGAAAGCGTCGCACCACACACGCACACACAGCAGGGTCGTAAATCTGCGAGCAGAGTAAATACAAGGTTAGGATATCTCGGGGTCATACTTTCACACAAAAGTCAAAGAACGCCCGTATAGCCTTTAATGGACTGTCTCGGGCAAGTGCTGTTTGCGGGCACCTATACACAAGACAAAGATCCCTTCTCGGATAGTGCTGTTATCGATCACATATGAACGCCGGCATGGCACACTAGAGATTGAGTGGCCAGCCCCATACCCGGCCGCCTTTGTCTCCCCAGTCATAATGTTTACACACCGTTCCAGGTAACCCGTTTGAGGCTGAGTCGAGCTAGGGGCATGTCCAGCATCGGTTCAAATTGTCGCTGTTAATGGTCGTGAGCGGGGATCGAACTCGGCCAGCCGAGTGTCGGTAGCGCAATGTGAACTCAGCCAACCGCTCCGCCACCGCTCCCCACAACCAAAGAGACCGTCCACGCACTATCTCTCTGCCGCACACAGCCACGGCAACGCGGCGCTTACAAACACCGCCCCCCGGTCCGCCTCGTCACGCAACGGGGAACCCTGCCGCGAGCCGACACACACTCGCAGGGCCGGGACACGGAACGAAAACTTAAATAGTGAAAAACCGTACACATCTCATGGTATTCGGGGAGAAGAAGAGGCATTGTGATTATTATTTGCAGGGATTACAATGTGTCCTCGTTTTGTTTATTCGGGAGGTTGTGGTGATTGTGAAGGCGAAGCCCTGCAAGTGCCCACCCACGCCACTGCTCTCAGAAAAGGCCTCTGCTGGAGCAAAATTCCACAGGGGTTCTGTTGTTGTTGTTATTGTTGTTGTTATTGTTGTCTACTCTTTCCACGTTGGCCGGACGTGTTGCAAGAGGTGGGCCTACCCACACTTCCCCCCACTACGCGCGACCTGCCGACCCACTGATTGTGGTGGTGGTGGTGGTCGTCGTGGTGCGTGGACAGAGGGAAACGTGACGAGGAATTTGAGAAACTCGCCTCGTTGTTTCAGCTGCCGCGGCGGGAGATCGAATAGAACCGATGCCACGTGGGATCGTAAGTTCAGTGTGCTCACCATGGCACCACTGTGGGCAGCTCCTAAGTTATGGATCGGAGGGAGATAAGTAACATCAATTAATACACTCCGTCTGTTCTAAATCCACCAATAGACGAAGGCCTCTCCACGCCACGTGAGCTTTGTGGCCATACTTCACCGCGCTGGTCAGTGCGGGTTGGAGGACAAGGAGGAGGAGCCAGAGTCTGAAACGACTTGGGTCTGAAATCACTGCCCCCTGATGCTACCCCGTGGACATCTAAGTCGGGGTCACGGGGTTCATCGCGCAGCGCGCTAACCACTACGCCGCCGCTCCTCCTCCTCCGCACAAGTGGGATAGAAGCTGACACCGCAGGGAGGAAAACAGTGTCGGTGACGTCGCTGCCAAGCAGCCGACGTGAGTAGTAATGGCCAAGGAAGAGGTGCCCTGCAAGGTGGACTCAAGACGACGGCATTAGCAGCAGCAGCAGCTGCAGCTGTCCCTCTTGAAGGCGAGGTCACTGCGCAGCGCTATAGCGGACAGCTGGGGACAGACACTCGGCACGTTCGTCAATAACACTGCGTGACCGTAAACGGAAAGTTGTATAATAGGTGTCGTTTCGGGCAATGACCCTTCTTTATATAGCGCGTAAATAAAAAGAAGAATTGTAGACTGCACTTGGTGACAACGTGGGCCTGATAATAATGCACGTACACACAGATACAAAGATCCCCCGTGTAGCCTCCAGGACACAGTCGGAGCAAGTGCTGTTATCGAGCAGCTATGATGGCCGGCACGGCACACGACCACGCCCCACGGCCTTCGTCTCCCCAGTCGTGATGTTCTACACACCGCACCAGTTGCTCAGTTTATACGGCAGAGCCGACCTAGGGGAGGCCCAGGACTGGTGCAGATAGTTGTCACTTATATTGGGTCCTGAGCGGGAATCGAACTGGGGTCGCCGGGTTCGTAGCGAAGTGCGTTAACCACTGCGCCACCGCTCTCCACTTTGCAAAAAAAACAACACGCGCACAGGTAAGTCTGCAGCGCGGGCCATCGGTGCAGGTGAATTCCACCCCCCACCACCCACCCCCACAGGGTGCATCACCGCTTCCGGCCGCAGCTCATTGGAGAAAAGTTTCTCCGACTGCGGGGTAGGAGGGGGGGGTGTGTGGGGGGCGGGGGGCAGAGAAGGCAGGCAGAGGAACTCAGTCTCACATCACCGATGCGCGCACGTGTGAGTGTGAGCGTGCAAAGCGAGCAGTCGGTGCGAGTACACGTGTGTGTGTGTACACACGTGTAGTTGAGTACACGTGTGCCCTGTGGATGCGTATGCACTCGAGTGTGTTTGTGTGTGTGCGTAATAATTGCGTGTTGCATAACTTGAACACACTTTTAAATCAGCGCTCTGACCGCAATAAACTTCAACCACATGCTGCGAAGCATTCTAAACGTCAGATCGTGAAGTTACGAGTGAGAAGGGGAGAAGGGGAGAACGCGCGTCACACAAGGCGCACGGGTGGAGGAAGGAGGAGAGGGGATCCATGGACGGGTCCGGGATGGTTCTGACGGGACCCGAACCGATCTTGGCGCAACTGCAGCCCGTCAAGGTCCTGCCAGATGACCTGGCCGGCCTGGCGGGACTGCCCGGCGGGTGTCCGGATGACGCGCCCGTCTTCGAAGAACTGAAGAGCCCCACTGCCAAGATGATGCTCCACGCGAGCGTGGGCGGAGACCTCGCGCAGGTGAGCAGCGCGCGCGATGCGGGCACTAGAACGTGGAGTTGTCTCCGTGTGCCACATTCGCTTGCTCCGAACGCACTGGCTCATGCACGCACTCCAACACTCGCTCGTTCACGATCACTCACGTACTCACCCGTTCACCAATCGCGTATTTGCCCAAATCGCTCGCTCAATCGTCCAAATCAACTCGCTCACTCGACCACTCACTCACCCTCTCGCCCGCTCACCAACTCACCCACCAACTCGTTCATCCCAGGGACATCGCGCTTGGTCACACACTATACATGGACGCAAAGAATGAGATGCAACGTGTAGCCTCGCAGACCGTTGAGTCAAGTGCTGTTCACGAGTACCTATTGCACACGCACGCACGGCGCACGAGAGGGTGGGAGGTGGTCTTGGCCAGAACCACGCCCGGCCGCCTTTGTTTCATTTGAGGCTGATTCGACCTAGGGGAGGCACAGGACCGATTCAAATATTCGCCACCGTTATCGGTCGTGAGCGGTGTGTCGAACTCGGGTGAGGTTCGTAGCGCATTGCGCTAACCATTGGGCCACCGCTCCCCGCAAACACACACGTATACGCCTCCACGTGTCCACCGCCTTCCATCATTCGCGTGGTTGAGTTCATGTTGTGTACTTCAGAGTTCTGCGTCGTTCCATGTCGACCAGGGAGGGATGGTTCTTGATGCCTTCTAACATCTGGCAGGTCACCAGCATTGGGTTGAAGCAGGCCTCTGGCTCTGCTGATGAGCCACTGAAACGTCGAAACCGGTCAAGGGGTTTAAGCTCGTGTTGAAACCACTGCTGCAAGAAGTGTTGCACTCCCGAAAGTAAAACCGTGTGGCTGGTTGATGGGATGTGTAAAAACAAGTATATATAAGAACAGGTTTTCCCCTTTTTCTGGCAACAAAACAGGTGTTAAGATGTTAAAATACAAACTGAAACCTTTTACAAGGAATCATGTCTGCATTAACCACAATACTTGTGGTCAAAATGCAAACAAAAAACACACTTATAATATATGCATTGTCTTTTAAACTGATTGATCTACACCAGAGACGGCTTTCTTTTGAGCCTCGTCTCAAATGGTGTTCGACCAGAGGACGCCAAAAGGCGAACAGCTCAAAGACAAGCAAAGACAAGCAGCAAAACGCACAGGAAAAACTCTTCTCATATTTTGGTACTGGCAAAGGACGTCCCATGAAGTATACATATTTAAATGGTGTAAAGAGACAGATATTGTCGTATTTTGTGGGCTTATTCATGTTGTTGCGTACACGATATGATCAACTACCAACAAGTGAGGGCCCTGTTGAGTTTGACCCCGATGAATCGGCGCCACCTTCGGCCTCCGTGAGTTCCCGACCACCCCGGGAGACGACTTCTCGCAACGACTCTCGCTGCGGCCGAGGAGTCGTTGCCAGTCGCGGCGTCGAGCGATGTCTCCATCGCATTCCACGTTCTGAGCCAACGCTGGGGAGAGCTCCGAGTGGGGGGCGACTTCTAAAAATAGCGCCGAGTGCCGATCGTGAGTCGCGGCACTGCTCAGGGGCGTGCGTGAGCGGTGTCGCTCTCTCGCTCTCTCTCGCTCGCTCGTTCAGCTCACGGGGTATCAGGGAGCGAACTCACCTTGCGTATCTCACGGTGGTGTGCGTGCCCAGGTGTGCTCAGCCAAGGGTTGTGCGCGCTCAGCTGTGCGTGCCCAAGTGTGCGTGGGGAGCGGTGGTGTGGCGGTTAGCGCTACGTTGCGCTACGAACACGGCGACCCGAGCTCGATTCTCGCGACGATTATCTGAACTTGTCCTGGGACTGCCCTAGGTCGACTCAGCCTCGAATGAGTACCTGGTGCGGTGCGTAAATATCATCACTGGGGAGAAAAGGCGCCCGAGCGTGGTTGCTGGCAGCCACCCCCTTGTGTGTGCCGTTCTGGCCTTCATAGGTGCTCGCTAACAGAACTCGCCCCAACAGTCTGTTAAGGCTACACGGATTATCTTTGTCTTTGTGCCCAGGTGTGCATTTCCCAGATGTGCACAGACCAGGTGTGCGTGCCCACGTGTGCATGTCCCAAGTGTATATGCCCAGGTGTGTGTGCAGACTCAAGCGTGCTACGATCACGTGTACTAGCCAGGCGTGGGTGTGCGTGGCGAGGTAGATGATGCTCACCGACACGTGCAGTGCCCGCGTGTGATTGCACAAGTGTGCGTGTGTGCATACCTAGTTGTGTGTGTGTGTGTTCGTGTGGGGAGCGGTGGCGCAGTGGTCAGTGCGCTTCGCTCAGACCCAAGTTCGATTTCCGCTCACAGTGGCAGCGATGATTTGAACCGATCATCGGCCTCCCCTAGGTGGACTCAGCATTGCAAATGAGTTACCTGACGCGCTGTGTAAAACATCAGCGCTGGGGAGACAAATGCGGCCGGGCGTGGCGTTGGCCACCCCACCTCCTCGTGTGCCGTGCCGGCTTGCTAAGGGCACTTGCCCAGTCAGTCTGTTAACATATATACGGGGGATCTTTCTCTTTTATGTGCGCTCAAGTGTGCAAAGATTAGGTGTGCTCGCCCGGCGTGAGTGCACTTTTACAGGTGCGCGTGCACAGTGTAGTTCCGCAGGTTTTATGTTCATGCGTGAGTGTGGTTACCTGGGTATGCACGCCACGACATGCCCATGTGTGCGTACCCAAGGTGTGTATGCTCAGTTGTGTGAGCGTGCATACCCACGTGTTCATACCCATGCGTGTATGTCCGGGTGTGAGTAAGCATACCCAGGTGTGCATGCCCAGGTGTGCGGGGCGCCTCGCGAGGTGCACGCGACACCTCAGTGGAATGTGCCGCTCTGTTGTGGTTCGTGGCTTTAATCTGAGTGGAATGAAGTTGGGGGGGGGGGGGTTATAGAAGGGGTTTTACGCAACTGGCAACATTGTGCCATCGGGGCCTGTTGCTCGCGCGCACACGTAGTCTCAGATTCGACTTACACACGCACACACGCACAGACAAAGATCCCCCGTGTAGCCTGAACATACTGTTGGGGGAAGTCCTCCTAGCCAGCGATGTCGGAGGCACGCTGCTGTCAGGAGGTCACGGGACGGACCCAGTTGCCACGGGTTGATTGACTGAGATGAAACGCACACTAACAAGACGAAGGTCCCCCGTGTAGCCGATACAGACTGCTCTGGGCGAGTGCTGTTTGCGAGCACTTATGAAGGCCGGCACGTCACACGAGGGGGTGGGTGGCCAGCACTACGCACGTCCGCCTTTGTCTCCCCAGTGCTGATGTTTTACACACGACACCAGGGAATCGAACTTTGGACGCCGGGGTTGTTAGCGTAGTGAGCTAACCGCAACAGTGCCGATCCCCACACACAAACACACACCCCGACTCACACACATACCAACTCACACACATACCAACTCACATACACACACAAACACACACCGACTCACACATACACACAAACACACACCGACTCACACACACACACACCCCGACTCACACACACACACAAACACACATCGACTCACACACACACAAACACACACCGACTCACACACACACATCAACTCACACACACATACAAACACATACCGACTCACACACACACACAAACACACACCAACTCACACACACATACAAACACACCCCGACTCACACACACACACACCCCGACTCACACACACACCGACTCACACACACACACCAACTCACACACACAAACACACACCGACTCACACACACACACACACAAACACACACCTACTGACACACACACTAACACACACCGACTCACACACACACACACAAACACCACGCGCACAAACACACACCGACTCACACATACACACACCGACCCACACACACACAAACACACACCGACTCAGACAAGACAAAGATCCCCCATATAGCCTTAACAGACTGTAGGGGCAAGTGCTGTTAGCGAGCACCTATGAAGGCCGGAACGGTACACGAGGGGGTGGGTGGCCAGCACCACGCCCGACCGCCTTTGTCTCCCTAGTGGCAATGTTTACACACCGCACCAGGTACTCATTTGAGGCTGAGTCGACCTAGGGGAGGCCCGGGACCGGTTCAGATAAGCGTCACTGGTGTTGGCCGTGAGCGGGAATCGAACCCGTGTCGCCGGGTTCATAGCGCAGCGCGCTAACCGCTACACTACCGCTCCCCGACTCAGACACACACCGACTCACACACAAACACACACCGACTCACACACACCGACTCACACACATACACACACCGACTCACACACACACCGACTCACACACACACCGACTCACACACACATACACACCGACTCACACACACACCGACTCACACACAAACACACACCGACTCACACACACATCGACTCACGCACATACACACACCGACTCACACACACACCGACTCACACACACACCGACTCACACACATACACACACCGACTCACACACACACCGACTCACACACACAAACACCCACGCGGCCTTCAAATAAGGGCGACACGCGGGAGTCCGTGCAGTGCTGGCAGGGCTGTGGGAGGGTGGGAGGCGGCGATCTGCCCAATCACCCCCCCCCCCACTCACCCCATCACCCTCCCCTGGCGCTCTCCTCCATCACCCCGCGCGTTTCCCGGCACGCCGAGTTTGCGTGGGGACATGCGTCTGAGAACCGGAGATGGTGCACGGTGTGGGGAAGCGGGGGGGGGCAAACCGGGGGGCAGGGGTGCTCGTGTCGGGCTCTCCGCGGTGTCAGAAGCCAAGCGGGAAGGCGCGCGAGGCGCACGCGCATTCCCGCACGCAGACGCGGGGCCAGAGAGAGACACGCGAACAGGGGGGGGGGGCAGTGCGAGAAGGTGGTGAGCCGGGGGGGGTGGGCGAGGGAAAGAACGCAGAGGTTTTTTTCATCCGTGAGACAGACAACTCGTGCCCCCCCCCCCTTTCTCTCCCGCCCGACCCCCCTCCCGCGCCCCGGTGAGCCAAGATGCGCGGGCTGCTGTCTTTCACAGGGTCATCCAGAATGTGTAGCGGGAGAGCTGTTAGCACGAGCCTGGCAGAGCACAGGCCCCGCGTGTCCACGCGCCACGCGTGCGACCTCACGGCCACGGGGATGAGGCCCACTCGCTCACTCACTCACTCACTCGCCCACTCGCTCGCTCACTCACTCACTCACCCACTTGCTCCATCACTCACTCACCCACTCGCTCCATCACTCACTCACCAACTCGCTCACTCACTCGCTCACTCACTCACCCACTCGCTCACTCACTCACTCACCAACTCGCTCACTCACTCACCCACTCGCTCACTCACCCACTCGCTCACTCACTCACCCACTCGCTCACTCACTCACTCATTCGCTCACTCACTCACTCACTCACCCACTCACTCACTCGCTCACTCACTCACCCACTCACTCACTCACTCGCTCACTCACTCACTCACCCACTCGCTTCATCACTCACTCACCCACTCGCTCACTCACTCACTCACCCACTCGCTCACTCACTCACTCACCCACTCGCTCACTCACTCACTCACCCACTCACTCACTCACCCACTCGCTCCATCACTCACTCACCCACTCGCTCCATCACTCACTCACCCACTCGCTCACTCACTCACTCACCAACTCGCTCACTCACTCGCTCACTCACTCACTCACCCACTCGCTCACTCACTCACTCACCAACTCGCTCACTCACTCACTCACTCACACCACGCGCTCACTCACTCACTCGCTCACTCACTCACCCACTCGCTCACTCACTCGCTCACTCGTTCACTCACCCACTCGCTCACTCACTCACCCACTTGTTCCATCACTCACTCACCCACTCGCTCACTCACTCACTCACTCACTCACCAACTCGCTCACTCACTAACTCACTCACCCACTCGCTCACTCACTCACCCACTCGCTCACTCACCCACTCGCTCACTCACTCACCAACTCGCTCACTAACTCACTCACCCACTCGCTCACTCACTCACCCACTCGCTCACTCACCCACTCGCTCACTCACTCACCAACTCGCTCACTCACTCACTCACTCACTCACCCACTCGCTCCATCACTCACTCACTGTCTCGCTCGCCCTCTCTCACTGCTCCACTCATTCACACGCGCACTCACTCGGGCCTCTCGCTAGTTCACTCACTCGCTCATTCACTCAACTCACACACCAACTCGCTTACCCACTCTCACACTCGCCCCCCCCCTACAGCCCCCCGCGGACCAACCCCTCTACCTCACCAACCTTACCCTCACTCCCCTCATCAGCTCACTCACTCAATCACCCACTCACATACCCATCCGCTCAACCATCCTCACACTCACTGACTCACTCAACCCCGCAAATACCCACGTACTCACCCTCTCACCGCCGCTCAGTCACCCACCCACGCATTCACTCACTCACCCAACCACACATTCACCCACCTACACAGCCTCTCACACACTCACTCGCCCACCCTTTCACTCACTCACCCACCCACACACTCACTCACTCACTCACCCACCCACACACTCACCCACCCACACAACCTCTCACCCACACACTCACTCACCAACACACACACTCACCCACCCACTCACCCACCCACCCACACACACTCACTCACCCACCCACACACTCACCCACCCAGACACTCACCCACCCACCCACACACTCACCCACCCACACACTCACCCACCCACACACTCACCCATCTACCCACCCTTTCA
Source organism: Lampetra fluviatilis (assembly GCF_964198595.1). NCBI lineage: Eukaryota > Metazoa > Chordata > Hyperoartia > Petromyzontiformes > Petromyzontidae > Lampetra > Lampetra fluviatilis. The sequence goes on from NC_136289.1 coordinate 14,214,093, forward strand.
CTCACTCACCCACCCACACACTCACCCACCCACTCACTCACCCACCCACAAACTCACCCACCTACCCACCCTTTCACTCACTCACTCACCCACCCACACACTCACTCACCCACACACTCACCCACCTACACAGCCTCTCACTCACTCACCCACACACTCACCCACCCACACACTCACGCACCTACCCACCTTCTCACTCACTCACCCACCCACACACTCACCCACCTACCCACTCTCTCACTCACTCACCCACCCACACACTCACACACCTACCCACCCTTTCACTCACTCACTCACCCACCCACACACTCACCCACCTACACAACCTCTCACTCACTCACCCACCCACACACTCACCCACCTACCCACCCTCTTACTCACTCACTCACCCGTGCACCCTGCCCGCAGTGGGCGCTGGCTCAGCGCACGGAGCCCGCCACCCGATCCCCGCTATTAATGTCGCCGAGGCTTTAACCCCGCGCCTCTGCGCGCCTCCGCTCGGCGCCTCCGATTACCTCTAAAGCTGCGCCAAGTGCCGCGTCGTGTGCATGGGGGGGGGGGCATGAGCTAAAATCACAGTGCTGAATCTCGAACACGGTGAACACCAGGGGGTGGGGGGCAACATCAACCTCTGGGGGTCCCCGTACCCAGCACGCTCAGCGTGCTGGGTACGGGGTGATGTGGCCGGAGCAGCGGACGGACTCCTGAGGGGTCCCAGGTGTCGCCGCAGTGGAATCTGGCAGCAGGAAGGAAGCGATGGCGACTTGCCATCGGTGATTTCGTGAGGATATCTTCTTCAATTCGACCTCGAACGTCTCTGGCATCCACGCCGAGGAGATGCTTGTAGATTGGGGGGGGGGGGGTGGTTCGTGAAAATGGGGGGGGGGGGGCAGAGTGCGTGCCCCCCTCCCCCGCCGCCTTCCACAAACCTCTAAAATCGCCCCTGGCGGAGAGAGGGCGTTAGGTATTGGGGCTAAGCTCGAGTTCCCGGCTGGTGAGCCTGAGGATTAGGGTTGGATTCCACTCTGCGGGCGTAGTTCAGACCCCGAGGTTTAATGCAGCCGCGACTCCGCGGAGCGGTGAGCCGCAAGAGCCACAGAGAGCCGTGGAGCTGGCCCGGAGCGCCGCCCACAGCCCCGTGCTGAGCTAGCGGCCGCAGTACGGGCCCCATAGAAATCCCCATATTCGCATCATCATCATCTTTGTCATCAGCCATGATCCATCCACCGCTGGATGAAGGCCTCTCCAGGCCGTCGCAAATCTCTTGACAAATCTTGCGATGTAACAATCACCATGCACGCGAGCTGACTTGCCAAATAAGAGTCGAACTATTGTCGTAGTGGGAATTACCAGCGCTGCGTCCTTTATTTAGAGAATACATAGCCCTTGTTGTTGTTGTTGGTCAAGGCAGACCTGTGTAGATCAAGTAGAAGACTTGAAGTCAACAGCTGTAGT
>NC_136289.1:14815747-14990747 GCF_964198595.1 Lampetra fluviatilis
CTCGCTCCACCGCGTGTTTTGTTGAGCAGTCGTCAGTGGTATTGCACGCCTCATGGTTTGCATCTCACTGCTTTCCCAGTTCGGCGGAGTCATTGATCTCGCATGATGGTGGTTGGTTGACTAATTGATTTCGTGCGGCCATTGAAGAGCAGCTCTTGCAGAATACGTTCTGCGTGATTTGGCCGTTCAATTGCTCTGAGAGTTGGTGAGTTGCAGATACACTCACTCACCCACTCACCCACCCACTTACTCACTCACCTACCTACTCACTCACTCACCCACCTACTTACTCACTCACACACTCATCCACCCACTCACTGTCCTACCCACTAACTCACCCACTCGCTCAGCCTCTCACCCACCCATTCAATCAACCACTCATTCACCCACCTACTTACTCACCCACCTACTTACTCACTCACCCACTCATCCACCCACTCACTGTCCTACCCACTAACTCACCCACTCACTCAGCCTCTCACCCACCCACCCATTCAATCAACCACTCACTCACCCACCTACGCACCCACCCACCCACTCACGCGCATAGTCACTCACCCACTCACTCACCCACCGCTTTCACGGGTATATGTGGGGCGGTGCGAAGTTCTGTGGTCCATGAATTGGGAGTATGTCGCCGCAGTCGCACACAGAGGAGTATTTATTATGAGGGCGATGATGGTGGCGATGTACACATAATATCCGTGGTGAAGTTACTCTCCCGTGTAGGGGGGAGGGAGTCTGTAGCTCATCTGCTTGTCAGCGCTGAGCGAGGGATGCGGTGGGGGAGGGAGTGATGTTGGGGGAGGGTGGTGAGGTGAGGGTGGGCGGGGGTGATGAGATGGATGTTTGTGAGGAGCGGGAGTGTTTAGCTGCACGGACGTGTCGTGGGAGACTCAGACAATCAAATTAATCTAAATGTCAGGAGCATTGCACGTAATTTAAAAATAACACGCCCAAATGAATTAGAGCTTCGTTATGGGATGCTCGCTCTCAGCTCGCTCTCAGCTCGCTCTCAGCATGCCCGCCGCTCGCGCACCTCCTAATTAGACCGCCCGTCCCGCGGGGGTGCAGCGAGCGGGGAGAAGAGAGCGAGGGGAGGAGGGATCCTGCAGGACCTGGGGGGGGGGGCTGCTGAGCGGGGGAGATGGGGTCGCGGTGTTCGGCCCTCGAGGGCCACGACCCTGCCTCTCGCTGTGGTGCGCGTCGCGGACTCGGCCCGTCGAGCCGTTTGTGTTCGCGGCACAATGAACACAAGCAGACACAACGAACACACGCAGACACAATGAACACAAGCAGACACAACGAACACAAGCAGACACAACGAACACAAGCAGACACAACGAACACAAGCAGACACAACGAACACAAGCAGACACAATGAACACAAGCAGACACAACGAACACAAGCAGACACAGTGAACACAAGCAGACACAACGACTCCTTCCCATCTATCACTCCCCACGATACGCAAACAAAACTATTGTTTTACACATCCCATCAGTCGCACTCCGCTTCCTTCTGGGAGTGGTATTTTCAACAGGATTCGTTCTAATTCAAGCACAACTGTGGGCCGGTTTTGAGACATTCAGTTTCTCATCAGCAGGCTCTCGCTTGGACCAATGTTGGTTGAACTGTCAGATGTGTATAGGCAAGGGCCCTCTCTGTTAGACAACGGTCCGAGTTGGCCGGACAACTCCATGATACGCAACACAAAATAACAATTAGCGGCTTTCTGGAGAATGTGTCACACCAAATCGATCAGCAGACAACCGACTTTATTCCGTATCTGTTCCTCCACGTGAAAAACTAAAATATTTCTAATGACTTTTTATTATTGTGTTTATTTTCGGGAATAGAGTAAAATGCATAAAACGCAATTGAAGCAAAACATTGCGATGCTGCTACTGCCTTGGCAGTAGCACACAAGCACAGCCAACAATAACAACAAATACCGCCTCGAGTCAATACTCATAATGATACCGTAGCCCAAGAATAAATATAACAAATGTATCTATCGGCGACGTTTGTGGCAATGCTCCATTTTCAAGGTCAGAGATATTGAGTGAATATTTGTTTTTGAAGAAGAAAAGAAAAGCCGCAAGATGAATCACCGTGTGGCTGCGGAGACCGGGGTCCGAGTCCCGGCCCCGGACAAACACCAGTGGCACGTGCTACCTGGACATATCCCGTCACCCCCCGCGCTCCCCACCCTCCCCAAGGTCGGCTCAGCCTTGAATTCGTTTTCTGGTACCATTTGAAAGAAGTAGAAGAAAAAGCAGCGTTGGGAGAGACAACAGCCAGACCGGCTCCTGATGTGCCGTGCCTGCTATCCGTAATAGGTGCTCGCTGACAGTCCTTTCCCATGGCAGTCTTCGTAACGTTACGGGCGATCGAGTGTTTGTCTGTGTGTGTGTGTGCCATCGTTGACATATCGTGCGTGTCAATTGATACAGAGAGACGCCTCCTGTGATTGGTCCGTGTGTGCTGATAGAAGTGCTATGACGGTGGGCTATTTCCCGAAACGTCGCCTATTGTACATTGCTTGTTTCAGGCCACGGTGTTATGGGCGAATAGTTCGCGCTGTTGTAAGGTGTCTCGGCTCGTTGTGAGTTAATAAGTACACGAACGAGCACAAACAAAGATCCCCCGTATAGCCTTTAACATGCTGCTTCGGGTAAGTGTTGTTAGCGAGTAGCACCTATGAAGGCCGAAATGGCACACACTACGCCCGACCGCCTTTGTATCCCCAGTGCTGATGTTTCCTACTCACGGCACCAGGCACTCAGCTATGGCTGAGTCGATCTAAGGCGCCGCTCAGAACCGGTTCACATTTTCTCCACCATCATTGGTCGTGAGCGCGAGTTGAACTTGGGTCGCCAGGTTCGTAGTGCGGTTTGCTAACCATTGCGCCACCGCTCCCCACTAACACAGGGCACTCACGTCTGACATTAACATCGCCGCAAAACAATACATACAGCAGATACAAGACGAATGTTGGAGACCATCTGATAGAGAGCCATTGCCCGAAACGTTAACTTGGCGTAATTCATACGGAGAATCGTAACTGACCGATGTATACCTTCTGAGAAGGACGATGAAGCTGAGATTTAGCAGGCAGTCTGTAGAGTCTGTGGCAATACAGATGCCGCTCTACCACGTGAGAGAGCAGACACCACGGACGAGAAGTTGGGTAACCGACGGGTCCGGGGGGGGGGGCGGTGGAGGCCATCCCCAGCCCCGGCACCACCTCTCCCTACCCTGAAACCCTCAACATTGCTTGTGCCATTCATATGCATTCCGAGCTTTTGTCCGATCGATATCGTGTTTAGGAGAAGAAAATGACATTCCGACAGGGTCAGCATAACGCTCCGACATCCCGCTAATCACTCACACGCGCGCGCACAGTCCACGTCGTCATCATCGTCAGTGGACCAAGTCATTCGCCTCCCGGTCGGGTGTGACGCTGGGGGCGACAGAGCGAGCGGACCCGTCCCGCTAAGCGGCTCGTGGTAAGGGCCCTGTGCACAGTCCCGCAGATGTCGCGTGGCCTGTCGCCGGACGCACACGGGGGGAGAGATCGAAGGGGGCGACGTGACAAAGATGGGGGGGGGGGGTGAGGCACGAGGAGAGAGATGGATAGATCGAGACAGAGTGGAGATGCTGGTGGGGGAGAGGAGCGGGGGTGGATGGTGGGAGAGGGGGTGAGGGGAGGGGTGGCGCGGCTCCCGTAATTAAATTCGCACGCGGGGCCTCGGAAAAGTGAACGCTTTGGGTTCAACCTTTCTCCGAGTGTTGGGACAAACAGACGATTACTCATGGCGTGGCAGCGGCTCTCACGACAGCCCCCCACCCTGCACTTGCACCCCCCCCCACCACTTCTTCTCCATTGCACCCCCCCCGTCCACCCACCCCGCGCTTTTTCCAGACATGGACGGGGCCGGTTGCGCCGTGACTCTTCAATGATCGCTGATAAATAAATAATATAATTAATCAATCAGCCGGCTCATCAATCAGCCGGATCACGTGCGGCCCCCTCCCATCGTGAGTCCAAACAAATTGATTCCGTTTCTTCCGCGTCCTTGTGCGCGACACCAGTGACTCGTGAATCTGGGAGCTCCTCCTACAGAGACGTAAAGACAAAGGTCCCCCGTATAGGCTTAACAGACTGTTGGGGCAAGCGCTGTTGGCGAGCACCTTTGAAGGTCCCCGCGGCACACGAGGGGGTGGGTGGGCAGCACCACGCCCGGCCGCCTTTGTCTCCCCAGTGACAATGTTTACACACCTCACCAGGTGCTCATTTTAGGCTGAGTTGACCAAGCGGAGGCCCAGAATCGGTTAAAATAATCGTCACTCGGGTGGCCAGGTTCTTAATTCAGCACGCTGACCCAATCCATCCACTCGCAGACACACACCGACGCAGTACACATACAGACACACACCGACGCAGTACACATACATACAGACGCAGACGCAGTACACATACATACAGACACACACACACCGACGCAGTACACATACATACAGACGCAGACGCAGTACACACAGAGACACACAGACGCAGCACACACACACAGACGCGCTACACACAGACACACACAGACGCAGTACACACACACAGTACACACACACAGTACACACACACAGTACACACACACAGACACAGTACACACACAGACGCGCTACACACAGACACACACAGACGCAGTACACACACACAGACGCAGTACACACACAGACGCAGAACACACACACAGACACAGTACACACACACACAGACGCAGAACACACACACAGACACAGTACACACACACACACAGACGCAGTACACACACGCACGCACACAACCCCCCCCCTCCCCCTTACCGCGACCGGACAACTCTGTCCTTGACGCCAGCGGCACGGAGCTCTCAGAGAGCAGTGAAAGGGCCGCGTAATTGAAGAGATGATAGATTTGCGTTCGGGAGTTTCTCATTTAATACGTCTCTTTAGAAGCGCTGTCCTGCCGCAGAATTGATGGATTGTAATTAGAAAGGCCAGTCAAGCGTTGCGTGTTTTATTAAATTTCTGAGCGCCGGCGCCCGCCAGAGAATACTTGTCCTTTCCAGGCCGGCGCATTACTCGGATTTTATCGGGGAGTAAAATGTCTTTTTGTTCCTCATTAGAATTGTAAATGGGTTGTGCGTGCGTTTGTGTGTATGTGTGTGCGTGCTTTTGTGTGTGTGTGTGCGTGCGTGTGTGCGCGTGGCTGTGCGCGCCTTGTTTATGAGTGTGTGAGTTTTTGCGCTCGCGTGCAGACGCTGGCGTGAGTGCGCGAGTGTGTGACAGTGCGTGTGTGTGACAGTGTGAGTGTGTGTGAGTGTGTGAGAGTGTGAGTGTGCGTGTGTGACAGTGCGAGTGTGTGAGAGTGTGCGTGTGTGTGACAGTGCGAGTGTGTGTGTGACAGTGCGAGTGTGTGTGTGACAGTGCGTGTGTGTGAGTGTGTGTGACAGTGTGAGTGTGTGTGTAACAGTGCGAGTGTGTGTGTGACAGTGCAAGTGTGTGCGAGTGTGTGTGACAGTGTGATGTGCGTGTGTGTGACAGTGCGAGTGAGTGTGTGCGAGTGTGCGTGTGACAGTGTGAGTGTGCGTGTGTGTGACAGTGCGTGTATGTGAGTGTGTGAGTGTGCGAGTGAGTGTGGGGAGCGGTAGTACAACGGTTAGCGCGCTGCGCTACGAATCTGGCGACCCGAGTTCGATTCCCGCTCTGGGCCAACGCCGGTGACAATTATCTAAACTCGTCCTGGGCCTCCCCTAGGTCGACTCAGCCGCCAATGAACATCTGATACGATGTGTAAACATCGCCACTGGCCACCTATTCTCGTGTGCCGTTCCGGCTTTCATAGGTGCTCGCTGGCAGCACTTATCCCTACAGTCTGTTACAGGCTATACGGGGGCTCTTTGTCTTTGCTCGTGCGTGTGATTTAAGTAGTCCGTGAGTTGAAGATCATCTCGGCGAGTCCGTGTCTAGGGGGGAGGGCATCGATCGCCCACCCTCCCCCACCACCCCGCCCTCCATTGAGACCCCAAAAATTGGTATTTGTATTAATATTTACCAGAGGGCATACATTGAATGTCTTCATTATTAATGTAGGGGGCTCGAATTAAATGATTGCCATTACTGGACCGACCCCCCCAATTGCTCCCTTTTGGGAAGTTTCTAGATCCGTCAATGGTGCACGTGTGTACGCGTGTATGTTCGATCTCATGTGAGTGTTAAGGCACCTGGATCTGTCCCGTGACCTCCTGTCAGCGAACCTTCGACACTTCACGTGGCGTCAAAGTGCACTTGACCTGGCACAGGAGCCGTGGTGATGTCACTGCCACTACGTGGCGAATGGCGGCTGCTGTTGCTGTTGTTGTTGCGAGTGCGAGTCCTCGTGTTTGTGCGGGTCCGTGCGTGTGTGTCGGAGGGGAGCGGTGGCGCGGTGGTTAGCGGATGCACTGCGCAACGCACCCCGTGACCCGATTTCCACCTAGGGAATCATAACAGTGGCAGCGAATGTCTGAACCTGTCCCGGGCCTCCTCTAGGTGGACGCAGCCTTAAATGGGTAGCCTGGTGCTGTTTGTGGTAAACATCAACACTGGGGAGATAAAGGCGGCCGGGCATGTTCTCGGCAGGCGAACCTTTGTCTTTGTGTGCGAGTCGGTGGATGTCCGGACTTCGCGGTCAGCGCCGCGTCACAACGCATCCTGCGTTTGTCGCGGGACGCGGGGTATTTATTGAAGTTTGTTTAATCTGCGCCCCACGGAGGGATGAGCACTTTTATTAAGGGCTTAGTTATTGCCACGCAGAAGCTGTTTGCATAGGCAGAAAGCGGAGACGCTGTTTTAATTGGATTGGGTTTAATTACATTCTACCATTCAGCAGCTTATCGGGGCATTGCAGATCCGGCCGAGCGGGTGCGCGCGCCTCTGCCATTTCATTACCTCAGATCCCACCCTCCCCCCAATGCCCCCCCCCAGACCCCTCCCCCAACATCACAACCCCCACCCGAGCTTGCTTTCGCGTGTAATGCAGATTATTTTAATCAGCAGTAAGTAATAATAATGCGCGCGAGTGTTCGCTGATTGATGTCGCGGTCCGTACCAAAGGCAGCCCAGGATCGGGGGCCGTGTTTGATGATCAAAGCGTGCGCGCGTCGTGGCGGACAAGCCTCGAGGAGGAGGAGGAGGTGGAGGAAGAAGAGGAGGAGGAGGTGGGAGCCTGCCATGGCGACGACTCGGGCAGGTGCTGCCACCGCCAGACAAACGCGAGCCGGCGAGCGAGCGAGCGAGGGAGGGGGGAGTGGGGCATGGGCGCGATTGCGGACGACAGCAGCAGGCAGCTTCGATCAGATCGCCGGTTTCCCTCCATCGCCCGCACTACGTTCAACTGCCACATTTCGGGAATAAAACAACAACAACCACCACCACCACAACTTCTCCTCCCCCGTCTCCCCATCGCACTGCTCCTCCACTTTTGGAACTCCGCTGCCATCGTCAGTGTGGTTGTTGTGTTTGTTCCGACAACCTCGCTCAGATTAAAACGAAGCCACAATGGGTTTGTTCTGTTATCTTGTGGGGCTCTTAGTCGCTGGCCGCTTTGCGCCATAGACCTTAAATGGACCCTAAATGGTTTTTGCAATCGGGCAACCGCGACTATCAACTCTGATCGAAGGCGGCGCGACCCCGGGGGGTGTGGTGGGCGGTGGCGGTCGTGGCGGCAGCAGCGCGCGTCGTCAGTGCCTCCGCCACCCGGCGAGGCGGGCTCCAGGCTCCTGTGCGAGCATCGCGGGGGTCAGACTCGGGAACTCCGCCCGGGCAACACCCGCAGTTGCGCAATTGCGCAATTGTAACGTCGCCGAAGGCTGTTCACACGGGCCGATGAGAGCCGCCGCGGATCGCCTTACGCTTTATTTGTGTTGAAGCGCGGCCATCTGCCGCGTCTGAGCGGTGTCACTCGGCGTTTGTGGGACGCGCGCGCGGGGTAATCGCTCCGCAATCCGCGCGATACCCCCCCCACCTCTCCAGCCCCCTCCCCTCATCCCTCTCCCCGTGCGCACGGAACTCGGGGCCTGCTCCAGATCCCAGACGCCTCACCCCGTGCGCTGCTCCAGCATCAGGCGGGGGGGGGGGGTCGTGGAAAGGAGGTGGTGCGATGGTGGTAAGGCTCTCGGGGTAGGGGGATCGAATTGTGGTGTAGGGGGGCTCCGTCCTCACTAACGCCCCTGAAGCTACTGAATGCGTCACCCCTTCTGACGTTAGACGAATGCCGTCAACTGTGTTGTATGGCGCGTGCAGCACTCTGAGACGCCCCTGTCAATAACAACGACGACCTTCGCTTGCTGTCCTTGTTGTTGTTGTTATCATCATCGCCACGCCCCGCATGCCCCGTCCAACCCCCCAGAGTGGTCACTCTCGTTCAGAGACAATTTCACATTTTGACAAAACGCCCAATAAATTCTAAATATTCACGGCCTCCCCTCTTATTCCGATTATTATAATTATTATTAGACCAATAATCATACTTCTGCAATGTGTAAGGCGCTGCACAGTAGTTTATCACGGACATTCCACGTGAGTTCAAGGCTCAGTGTCGCGAGAGAGGAGGGAGACCTGCATGCGAGAGGCGGCGGCATTGAAGGCGTCGATTGAACACTCCGAATTGCCAACGACGTGCGAATCGTGATCCTCATCTCGTCTCCGTGCCCGTGTCACCGAGTCACGGGTCAGGTCCAATCACATAGGTCAATCAACAAGTTCAATCGATTAGGTTATTCGGTCAAACACGAGGAGCAGGAAAGGCTGAACACACCCCATGCGTGGGGAGAAATGCCATGATAGGATCGGGTAGGACCGGTCAATACGTGAGGTCAATCAACAAGGTCATTCGGTCAATTATGCAGGTGAATTTTGACAGGTCAATCAGTAAGGTCGAGAGAGGGAGAGAGGAAGGGGTGAATCGATGGGACGCGAGCGATTTCCGCTGCGTCGTGGGCGACTCGTAAATGAACGCTGCGTCCGCCCCAAACAAACAGCGCGCGGCGCGACCACTTCGAGGCGCGGCGTTCGCGCGCACAGCAAACACGGCGTGTAAACACAGACAAAGAGCCCCGTATAGCCTGTAACAGACTCCAGGGGCAAGTGCTGTTAGCGGGCACCTGTGAAGGCCGACACGGCGCACGAGGGGGTGGGTGGCCAACATCACGCCCGGCCGCCTATGTCTCCCTAGTGGCGATGTTTACACATCGCAGCAGGTACTCATTTGAGGCTGAGTCGACCTAGGGGAAGCCCTGGCCCGTTTAAGATAGTCGTCACTGGTGATGGCGTTGAGCAGGAATCAAACTTGGGTCGTCAGGTTCGTAGCGCTCACCGCTTCCCACTCCCCACGCACACAGGCGCCCTCTGCGTGAAATACTCCAAATGAACACCGCGACTGCCATTACAGTTAAATACAAATGCGGCAGCGTGGAGCCGCGTAAATATTTGTCATCTCAACATCATAAAAAATTGGAATGGCGAGGCGAATCCAGGGGTTCAGGGGGAGCAGAAATGGGTAGCGGTGTTGTTGGGTGGAGGGAGGGGCCAGTGTTGTGAACAAGTCCACTTGGGAGTATCGACGAGAATGCCACCACAGGGGAAATACCAAAGTGCACGTCGCGGTAGAGCGCCGCACGTGGAAGACCCGATGGAATGTCGCGGTGAAAGTAGAGCTCCGGAGTGCTCGGGGCGCAACGCGCTATATGAGAGAACAATGCGCGTTTTAAAATTACTCGCTACGATTCAGAAATGAACCCCGTGTCCCCGTTACGGATGAGCGACCATGAAAAAAAGACGCAAAGAATGGTGGGTGGGGGGCTATGTTCGATAGAGGTGTGCAGTCGATGAGTGGTTTGGTGGGTGAGTGGTTTGGTGGGTGAGTGGTTTGGTGGGTGAGTGGTTTTGTGGGTGAGTGGTTTTGTGGGTGAGTGGTTTGGTCGATTACGGAATTGGTGGATACGGACGCTGGTGTACGAAAACAATGTGAATGCGTGATTTGGGGGATGAGTGAGAAGGTGGGCGAGAGATCTGATGGTGGATTAATGTGGTGGAAATGAATGGTGTGGGACGAACGACTTGGCGAATGAGTTATTGGGTAGAAACATTTGATGGTGAAATTATTTGGTCGATGTGATCGAGGCATGTGGATGAATCTCAGGTAGCATCTACGTCTCAACTCAGGGTGACTCGGCGGAGGGGGGGGGGGATCGAGGGTGGGGGCCGTACTCCACATGTTCCTCGCGAGGAGTCCACGCCGCCTCTCCAGGCCGTGGCCGCCAGTGCCAGGCTGTCGCCGCTATATTAAGGTGTTTTGGCACTCGGGCGCTGAAATCGGACGCGTGCGAGACGTGGCCGCGGGTCGCTCTTCGCTCCGCGGCGGAGAAACCAAACGAGAGAGAGAGAGAAGGAGGAGAGGAGGGGCGCGGTGGCGGAGACTGCGCCACAAGCAGCGGGTGTCTCCTTACCACGGACACGGCGGGTGTGCTCAGACAGCCCCCCCCGTCTTACTGCGCTCACACCCAGGGTCACGTGTGCCAAAGCTCTCGCCGAGTTGAGTCTGTGGAGTGGAGATTGGAGGGGGTTGGGGAGGGGGGAGAGTGCAGGACCCGTTTTGCTTGACGCGGTTGAATCTGAGACGGGAGCCGCGGGGCTACGAGCTTCGTGCAGGGGGTGGGGGCGGGGGAGAAGGGGGGAGGGGGGGCGCGTCCGTTCCCTCGAGAGGAGAGGCCGCATCTCGCCCCTGGCAGAGCGCGCAGAGCAGGGCGATGGGACCCGGCCCAACTCCTTTTGCCGTGCTGTCATTGAGTCGCTGCTTTGGGCAGAGGGGGTTTAAATGTAGTAATAATAAGTAAATAATAATTAATTCATAGTTAAATAATTATACTAAAATCATCACCGGCTCAGGCAGCACGGAGCGCCGCTAGGGGGGCGCGGGGCTCGGAGTCGGGCGACGAGAAACTCGCGCTCGCTTCCCCCGCCTCCACGCGCCCCCCCACCCCCCTACCCCCGCTCCCCACCCCACGCCTAGAAATCGATATCTTCGTATCCTCGATTGTCTCCGCACCCCACGGCCATTAATACCCCCCCCCCACCGCTTCCACTCTCATATTCACCTTCACAGCGCCTCCTCCTGCTGCGGTGGCCGGGGAGGGGAGAGCTCTCGGCCTGGGTGCGTGTGGCGAAGGGCTCGGAGGGGTACGGGCTCGAGATGTGATGAACGTCAGAGTATTGTGAGGCTTAGTGGGACAGTGCGAGTGGGACAGGCCACTGTGTTAAGGGGCTGGCGCTGTAGTTCTGTGGGGCGAGTCGCGTGACCGCGTTCGGCATGAAAAGGGCGATGGGGCGAGCGCAGTTTTCTGGGGTAATCGCCGCGTTATCAGTGGTGGTGCACGAGCAGTAATAAGAAAACAACCCAACACGCAATTACACTGTGGCCTTAACATATATAATAGGTAACGTTTCGGGCAATGACCCTTTTAACTGAATTGCCATCTGGCCCCTTGGTGTGAAGTGCTCTCTCCAACTCTAATCGCCCACGGTCTCTCCTCTGGCCTCTCTACTTACGTCCGATTCGTGAAATATGTGCTGTGTGTATTATTAGCAGCGCATTTATACGTGCAACTGAAGAAGGGGCCATCACCCGAAACGTCGCTTGTTATGTGTTTCCCTCTTAAGGCCACGGTGGTGCTATTGACGCGCGTGTGGAGTGTGCAGCTTCGTGGTGGCGGCGGCTGTGCCACCTCGCACCCCGCGCATCGCTTCGTTTATTTACAACTGCGAGGGCCGTAAATAATTGGCAGGCAGCTGAGGCGGCTGACATCTCCGCGTGCAACTGCCTGGGGGCCCCGACGGGTAGAGGGGATCTCTGGGGCCCCGACGGGGTAAGGGGACCTGCGGGGCTGACCCTCACCCCCCCCCCCAACACACCCCGTAACGCGTGCCACCCCAGCGCTTTAGGGGTTCCAAAATAAGAATCGCCGAGTGGTTGAATCGCACAGTTATAACGGAGTTGCGCGTGTGGGGGGGGGGAGCGGTGGTGCAGTGGTTAGCGCGCTGCGCTAACAACCCGATGACCTAAGTTGGATTCTCTCTGACTGCCGCAAACACTAATGACGAGTATTTTAACCGGGGCCTCCCCTAGGTCAACTCGGCAAAAACGAGTACCTGGTGCGATGTGTTAACATAGCTGCTCAAGAGACAAAGGCAGCCGGGCGTGGGGCAGGAAACACACGGCCTCCACGTGTGGCGGGCCAGCCTACACGCGGTGCTCGCTAACAGCACTTGCCCCAAAAGTCTGTTAAGGCTAAACGGGGATCTGTATGTTTGTGGTGCCGTGTTCACAATCGCAGCAATAGCAGAAGCAGCAGCGAGGCTTCCCAAACATGGGATTGCGCGCCCGTGTGCGCTCACGCGCCGGCATGTAGTCTATATGTGTATATGTGTAATGAATACGCCGGCGTGCGTAAATAAGTAAAGAGACTTCGACGCATTTGTACAAAAAAAAACAGTTGCCACGATTGCGAAAGGGTACCTACCACACGGCACCTCCGTTTCTAAACGGATAAATTGGCGCCCTTTCTGAGATGTCACGGCCCTCTGCGCGTCCTCAAGTGCGGGTGGGCAGCGGGGCTCACGACAAATGTCGCTGACAGGTCGCGCCTGCCACCCGGGCCAGAAAGCGAGGGACGACAGATATGGCACGCGGACACCAGCGGACCGAGCCCCTTGCAATCTCGCTCCCTCTCTCTGCGTCTGTGAGCCACCACGCCCTTTCTTAAAGACGCCGGCGCTCATGGCCGTCCTTCCTCTCGGCTCGTGTATACTCAACGACTCTGCATCATCGAGTTGCATGTTCAACCTCTTTGCCACCGTACGTGGCCGACCGTGCTCATCGGAGGAGCGGGGATTCTCCTCCCAGTTGCGTCCAATGGTTCTCATTGCCCGAAATGTTCCCTGTCAAAATCACATTCACACTCTGAACTTATTGAACTGAAAATAATCTGAACTGAATAACCACATTTCCATACGCTTCGTTCAATAGAAATCGCACTTGCAACTTCATCAGCCTATCCAACAATCATCGCGAGTCCCTGCACACGAGCTCATTTCAAGGGACATTTCTCCCCCTTGACTGCCACTCTCGCGTTAGTCTCGACCACTGCACTGACAAGGCTTGCGTAATCATTGTGTGCAGTATGTATGTACAATGTACGGTAGATATGTGCATGTGTGTTTGTCTTTATATATGTGTGTAGCGGCTTATGTTATATATGTGTGTGGATTTCGGGAACCAACATCCATTTTCCTCCCAAATATTTAGAGATACAAAGTTGATGACACAGAGTTGTATACAACGTCACGGCACTTGTGCCAGGCTAGGTGCACTTTGAGGCCAGGAGATCACGACACAGACCCAGGTTCCATGGGTTGACTGAGTGATTATGACTGGCAGATGCGCCACCTGTGCTTCCTACTGTGCCAACGTGTGGCATTTTAGCCGCTCAGCGCTCTGCTCGTTGTTTTGAATTCACTCCATATTACCCCCAGTCGTCAATAACATTGACGTGTTTTATATTATATATGTTTAAGTTATAATAAGCGAAATTTCGGGCAATGGTGCTTCTTCCCAGCATGTAGCAGAGGGCCCAGAGATTTGCGTGTCTGTGAGCCGGCAGTGAATGAGCACCAATGCCTCGATGCTCGTGAGATCAGCGGGAAGCAACTCTAACAATCCGGTGTCTGGAATCTGCTGGTCCTTTAACTAGATTGGAAGTCGAGCTGCACATATGACCATCCACCCGGTTTCCTCACCCAACCTCCTCCCCTCAATGTGTTGTTCTATTCCTACTTGAGCCCATGGCGATGGTGTCAGATCTCACGCTGCGAATGACGACTGGGGTCTCATTGCCGTAGCTGGAACGTCACGCGTGTTAAATATAAAGCTGGCGTGTGTGTGTATCCCAGCGTGTGGGGAGGTCGACTCAGCCTCAAACAAGTGCGTGGTGCGCTGTGTAAACATCTCCACTGGGTAGATAGAGGCGATCGGGGATAGTGTTGGCCACCCACCACTTCGTGTGCCGTGTTGGCACTTAATAGGTGCTACCCGCTAACAGCACTTGCCCCAACAGTTGGTTAGAAGCTATACGGGGGGGGGCTTTGTCTTTGTCACCAAATCATGATGTTAGTCGGGACTGGCGAAATGAAAAAGAGAAAGTTGCTCTCTTACTCCGGTTGCAAACGGAGCTGGAAATTCCACGTTCCTTTTCAAACGCCGAGCTGGCGGAGTAAATTCGCCAGAACATGCTCGGCGTCTTCCTCCCGCACGGGGTCTGGAGATGCTATTTTGATTCAGGAGTGTTACATGTCTCAGGGTATCAACACCACTGTGTGGTCTTAACATTAATATATATTATGGGCGAAGTTTTTGGAAAGGGTAAGCGCATACCTAAGTGCAGAGGGAGTTGCAGTGGTGGTAACAAACGCTTAGGCCGTGATGACTGCTCGATCTTCAAAATGCATTGGCAAGCTGGGCATGTATGATGTATGTATGATGCATGTAGCACGCTAACCAATACACTACCGCCCCCCATGATTACACTCCACTACCGCTCGCCATACACGCACGGTGCGTGTCTGTACAGACGGTAAACAGCCCGTGTTGTCGCGTCTGCTTGGGTTCGTGCTCGTCTTGAACCACACCCGTACCACCTTCTTGCCCCCCCCTACCCCGCCCGTGAGCGCCCCCCGCCGTGTTACATAACCGCGCTCGCCGGGAACGCGCGGCGGTGCTGAGTGCCGTCCCCATCGCGGACCCCGCGAAGCGCGCGGCGGGTCACAGCGCGCCCTGCGCCACAACGCGCCACGCCGAATGGCACCAATCGTGCGCTCGTAAATTCCTCGTTTACAAATCGCAAGTTCAAAGCGTCCCGGATTCCCCATTTCCAGAGCCCCCCCCAATTGCGGAGCAGGTCAAAGTGAACTCCCTGCCCGCATTCTAACCTTATCTCAGGCGAGGCCTGGGCACCGGGATTTAATTTTCCGTCTCCGTGATGATAGTTACAACTCGTGCCTCTCCGCTGGCGTCGCACTTTGTCCGCTCATCACTCGCGTAGAGCGAGAGAACGCCGACGACTCAGAGGCGTCAGGGGGAAGAGGCACCGTAGTCGAGGAACGGGAATGAGTGTTCACGCGTGAGAATAAAGCGGAGTGTTCACGCGTGAACGTGAACCGGAGTGTTTACACGTGATAGTAAAGCGGAGTGTTCACACGTGAGTGTAAAGCTGAGTTTTCACGCGTGAACGTGAACGGAGTGTTCACGCGTGAGAGTGAAGCGGAGTGTTTACATGTGAACGTGAACGGAGTGTTCACGCGTGAGAGTGAACCGTGTTTTATTATGTTTTATTTTTATTATTTTATGATTTCCCTTCTACGTGACTTTACCGAACGAACCAAGAAGATGAACCGGAGTGTTCACACGTGATAGTAAAGTGGAGTGTTCACGCGTGAGAGTGAAGCGGAGTGTTTACATGTGAACGTGAACCGGAGTGTTTACACGTGATAGTGAAGCGGAGCACCCAGAGAAACCCCCGCACGCGTGCGAAGGGGCAACACTCTATCCCGAACCAATGTAAACAGGTGGAGTCCACATTCGCTGTGCCGCCTTCTCCGGGCAGAGCCAGGGCACGGCTCTTCGTCGTCGCCCACGGGGAGGGAGTTTTGCAGCTCGAGTGCGGTGATCCACCAACCCTCGCGTCCTCCACGGAGCTGAGTTTGACCGGCCACGTGCATAGCCACCGCCGCCCATGGACAGGGAGCGACTGTCCCCGTGTCTCCACACGGTGGGGGGAGACTCGGTTAGAGGTGAGAGTTGGGACAGGGGGAGACAGAGGTGTGGGTAAGAGACCTGATGTGGGAGTAGGGAAAAGGCGGGTAGGAGGAGGAGGTGGGTTGGGTGGTGGGATTTGATGAGGGAGGGGAGTGTAAGCGTGTGAGGACTTGTTGGCGCGTTCCGTGGGTGATAGAAGTTGGGCGGCTACGAGTAGGAGATAGATGAGAGTGTGGGGAGATGGAGCTTGGGGTTTGTGAGCGTAGGTGAGAGTGTGGTGCTGGGGGGAGGATGAGGAGGGGTAGGTGGATAGAGGACTCGGTGGGTGAGGGGTGCAGTAATGTAGTGGTCGGCGCACTGCACTACGAACCGGGCGACCCAAGTTTGATTCTCGCTCACGGCCAACATCAGTAACAGATGTCTCAACTAGTCCTGGGCTTGATGTTCGCGTGGCATGACTCGCTAAGAGAGCACTTGCCCCGACAGTCCGTTGAAGACGACGCGGGGGATGTTTGGAGTCGGGGAGTGTGAGTAGGGGGAGTAGGGGGAGTAGGGGGAGTTGGGGGAGTAGGGGGTGATTCTATTTGCCGGCTGCTGGTGCCTTACACGGGGAGCCCGCCACTACGCGACTGTCCCCCCCCCACCCCACCCACACGAGCCCCTCCCCCCCTCCCCATCGCCCCCCCCCCCCCCGTGGCTCCCACGCCGCTGTTTCTGAGTGCGCGCGATCATAATTACAGCGGCTGCTGCTGTGCGCTCCGCTGACGACGTCTGTGCCACCGAGTGCACGTGGCGGCCTCAGCAGTGAGCTGATGGCTACACTGTGCTGATGAGTCGCTCACAGATTACCAGCTGATCTGGCCATTACCATCCCAATCTCCGTGTTTTGTTTTAACCACCCCGTAACTGATGTTTACGCACTTCAACTGGAACTCATTTAAGGCTGAATGGAGCTTGGAGAGGCACAGGTCAAGCGCAGGTCTCACGTGCCACTCGTGTGATAGCCATGGCCCGGAATCGAACCCAGATCGTCCGCCACCTAATACCTAGGCCTCGCTGTGATGATTATCAGCGCACTCGTCCATAACACTGACATTCGGGCAATAACACTTCAAATGTGCCAATAACCAAACATAGACTTTCCTTTTAAGGCGGTGGTTATTGTGTTGTGTTATTTGTGTTTGTGCACCACAGGCAACGTCGTATCTCAAGACACAATGCTTTTACAGTGGTCAGGAATGTCGGGACAGGGTCACGGCGAGGATAAGGAGTGCGGCTCGCGCTCGGGGCTCGCGTGTTGGAGTTAGGAGTCAGGTTAGCGCTACGATACGTGTTGGAGTTAGGAGTCAGGTTAGTGCTACTATACGTGTTGGAGTTAGGAGTCAGGTTAGCGCTACGATACGTGTTGGAGTTAGGGGTCAGGTTAGTGCTACGATACGTGTTGGAGTTAGGAGTCAGGTTAGCGCTACGATACGTGTTGGAGTTAGGAGTCAGGTTAGCGCTACGATACGTGTTGGAGTTAGGGGTCAGGTTAGCGCAACGATACGTGTTGGAGTTAGGGGTCAGGTTAGTGCTACGATACGTGTTGGAGTTATGAGTCAGGTTAGTGCTACGATACGTGTTGGAGTTAGGGGTCAGGTTAGTGCTACGATACGTGTTGGAGTTAGGAGTCAGGTTAGCGCTACGATACGTGTTGGAGTTAGGGGTCAGGTTAGCGCAACGATACGTGTTGGAGTTAGGGGTCAGGTTAGTGCTACGATACGTGTTGGAGTTATGAGTCAGGTTAGTGCTACGATACGTGTTGGAGTTAGGGGTCAGGTTAGTGCTACGATACGTGTTGGAGTTAGGGGTCAGGTTAGTGCTACGATACGTGTTGGAGTTAGGGGTCAGGTTAGTGCTACGATACGTGTTGGAGTTAGGAGTCAGGTTAGTGCTACGATACGTGTTGGAGTTAGGAGTCAGGTTAGTGCTACGATACGTGTTGGAGTTAGGGGTCAGGTTAGTGCTACGATACGTGTTGGAGTTAGGGGTCAGGTTAGTGCTACGATACGTGTTGGAGTTAGGGGTCAGGTTAGTGCTACGATACGTGTTGGAGTTAGGGGTCAGGTTAGTGCTACGATACGTGTTGGAGTTAGGGGTCAGGTTAGTGCTACGATACGTGTTGGAGTTAGGGGTCAGGTTAGCGCAACGATACGTGTTGGAGTTAGGGGTCAGGTTAGTGCTACGATACGTGTTGGAGTTAGGGGTCAGGTTAGTGCTACGATACGTGTTGGAGTTAGGGGTCAGGTTAGTGCTACGATACGTGTTGGAGTTAGGGGTCAGGTTAGTGCTACTATACGTGTTGGAGTTAGGGGTCAGGTTAGCGCAACGATACGTGTTGGAGTTAGGGGTCAGGTTAGTGCTACGATACGTGTTGGAGTTAGGGGTCAGGTTAGTGCTACGATACGTGTTGGAGTTAGGGGTCAGGTTAGTGCTACGATACGTGTTGGAGTTAGGGGTCAGGTTAGTGCTACTATACGTGTTGGAGTTAGGGGTCAGGTTAGCGCTACGATACGGCCCATAGTGTGGGTTTCATGGCCATAGTTTGCCAGTGTGGCTCGTGTCTTTAGTATTCCATTCATGGAGGAGATGTGCGCATCGGACTGCTGCTGATTGCCCGATGCGGTCGATGGTTCCACCGCCAGTGTCGTCGAGGCGACGGAGGAGTGTCCACTCGAGACGATTGGCCCCGCAGCTGGTGATGGACGCACGGGCACGTGTTCACGCATTCGACGGAGAGGCGCGTTCGCACACAGAGACTCGAGTCGCGGACTCCCTGGGTTGGTGACCCAGCGACGATCACGCTGCGCAATGCATCAAGCGACCTGAACCGGTCCTGGTCCTCCCCGCCTTCTGACCAGCGTGGTGAAGTATGGCTGATCAGCCTCCTCCATGGCCGACGACACGACACGGCGAGGCCTTCATCCAACGGTGGATTGCCAATTGGCTGCCTGTGCACCGTTACAATAAAATCATTGTGCGAACAATCACGGTGACAGCAGTGCCTGGGACGCCCAGGATCCAGGTGCAGCCGCGGTCAGCGGGGAATGTGCCCCCTGCTGACCTCAACTCCCCGCCCCCCAAGGAGCGAAGCGGCATTGACCCCCAATGTGGAGTTCCATTGATCTCTGCGCATCCCCCTCCCCTTCCATCCATCCATCGCTATCATCTCCCCCCCACCCGGCGTCACGTGAGATGCCGAGCTCGAGCGATCTGTCGCCGGAGCGCGAATTAAAGATTGCTATCGGGGGGGGGGGGACGCCGCGCGCGCCCCCCCCCTCGGCGCGATCAAAGGCGCGCGCGCCCGCGAGCCGGGGTCCTCCACGCGTCGTGATGGGGGCGGGGGCGGGGGAGCGGTGCGAGGGGAGGGGGCTGGTCACGACGCTGAAGTTAGTTGACTGAGCCCCCCGCTGTGATGATGATTGATGGTGATGATGACGATGAAGACGTGTATGTAGAAGTGATGGTGATAGTGGTGGTGATTTTGATTGCGATGAAGCGAGTCGGCATATTTGTGATGATAGTGATCGTGATGATGATGGGAGCGGTGTCTACGCTTGCGATGATGAAGATTATGATGATCGTAGTGATGATTATAATAATGATTCCGGTGATAAGGGTCACGTGATTATGATAGCAGTCGTGATCACGACGCTGCTGCTGCTGCTGACAACAGCGATGGTGACGACTACACTCCCAGCCGCACCTCGTCGGGCGAAGACGACGGACTCGGCGCTCGGAAGTCCCCCTGCTGCCCCCCGAGTCGTCACGGCATCATTAAGCGGCTCGCTTATGAAGGGATTTACTTACAATCGGTCACCATGGCAGCGCCGTGCTCGGAGCCGGATGGATGCGAGCGCCACGCGGCTCGCGCGCTCCGTGGAAACATCGCGAGCCGGGACACGGGGAGCCGGGACACGGGGAGCCGTCCTAGCGCCCTTGAGTCGTGTCAAGTCGTTCAGTCTTGAGTCGCTACTCCACCCCCCAGCCCCCCCCCCAGCCCCCCCCCCCAGCCCCCCCCCCCCCCGCCTCCGCACTGTGGCGGAAGCGAGCCCGCAGCCCCACGCTGCGTGAATTTCATCGCAGTCACCAAGGTCAATCCACTGCTGGATGAACGCCTCCCTCCCACCAAACTGGCCGCCATCGACAGCTCTCCCGTCCGTGCGACGGATTAACAATCCACCGGGCAGCTGGCGTCCCTCTCTAAATGGGCGTCTTACCGCCTCGCTGTAAATAGGTGCTCGCAAATCAAAGCCGGCCCCAGCAGCAAGCCTGTTAAGAAGCTGTTCATTATAAGGGGATAATTGTCTCCGAGATGCATGTTGTATGCATGGCTTTGATGTGTGTGTGTCTATGTACGTACATGTTATGATGTGTGTGTGTCTATGTACGTACATGTTATGATGTGTGTGTGTCTATGTACGTACATGTTATGATGTGTGTGTGTCTATGTACGTACATGTTATGATGTGTGTGTGTCTATGTACGTACATGTTATGATGTGTGTGTGTCTATGTACGTACATGTTATGATGTGTGTGTGTCTATGTACGTACATGTTATGATGTGTGTGTGTCTATGTACGTACATGTTATGATGTGTGTGTGTCTATGTACGTACATGTTATGATGTGTGTGTGTCTATGTACGTACATGTTATGATGTGTGTGTGTCTATGTACGTACATGTTATGATGTGTGTGTGTCTATGTACGTACATGTTATGATGTGTGTGTGTCTATGTACGTACATGTTATGATGTGTGTGTGTCTATGTACGTACATGTTATGATGTGTGTGTGTCTATGTACGTACATGTTATGATGTGTGTGTGTCTATGTACGTACATGTTATGATGTGTGTGTGTCTATGTACGTACATGTTATGGGGAGCGGTAGTGTAGTGGTTGGCGGGCTGCCCAACGAAGCCGGCGTCCCGAGTTTGATCCCCATTCACGGCTAACACTAGTGACGATTGTTTGAACCGATTCTGAGCCTCCCCTAGGTCGACTCAGCCTCCAATGAGTACCTGCTGCGGTGTGTAAACATCGCCACTCTGGAGACAAAGGCGAGTGGGGCGTGGTGCTGGCCACCCACCCCCTCGTGTGCCACAGTGCCGGCCTTTACCGGTGCTACTCGCTTACAGCACTCGCCCCAACAGCTGGTTAGAGACTATACGGGGATCTTTGTCATACTCTGCACAACTATTGCGTTGCGTGATACAGGCAGTTTGGCAGGAAAGTTGAATTATTATTTTCATCTGATGCTCAATACTCCCCCACCACCCTGGGGTATCATTGTCGTGTTCAAGCTGTAAATGGTGGTCTACGTTTACTGAAGCGGCCGGGTACGAGGTGAGGGTGATGGGTGTTCGTATTTCTGTACGAGCCTTGCTTATGAAGCAAACTAATTAGTGGGTGACGCTGAGTCGGCAGTCATGTTCAACTTGTCAATCAGTGAACGTGTAGAATGGCATCCTTTACGCTTGTTTTACCCAGGAATTTGTCACTGAGTCTCAAGACTATTTTGCAGGAGGGTCCTGCCAAGGTTTGACAGTAGGGGGGCGAGGCTGCTGCTGCTGCTGCTGCGTGTGATCCCGACTGAGTAGTGTGTGTAGGTAAACCTTCAGCATCGGGATGTTTGGCCAATACCAGGCACGTGCTGATGCTGGCCAGCCATGCCCTCGTGTACCGTGCCGGCCTTCATAGGTGCTGCTACTCGCCAACAGCACTTGCCACAACAGTCTGCTCAAGGCTATATGGGAGATCTTTGTCTTTGTGTAACTTAAAGCTGCAATTTCTCCTTGGCATTTCTTCCGCAACAATGGGTAGATGATGATGATGCCACCGCACTGCTGTGCACGCCTCTTGACGTGCGCGCCATATATATGTTGCTTTACGACTCGCAGATGGCAGTGAGGCGGTGGTCGCCCAGCTGTTACCTTGATTAATTGGTTTGGCCGCTCTCCAGGTAAGGTCACGTGATATAAATATGAAATGGAACACGTTGGTCAATAACACTGCGTGTCCTTAATAAATATATAACAGGTGGCATGTCGCGGAATGGCCCTTCGTTGCACATTATTTGTTTATGCGATAAAGAAGGCCCGTTACCCGAAACGTTGCCGATTATATATTTGTTTTAATTTTAAGGCCACAGTGTTGTTATTGACGAACGCGTTGGGTTGTTGTTGTGTTGGTGTACCACTGCCAACGCAGCATCATCAACATGATTCATTGAATTATTTTTTTCACGCGAATTCTTTTCACGAAGGGAATTGTTCAGATTGTTGGTGGTTTTCTCAACCTGGGAACTACTTTCGAATCTCGATTTATAAACAGATTGAAAACACCTGTCAATAAATCAATCGTAGCGTGATTGATGATAACGATGATGATTTCACAGACGAGAGTGTGTGTATGTATAAATGTGTATCGTACGCATGTATGTAATGTGTGTACAGTATTTATATTTCGTGTGCTTTGTGTATGCATGGTGTACTAATATTGTGTGTGTACATTATAGTGTATGTGTGCGTTGAGGGTTTGACGAATGAATAGTGTGTATGTATTGTGTATGTATGTAGAGTGCATGTATAGTGCATGTATTGTGTATGTATGTTAATGAGTGCATGTATAGTGTATGTATAGTGCATGTATAGTGTATGTATTGTGTATGTATAGTGTATGTATTGTGTATGTATAGAGTACATGTATAGTGTATGTATTGTGTATGTATGTAGAGTGCATGTATAGTGTATATATTGTGTATGTATAGATTGCATGTATAGTGCGTGTATGTTATTTGTGCGTGTGGGCCCCCTCCCTCGCTGTTTGTTTTAATAGCCGGGGCTATTTTTTCATTAGGAACGCGCTCGCCGGACGCGTCCCCTTGATAGCGGAGTAGGAGTTGGCAGGCGGATAATTGATGAATTTTGCCGCAGCATTATGCAAATGAGAACACATAAATCATCTCAAGTGCCGCTTTAATTTCATTCGCCCCCCCCCCGTGCCGTCCGCTCGCTGCGGGGGCTGCCGGGCCCCCACACCTGCTCTGTGTGGGGGCCCGGCAGCGTGTCGTTGTGTGAGCGTTAACAACAACAACAACAACCACAACAACAACAACAACCACAACAACAATACATAAATGCAACATTTTTTACGTTGTGGGTAAAAGCTGACGGGTGACACGAGTGATAATGTTTCAAACGGGCCTGGTGACCACCCAGCGCCGCCCCCCTCTCCCCGTCACCCCACCGCCCCCCTCCCCGCTGCCCCCTCTTCACCAAAGCCCAACGTGGTGAAGTATGGTCAAACGCACCCCCCAATCACTATCAATGCGAAATGGGACGAATACAAAGTGACTGCAAGATTACAACGTCGCGCAGACAAAAGTGTGATGGACATGGAGCACCAATGGAGCTTCCAGTTCTATGGGATCCTCATGCTCACGCACACAGAGGCCACGTGGCGTCACGTAGCACCCTTAACCGCCACGTGCTCTACTACGGCTTTGTTTAGTTTGTTGTCTTTCCCCGCAACCTAGCAAGGTTGTCTACGTACGGGGCGAAATAAAATCCACATACATCCATACAACATACGGATATATAAGTGCTTTCTAACGGCTACCTGCTTTCTCTCTCACTCAGCTCCAGACCAGGGCGACCTCCGAAGCGAGTCATGCAACAGCAACAGCAGCAGCAACAACAACAGCAGCAGCAGCAGGCACAGCAGCAGGCACAGCAGCAGGTGGTGGGGCCGGATGGGCTGGCGAGGCACACGGTGAAAGATCTCCTGGCAGCTACACTGGCGGCGCATCCACAAGGTGGGCACCGCGTTACCCTGCAGCGTGCACCCACCACCCACCCACCCCGCTCACGCGTGACTCCCCGTCACTCCCCCGCGTTTCTCCGTGACTCCGCCAGCCTTGCCGTGACTCCCCCACATCTCACCGTGTATTCTGCCCCTCCCCGCCCCCATTATTCACAGTGCCTCCCATGCACCTCCCAGCGACCACCCGCCATCTCCCTGGGCGGGGAGAGCTTCCCTGCGCTCTCCCCGCGACTTTCCGGCAACTCCGTCCCATTTCCACGCCCCCCCCCCCCCCCGCGACTCACTCCCTGCAGTGCAGCACTGAGCCGCACCCCCCCCCCCCCTCTCCCCCCCACCTCTATTCGCCGCCCCAAGCCGCGCATGATTCCGTGCGTAACACAACGAGTGGGCAGAATTAAATAATAATAAAGCATAACACGAAAATCAAATTAATGAAATCAGAAATTGGATTTCCACCCCCTCCCATCCACACCCGCTCCCCCTCCTGTATGTTTTGAACCGAAATGCGAGTTGCGTGTTGTGTGTGCGCGGGGCCGGGCTCCGTGGGTGCGATCGGGGCGCGTGCTGCGCTGGAAATGGCATCCTGTCATGGAGGCCGTTCCCTGCGCTGCACCCGCGGAGTGCGCACTGACATTTAGAACTTCGCCGCTACAAATCAAACCCGCAGCATCGCAACAACACTGGCATTTATATTCAAACTAATTTCATTAATAGCACGGGGGTGCGGAGTGGGAGGAGGGCGAGGGGAGCTTAGCCCCTCCACAGCCAGCCCCCCCCCCCCCCACCTCCAAAAGAGCACAGCGACTTACTCGCCCAGCTCTGGTGTCCAACTTATTGCCGATCATCGGTGGGACGCGGCCACTTGTTCAGTCGCGCGACAATCAGATTGGTGGATCGCGAGAGACGGATTCGTGAGAAACGCCGCTGCTCTGCCCATTAGCGCTGCAGACAATCCGAACACTAATACCAACACTCATTGCGAATATTAACCCTGCCAACGCCATCAATACAGACGTTATTCCCAACACACTCCCGACCGCAGCCCTAACATTACCATAGTCCGAATCCCAAACGCAGCGTTACCATTAAGGCTGTCCCAATGCAGTCATCGGTGATCATGCTGAGATTATCGACTCCCTACACTTGAGTACCCGTTTCATGGCGGGAGGAGCTCAGGGTACGGATTCGAACACAGGCTGCCAGCGATTTCCGACCACGACGAGCTCCGTGAGCCGCGCGAGTCTCGGGAGACATCGCGCCGAGAAGAAGCGGCACTGGGCTGGTCTCACGAGGACCCAGAGGGACAGGGACTCCCAGGGGGGAGGGAGACGTGGGGCAAGGGGGGGGCGGTGGCTGTGGGGTGGGGGCACTGTGTTGCATCCCGCATCACAGACAGGCAACAACAACAGCAACAACAGCAACAACGTATGACATCAGTAGCCGGCGCAACGCGGCTGTAACCGATTTGCTAACGAGTAATCTTCTCAAGGTGTCCCCTTCTCCCCGTTAGCTGTGGGGGGGGGGGGGGGGGGTCGGCTGACGGGGGATGGGGGGCGGGGCAGGCGATGTCGCCGCGAGTGCGTAATGCGCTTAGCCGAGGCCCAAATGTGATTTGGAAGCTCGCGTGGAATTGAATCTGCGCCGCCACTCGTGATGCGACGCCACGCGGCCTGCGAGTGCTGCTCGTGCAGTCCACGTGCGGCGCCGCGCTCGCCGCAGCGCGCGGCCAACCCGTCCCGTGACGCCGCTTCAGCCGCGTCCCGTATCGCGCCCCGGTCGCGAACGGTAACGCGACGCGAGCGGTGGACAGCTCCCGTCTCCTCCTCCACCACCGCCCAAATCCATGCCTCCGCATGAAGAGGGCGGTGCGTGCCTGAAGCCTCTGGAACAGCCCCCCCCCTTGCCAGCCCCTTCCCCCGACCTCCATCTCCGGCGCTCACCCCTTAAGCCCCCTCCCAGCTCGCCGGCCGCATCGCGCGTGTAAGGAGGCGACCCGCCTACCCGTCAACCCGTCGTCGTCAGCGTGAGTTCACTTCGCCTTGGCTGCCTCTCTCTACCCGCGCGCGTGCCGCGGAGGCAGTCGGGCATGCCCCCTAATACCACGAGGGGCTGCCCAGCGTGGGGGGGGACCTGGATAATTAGAAATGAGTCCCGTTCCGTCTCCTGCCCCGCTGATGGGAGGGGAGACGCCGTTGGTGACGCGAGCGCAGTGCCGCCACCTCCGCGCCGATTCGAGCCACGTTGACAGCTGCCGCGCGTTGCAAAATATCAAAAAACCCGGGCGAGATGTCACTGAACACCGAGCGGAACAGAGCCGGGCGGCTTTGTTGCGTGGCTCACGGGACAATGTGCATGAAATCCGAGCTCTCTCGCTGCTCAGCGCAATGATGTTGCCCGCTAACGCGGAATCGCTGACGCAGCAGCGCTGGGGAAGAGGAGGAGTAATGTGACTTCGTGTAATGTCACTTCGTCTCCTTGGCCCGTTATTAACCCACTCGGGGGCTGATCAATCCTGCCAAACGTGTCCAGTTAAGCGCCCTGCAGAAGCGCCTAATGGCACATCGCCCCAGAATATCTCCCTGCAGTGGCCACCCCGCATCATCGCCCTGCGTTATCACCCTGCAGTACCGCCCTGCCGCGGGGAGTCTCGTGGAGCGCGTGCACGATCCGCGTCACCTCCGCACGGCGCCGATCATTGCTCGAGGGGACGAAGGGGTGGGTGGGTGGGGGTGGCAGGGGGTGGGGGGCGAATCGGAGCGCGGCTTCGCTCACAGGTATCGAGTTTCCGATGCCAGCAATAGCGGAGCGCGGACGCGTCCCGCGGGCCGCGCGTAATGCGGCTAAAACGGGATCCGGCGCGCAGCACACGCATCACGCGTACACACACACACAGACAAAGATGTCCCGTATAGCCTGCGACAAGACTGTTGGCGAAAGTGCTGTCAGCGAGTGAAGGCCAATACGGCACGCAAAGGGCAGCGTGGCCAACAGCACGCCCGGCCGCCTTTGTATCCCCAATGCTGATGTTTACCCACACCGCACCGGGTACTCATTTTTACGTCCAAGACAGGTTAAAATATTTTCCACTTTTGCTGGTCGCGAGCATAAATCGAACGAGGGTCTCCGGTTTCGCAGAGCAGCGCGTTATCCACTGCACTGGCCGGCATACACTCACGGACACACAGAGTGCGTCAGGCAGAGGTACACACACACAGGTACATACGCATAGGCACAAAAAACAAAGACAATGGTCCCCCGTGTAGCCTTTTACCAGACCTTTCGGGCAAGTGCTGCTATGGGGCACCTATGAAGGCCGGCACACACCGGTGTACACACGTCAGCGCGGTTACCCGGGAGGTAACGTGACGCGTCACTCCGAGTAACGTTACCCGTGACTCTACGTGCCACAAAGGCGGCGGGTGGGGGGGGGGCTCATGGGCTGAGGGGGGGGCTCCACAAGCCGCGACCACGCGGACAATGACGATAGCCGCGCGCTCACGTGACCCCGTCTCAAGCGCGACCTTTGACAGCGGCCGAGCTGTGAGTCAGAGATGGGGAGGTGATAGGTCAGAGACGGTCTCGCCAGTGATGCTGGATCAGGGACGGGTTCGTTACGTTTGGTAATTGATCAGAGACGATACCGCTTATAATGGCGCCACAGTGGCGAGATGTTAACTCCCTCGCCTGGTATGCACGAGGTCGTGGGTTCGATGCCGACCCAGACGTATATTTATTTTGAGTTTGCGTGTCTCTCTCTTTGTGTCGTGTAGATTTTTCTCCGGGTCCTCCGGTTTTCTCTTCCATGTTTAGAATCAACACGCGCTTAGAGTATTTGGCTGCTATACATTTCTACGGGAAAAGTCGCTTCTTTGAGCTATAATTTGTGATCAGGTCGCTTCTAAAAAAAGCTATATAGCTCAGTGAGCCTTAGCTGGTAAAACAAAAAAACTAGATCGCAATTTTCACTTTGAATGGAGGTGGATAAGGGTGGGTGTCTCCACCGTGGTACTGGGAGGGCTGGGGCGAGATGGAGCTTGCAGACCGAGCGAGGGTCAGAACTCGCAGTGTGGGTCCAGGCTGCGCGTGGCTGTGGTGAAGGGGGCTGGGGCGACGGCAGTGCTCGGGTTGGGGTCGGGGGCTCTGGGCGGGGTCATGAGCACGCTATTGGTCGCCGCTGCTTTTTGTCCTCTCGACCCGCGAGCGTCTTCGATTTCAGCCCCTTCATTAATAAATAATCTGGGTAGAATATAGGCGCATTAATAAATAACTCGCTACTCACGCGAGCGGAGGAAGAGCGCAACTTGCAACCGCGGCGATTATTCAGTCAACTCCCTCGCCCCCAGAGCTTGTTTCATCACCCCGTCTCTGCGTCGCCTTTATTTGTTATCATTGCCGTAATTATTGTTGTTGTTATACTTTTATGGCGATTTGCGCGGGAGGAGAGCGCGCGTGTTCCAAGGTGGGCGGGGATGGGAGGGGAGGGGGTGGAGGGATGGGGGCGGAAGGGCGGGGGGGTGGGGGGCCCCTCCCCTGTGACTTTAATTGGAGGCGGCGTCAAGAGGCAGCTGGCTCGTGGCGCGGCGTGGGCGCAGTGCGGCAGCCACTGCGCGGAGTGGCGCAGGCGGTGCAACTGCCCCGTGGCCCCAGGGTGGGAGTCGGCCCAGGCCCCAGGCGAACCGAGTCAGGACGGTCGTGGCTATGCTGCTGCACTGCCTGTAGTGCGGCACTGTGGAGGCAGTGGCGAGGGTTGGTGGATCACGTGGGCGTCGACGAGGAGCCGTACCCTACAACGCCAGGAGAATGCGGTACAGCAATTTGACTAAACTCCATCTATTTCCATCTGTACGGTGACAGCGCGTTGCCCCCGCCTCGCCAACTTGTGACATCACAAGTTGGCTGAACACTTCTTAAAAGAAACCCCCAATGAAGCAGCAGGACCCTCCTGAAAAAAAAGCAATTGGACTCAGCGTGGTCATCCTGGATAAATGAGTAACGAGTTTTAAAAAACATGGGGAGTGGGGTTGGAGGGGTGGGGGTGGAATCGAACGGGGGGTTAGGGGGAATGTAATTCCTTACACCGGGCCGCGTGCTTAACTACACGCACTCTCACACACATACACTCAAGGGCAAAGAGAACAAAGATAAAGATCCCCCGTGTAGCCCACACAGCCTGTTGGGGCAAGGCCTATTAGGCAAGCACCTATGAAGACCGACAGAGCACACGATTAGGTGGGTGGCCAGTACCAGGCGCGGCCGCCACACCAGGTCGCGATGTTTGGGTATGTATATTGAACTTCATTCCCACCGTACGTAGCCCACCGTATTGATCGGAGGTGCGGGGGAAGAACAAACAAACACAAAGTAGTTCCAAACAGCGGACACACCGACAACAGAGCGTGGAGTCGCGCGTGCGCCTGTAGAGCGGGGGGCGGGGGGGCTCAATGCCCCCCCCCCATTACCTCGGCGCGCGCAGCGCGTGCCTCGAGAGTTGGAGAGTTGGAGAGTTGGGTCGCCTCGGCTCTCAGCGCGGCTCTCCTCTCGCTCGCTCTCTCTCGCCCTCTACTCTCTCTCTTCTCGCTCTCTCTCTCTTCTCGCTCTCTCTGTGTCTGTGCGGCAATGGAGAGTGAGCGCCTCTGCGCGATTCATGAGCAAGCGCGCGCCGTGTGGGGCTTGCGCAGAATCGGTGCTTCCCTGCCCCTTTCCTTCCCGAACGCCCCCTCCCCTTACACCCCCGTGAACCCCCGCTCTGCCTCATAGCCCCTCACCGCTCCGTGTGAACGTTCTGATTCACAACGGTAGCAAGGTGGTGACAACTCTGGGTTTCCAATTCTCATTCACGTGGGAGCAGAGGAGCCTCTGGGAGAGGCGCGCATCCCACACCCCGCACTCACTCGGAGCGGGGCTTGCCTACAACCTCGTACACGGCTCTGGCCAACAGGCAAGGAAACTCTCTCATCAGTCTCATCAGTCTTGTTTGCGTGTTGCTAGAACCATTGCTGCTGACATTATGCACTCCCAGAAGGCCGTGTGGCTGATGAGATGTGCAAACACATTTTCTATGTTTGCTTTTCTAAGTGGAGGGACAGATATGTGAAGGAGGCGGAGGCGTCTTGTGTGCGTAGTTATTTTCTTACAAGATATATTCTCCACAACGACGCCAACTTATATGAGTTATAAAAAAAGACTCGACACATCTTGTCAATAACATCGTCGCTGTTAAATGAAGAATATATATTGCGCAACGTTTCGGGCAATGGTCCTGCTTCTCTTGCCCGAATTGTCATTCGTTTACTGTCCACGCCACAACCGCAGTGTTGTTGGCTGTGCTTGTGCACCACCACTGACATCGCAGCAGCAGCAACATCCCCCCAAGGCATTCTGTTTGTTCTCGCGCGCCATGCATCATCACAGGCACGACTATTGACACCATTCTTGTGACGATCGCTCCCCATGCATTCTCACGCAGTGGTGCGGCTCGTAAATAGCATCGGCAGTGGCAACAGTGCCACTGTTTCGTGGAAATTAATGCGGAGAGGTGGGAGGGGGGATGGGAGGGGGCGCGGGGGCCGGGGGGGGCTCACGGAGTAGCTGACCTTTAATGGGAGTTAATCGGGGCCAGGGCCTGCCAGCGGCAGCTGAGGTGGTGGCGGACCGAGCGAGGGGAGAGGGGCAGGGTGGGGGGTGCGGGCGGGGGGGGGGGGCACCATCACGTCGCTGCCCGCTTCTCGCGGCGCAAGGGTAAACACGGCGGAGTTGGCGCGGAGCCCCGCGTGCACTACCCGGGCCCGCGTGTCCCAGGATCGACTGTTCCGAACTTCAGGCACATGGAGTGTCGCTGGCAAATCTCTCGACCCCTCGAGTCGACTCATCTGCGATGATGCCACCAGCCCAGGTCTTTGCTTCAAACGCCCTCCGCTCTGTTCGGCCGTGAGATGTCGCGATCGTCTCAACTCCACGCCTTCTCCACTGCCTGCGTTCCGCTCCCCAAGCAGCAGAATGTCCCCCGTTATTCCGTCAAAACCCAAATCACCCGGAGCAGGCCCGATCTCGAGGGATCTGGGAAGCTAAGTCGACTTGAATCTGGGTTGTGTTTGGATGGACGATCGCCACAGCGCAGCGAGCTGTTGTTGGCTGCCACCAAGCTACGTGGTGGGCAACGGAGGACGCCTACATCCACTGTGAAATGCATTGTTGTACTGCACTTCAATGCTCCCAGCCTTCACCAACCTGCACTGACCATCACGATAACATGTGGTCCAATATTACTGACGGCCCGCATTGCACGTGTGCTGCTATGATTGTGACGACTGGAGGTGTTCGTCTGTGAAAGGAATTGAGGGCCCCGTGTTGTGTCTGTGTGTCCTCCCCCCGCCCCCACCACCCCATCCCCCCCCCCCCCCCCCCCAGGCCTGGGTAAGGCCCCGTGCCGCCCGGGTCTCATGCCGCAACCTTGGGCCGAGAAGCGAATCAAGATGGAGTCTGCCAACGGTTTCCATGGGAACAGTTTCCTGGGATACGGGGACGCGGGCAAGGAAGGAGCAGAGCCCTATGCAGGTACCTCCCCTCCTCTCCGCGTGACCTCTGCAAATGACCTTCTCAAACATGACGTCACCATAGCACGGTGACGTCATGGCAACACAGCAGGAACCCCCTGGGTTCGATGCCCGACCCGGGAACTTCCCCGAGTGGAGTTTGTATTTTTCTCTCCCCAAGCTCTGCCTGGGTTTCCTTCGGTCTTCTTTGGTTTCCTCGCATCGCTAAGACACCCACACACACACGCAATGTAGCTGGTAATGGCCAAAAACATCTCAAAGACTGGAAAATAACCTAAAAATACTCAATTGGGATCACACACAGCATCGACATCGCCCCCTACTGCGGAACACGGGGCAGGACCCTCCTGATGGAGAGTCGTGAGACTCAGTGAGGCTTTCCTCGGTACAAAAGCGTGATAATAATAACACGCATGCTTTTTCAGGCAATTATATTGTTCATAATTATATTTCACCTGCCTTCTTGGATGTCCTAAGGATGCTTGACGTAGTTTCAAGAGAAGCATCGCGCATCTAATTGCTGCTCTCTATCTAGTCTCTCTTCCATGCAAGCCCTCACATGAATGTATGTTGAACTTCTTTCGCACCGTATGTAGCCAACCGTGCTAATCGGAGGTGCGTTGGAAGGACAACAAACTAAACACAAAAAACTATTTTAAAGAAATGAGTTACCAATCTAGCTCCAGTGGCTACATAATATTATAAGGAAGAGCGTTCCAGACGGCCGCAGAAGCGCATCTAAAAGTGCGCGATGCAGTGACCGCCTTTGTTCAATGACTAGCCTCTCACCTGTTCAGGTTTGCGTACGAGGGACTTTGAGTTCTGGCTCCGCGCCTCCGAGTTCTTGAACCACTGACCCCAAAGACGAAGACAAAGCCCCCCCCCCCCACACACACAACTGTTGTTAGCCAAGGGGCTTTGAGTACCGAGAACCATACGAGTGAAGGCCGGCAAGGCGCTCCAAGTCGAGGCGTTATCCAGCGTCCTTGCCCCCCACACCACCAGCCCTGGACGCCTTTGTCTCTCTCCAGTTCTTATCGAAGCCCGTGGCAGTCACTGGGCTACATAGTCACGTGGCCATAGAAATTGGTGCACAGCCACACTCATCACAATCAGCAGCATCATCATCATCATCACCATTCTCAGCCATCATCATCACTGCCATCATCATCATCACCACGAGACCGACTAACATCCATCCTCAGCCGGGGCACCCCGTGTCCCCTATCGACCACGTGGCTATTGTGGCTCTCGTCGGGCACCCCCACTACCCCCCCCCCCCCCGCTGGAGCCGTTATATAAACGCGCCGCGATGTCATCGGACGCCTAATCACCGCTGCCGCCACGGCCGCACACGGATGTCTCTCTCCAAAATAGCCCAGCTCCGTGCCCCATCCCGCCCCCCCCTAACTGCGCCGGGCAGAGGTCCCCCCCCCTCCAGATTTGTTAAAAGGGAAACAACAGCGCCAGGCCATGGGGGGCGAGCGGGGGCAGAGTGCGCGGTGCTGGTTGTTCTCCCCCCTCTCTCTTTCCCTCCCCACTCTCGGGGGGTTTGCGACTCTCTCAGCCAGCCGGAGAGAGCAGAGCAGCAGTTGGGGGCAGAAGGGGAGGTGAGGACGTAAAGCCCCTCCCCCCCCCCCTCTGCAGACGAGATGTTCGCTGGGGATACCTCTTGAGTCGGTAGACGCGCGGAGATGGCGAGTTCGTTAGTCCTGGCGATGCGTTTATGACATCAATCGCGGAGGAAACGCAACCCAAGGCACTGATGGCTCTTCCCTTGTAGCTACACGTGCCGGGGTCTGCGTCCCGAGCCGCCCCACGTGCGTGCGGAGCTGCGTCAGTCAAACAGCAACAACAACAACAACAACTCTTACTGACTAGCTAAGGCCTGATGTGGTGGCATTATAACGCTGCCGTGACGTCGTTTGAACGTTGAGTAATGCGCGTATTCACACGACGACGATCCCGATACTGAAGGGGATTCGCGGAGTCGCTGGGACGGCGCGCGCGTGGGTAGTGGAGGGTCCGGGCAGGAGATTGCCGGGCGCGCCCGCTGATGAAGCTCGGAGCAGGTTGAGCGAAACGTCGCCGCAACGTTGGTGTTGGATTCAGTCGCGAGAAGTCGCGAGCTCCCCGCGAGAAGAATGGGAGGAGGAGGAGAAGCTTACCTGGTCAGAATCAGATCGATGAATCGGCACGTTTGTAAATAATAAAGGTATGTACACGTGACGGTCTTGTTTTATGGCACAAAACTACCACCACGTGGCCTAATCCGGAAACCAACGTAGCTACAGAACAGAGTTGAAATACAATCATTGGCACGTAGGGGGCGGGGGGGGGTGCTACTCCCTCGAACACCCCCCCCCCCCCCCCCCCATGTGAATCTGATCACCGCCTGCAGACGCGTACGGGAGGGATCCGGCCCGCGAAAGTTGAAATCATGAAAACATTCCCTGGAACGCGACTGGCCACACCACGCCGCTACATCTCAACTTCGGCTGAGGGCCCCCCCCCTCCACTCCATGCTCCCACCACCGCCGCTCGGAGGGCAGCAGGGGGTAGTGTGTCGATTCACAACTTGCCAGTGCGCCCCATAGCGGGCTGCAATGCGCGCCAATAGCCGCAAATAGATGGCGCAGAGGGGCTCTCTTAACAAGAGCCCTGGCACGGCGCGGTCTGTCCCCCACCTCACCTCGTGGCTCTGGGGGGGGGGTGAGAATCTGCTGCCTTCGCGAAGCCCGCACGGAGGGGGGGCGCAGTTGCGTCCCCTCTTTCCGCACAGCGATGGGGTGGGTTTGGGTGATGGGGAGTGTGAAGGGTGTGGAGCGGAGAGGAGGAAAGAGGAGGGGGATCGTGAAGGACGCGACTCGAGCAGTCGGAGGCAGTCGCCCTCCAACAACGTGGGAGTGCGGAGGAGCGACCCTCACAACAACGAGCGGAGCGCCGGGAGGCTAAAACGCAGAAAGTTGGCACAGTGGAGAGGCACAGGTCGTGCGCCTGCCAATCATCTCGGGCAAGCACTTGAGTCTGTTCCGTGACCTCCTGCCAACGAGTCTTCGACAATTATCGTGGCCTCGGAGTGCTCCAAGCTTGGCACAAGGGCTGCGATGACATCACTTGGTGCACATCGAAAGCTACGCGATGACGTCACTAGGCACACCTCACCTGACACTCGCACTGTGATTAAGTCGCTTGGTAGCGAATGGGGCGGTTGTTGTATAAGGGGGGGGGGATCTCGCGAGGGGTCCAAGTGTCGAAGTGGGCTGGAGGACGGGGGGAGGGGTCAGCAGGGGGAGGACGGGACAGGCCGTTTGGGGGGCGGGGGGGGGGTACAGGAGGATTGCAGCTCGCGAAGCCGCGTGTCACGCTGCGGTGTCGCGTGTGCGCCTCGCGATTACGACCGCCGCATCATTCGGCTTGGCACGCTCCCGCGTCCCTCCTGCTCTCACGCGCGCACCGGGCCAGGGTTTTTTTTTCCACTGGCACCGGCAAACCACAGCCGTGCAGAGATAATCGAGCTGCTCCCCACCCCACTGTCGCTTACCCCCCCCCTACCCCCCGCGCCCCGCGCACCACCGCCGGTGGCGGCGGCGGCGTCTCTTATCAAACGGCACGGAGCTTCCGCGAGCACGAGGTGGTGGGGTAACCGTCGCCACGTGTGAGGCGCGCGCGTCCGTGTGCGTCTTGCCGTGTGCGTCTTGCCGTGTGCGTGTTTGTGTCCGTGAACCCGGCAACCAGAGTTCGATTCCCGCTCACGGACAACACGATTTGCTTCTGGACCTCTCCCTAGGTTGGCTCAGACTTAAATGAGTGCCTGGTGGAATGCGTAAAATATCGCCCGACCAGTTCGTTAAGGCCGTACGGGAATCTGTGTTGTTGTCTTTGTTGTTTCACCCCGCGCGCACCCGCCCCTCGCATCCTCCTGTCTGCCGTTCTCTCGATGGGCGATCGCTGGTGCCACTGCCATCCCGCCCAGGAGGTTGCAGTGAAGCGGACACTATTCATGATGATGACGATTATTATTATTATTGTTACAACAACAACAATTGTGTTTGCTACATTGGATTCACCCCGGCCAAATCGCTCAGCTGTAGAACAAGCGTTGACTCAGTTGGAGAGTGCACTCAGCCCATCAGTCGCGTATGGTGAATAAAACAGGTACCACTTTGTGGCGAGAAGGCAATCACGATTGACCGATTTAATTCTGCGATACTCGCCCCCGCCATAGGAAAGAGGATTTTCCACTACTGGCTCTGCCGAGCTGTGAGCAAGAGATGAGCACCGATGCCTCAGTGTGGCTCAGGCGAGCAGCGGGGAGTCGCTCCGACTCGGTTGTTTCGGTTTCACGCGTGGGACCGGGGCCACTTCCTCCTCCCCGCGGCGTCGGCAGGGGCGTCGCGTCCACGCGGCGGAGAGCATCTCCCAAGTTCGCTGCGCCCCGCGCGGAGGCGACTTCGCGTCCTCTCGCTGTGTCGGCGGCGAGTTTGGCGGGCGAGGAGGGGAGGCAGGGAGGGAGAGGGGCCCATAGCAAGGGCGGCTGTGGGGGGGGCGGAAGAGAGGAGTAGGCACGGGAAGGTCCCTGGGTCGAGTATTTTGAGGATGAATCGTGAACTCCCAACCCTGGTGTTTATTCCGAGCGGGATCTGCACGGGGCGCGGGTCGCGGGGGAGGGAGGCGGAAGGGACCTTGATGCGGACGCGGCCTCTCCCCCCTCCCCCTCCTCCCACCCTCCTCCACGTCCCCTCCTCCGCCCGACGGGACGAGCCCCACTTCAGCAGGAAACGCGAGGAAAGCAGGAGTCTCCGAGACTATGATGCTCGGATGCGGGAGGCGCAGAGCACAAACACCACAGTGGCTCGCGTTCTAAATTTGTCAGCAATCGCCCTTCTCGCAAACCGAATTACTCGTCAAGATTCGATTCAATCATCAATTCGCGTTTCCATCAACCGGTGGCGTAGCGGTCGAGTCCACGGTGTTCAACATCTGGTGAATTTGGCGTTTCCAGAGAGTTGCGAGTCGATCTCGTGGTCGACGCGCGTGTCGTCAGAGCCGGAGTGGACGTGACTCTCCGAGCGGGTCCACGGCCCCCAGCCGCCGCATGTCGCTGACCGGACAACATCGGCGCGTTTTTCGCCGCAATGCGCGTCGGACGAGAAGCAACGATCGCCAACTACGCGTGAGACGGACCCCTCCAGAAGGGGTCCTCAGTCGAGCTCCTCAATCGAGGTCCAGGCGCAACTCCCACGAGTGGGGTCTGGCAAGGGCGATGCGCGGATGACCGCTCGCGCTCTGCGGCGCGATCGGACGCAGCGGGTGTCAGCAGAGACCCTGTGGCACCCCGCGCGCTCCCAGCCCCCAGGCCCCCTCTACCCACCCCATGGCGGTCACCCCCACACCGCCATCCCAACAAGCCCTCACCTCCCGCTGAGCGTAACGATCCCTAACGTCCGGCCACGCTTTGATGTCGCCGCTCGCTACACAAGAGCCGGGGGAGGAGTGGGGGAGAGGGCTGCGGGGGGGGCTGCATTTCGCACAGCAGCAGCAGCAGGCGCGGCTGAGCGTCACCCCCGCCCCCCGTATGAATAATTAAGGGCGCCCTGACTGTGTGGTGGTGGTGTTGGTGGCTCTGGATGCTTTGCTCTCCGGAGGTCTAGTTCACGTGTCCCCTCGCTGCGATCCCGACCATATTTGGCTGCGCAGCGTCGCAGGCGCCCCCCCCCACTCCCTCTCCCTCACTGCCCCGCTTCGCGTGGCTCGTAGTACAAGAGGGGAGAAGGGGGTGGTGCGAGTCGCTGCTGTCGCACGCAGGGCGGGGGGTGCACACGCTGACCCTGGAGGGGGGGGGTGGTGGTTACAAGTCAGGCGGTGTCACGGACCCCTGCCCCCCCCTCTCACTAATCACCCCATCGCACCCCCCGTCAGGAGCGTCGTCTGTCCGTGTTGGCCTACAACCACATAGATCACCGTGGATGCGACTCCATCTCGTGGAACCTTGCAGGCACGATAATTAGGTTGGGGCCTGGCTAA
Organism: Lampetra fluviatilis; assembly: GCF_964198595.1. Classification (NCBI taxonomy): domain Eukaryota; kingdom Metazoa; phylum Chordata; class Hyperoartia; order Petromyzontiformes; family Petromyzontidae; genus Lampetra; species Lampetra fluviatilis. The sequence goes on from NC_136289.1 coordinate 14,853,081, forward strand.
TACTTGGATGTGTAATCACCAGCACCACCACCACGGCAAGGAGCTTGCTAGTTGTTGTAGGTGTTGTTGTAGGTGTTGTTGTAGGTGTTGTTGTAGGTGTTGTTGTAGGTGTTGTTGTAGGCTGTGGACGTGAGCAGGTGATGGCAGTGCCGACTGCCGCCCGCTCGTGTGGATGCGCCGAGCCGGGGCTTGTCTCGGCCATCTGTCCCGGGTCTCGTCTCGATCCCTCTGCCTGTGACTGGGTAGGGTCAGGCACCCCTCCTCCCCCCGTCCCCCTACATCGGGATGTGCGTGGGGGGAGGGACTGCGAAGGCCACTCTGCTCTGAAGAGCAAATTACCAAAACAAATAAGCAGACAATTCTCCTTCTTCTCACATCTGTCTCTCCACCCCAGCCAGGCCTCGCTGGAAGCAATGCTGCTCAACTGCCAGCTGTTTATACTCAAGCCCCGCCCCGCCCCCCATGGCGAGGCGACCCGTGCCCCGTGTGTCCACAGCGCACCGAGATGCAGCCGCACTCCGCCTGGAGGTCAACATCAAAGGCACGCGGCCATCCCCTGACCCTCGACCACCACCTCCGCCCTCCTCGCTGCTCTGGCGCGGCCACGGGGCGGTCCCGCGGCTCCCTCCTGCGCGACGGCGCCCCTGTTGTGTCCGCGAAGCCTCCTCGTCGTTCGCTCACACGGCGTGTGGATAACGATTGAAGCGATGCCCTTTATCCACGGCCGTTTCGCTGAGTTTCAAGAACATCCACGCTGGGATGTTTGGTCGATGCCATTGATGAGGGGTTTTTTGTTATTCGCGAACATGAAGCGGAGAACTTGGAGGAATTAAATCGTGCCGCGTTACACGAGGTCCGCACAGACGGATTGTATGTAAGTTGAACTTCTTTCGCTCCGCATGTAGCCACCCGTGATAATCGGGCTCACGAACCCACGCGCTGTACCGCCATCATCCTGACACCTTCCGGCCGAGCAGGTTTTGGGAGTCTCACAAATCTTTCCTCGATCCACCAACCCTTGCCTCCATTCTCCACGGCGCTGGACTAAAGTGCGCGCACCACCGCACCTGGGCGGGACTCTGGGTGGCGGCACAGTGGTGGTGGAGGTGGTGGTTTGGGTGGAGGTGGTGATGGTGGTGGTGATGGTGGTGGTGGAGGAGGAGGTGGTGATGGTTGTTTTTCAAGTCGGTAGCTATTTTATCCGCGCCGCGCACGCCGTGGCAGTAAACGAGAGACAACGCGCACCTGCAATGGTTTTATTTTGTCTAGAGAGGAACAGAGTGTGGATTTGGCCTTTAGTCAAAGTGGCTGATTACGCGCCGCGTGCACTACCCAAAGACTGATGAATCATTTACAAAGCAATAATGTGGGGTGAGCAGTCAGGCATGGACGCATAAATCATTGCTGCCCGCTCCCCCCTCCTCCTGCCCCCACCCTCCGCCTCTTAGCCCCCACCCCCACAGACACCAACGCAATTGCGTGGCGAGGCGTGGCACATCCAAGTCCGACTCGGGGCAGAGGGCGGGAGAAGGGGTGTGGGTTGGGGTCAGAGGGTGGAGGGAGGGCGTAGCATTGGGCAGCGAGTGGGGTCGGCGGGTGGGATCAAGGTCACACGGGGGGGGGGGGGGTAGCGTCTTGGGGAAGCGCGTGGTGGCACTGAGCGGTTACAGCGGTCAGCGGTCAGGGGGGTGAACGGCGCGTGGAGGGGAAACCGCTGCGGGCGCAGCTCCACGGTAGCGCCCCTGCGCCTGCACCAGCAGAGCGCACGGGCAGAGGATGGTGCGGCCTGCAGCGTGCTCCAGCCACCACCCTCTCTCCCTTTCCTCCAGCACCGCCCCTCACCTACCCCCTACATCTCTCCCCCTTCCTATTGACGAGACCGCCGCCCTTTGCCCCACAGGGCTCGCTCGCTAGTCGTCGGTGCCCTGTATCTGACAATGACTTTTCCTTACAGCTGCGAGATCATCATCAGATCATCATCTCCCTGTTATGAAGAAAGGCCATTGCCCGAAACGTTGTTTATTAATGTATTTATTGATGTTCATAGTCACCGTGGTGTTATTGCCGAAGTGTGTTTTGTTATTAATTGTGCTTGTGCACCGCTGCCAACACGAGTAAGCAGCAGCATCACGACTCTATTTGTGTTTGAGCAGCGTGGCGCTGGGGGCCTCGGGCCGGCGAGGCGGATCGCGAGCGGGGAGGGGGCGAGGGGGAGGGAGCGAGGGGGAGGGGGCGAGGGGGAGGGGGCGAGGGGGAGGGGGCGAGGGGGAGGGAGCGAGGGGGAGGGGGCGAGGGGGAGGGGCGAGGGGGAGGGAGCGAGGGGGAGCGAGGGGGAGGGGGCGAGGGGGAGGGGGCGAGGGGGAGGGAGCGAGGGGGAGGGTGCGAGGGGGAGGGAGAGGCGAGGGAGGGAGTCGGTGGAGTTAATGAAAAGTTTCACGGGGGCAGGAGACTGTGCGCGACTCGGTTAATGTTTCACCGCGCCGGGGCCGAGGGGAGAATATTCCTCCTCCTCCTGGTGGTGTTGTTGTTGTGGTGCCCTTGCCTCGTAGAGCCCAGCTACTGCCAGCAGAGCCCCTCCAGCACACAGGGCCACCCGCTCCTCCTCCACCTCTTCACCCCCCTCGTCACCCCCCCCCCCGTCATCCTCGTTGCCCCCCCCCCTTCCTCATACTCCTCCACCCCGTGCTGTTTATTGTGTTTTGCGCACAGTGTGCGGTGAGTGTGTGCCACCTGGGTCAGCGAGCCTTCGACACTTCGCGTGGCCTCAAAGTGAGCCTAGCCTGGTACAAGAGCCAGGTTATGTTGCTAGCAGCCCTTGGCCTAACAGTCTGTGTGGGCTACGCTTGGGAGCTTTGCGTTTGTGTGCTGGGAGCGGCAACGCAGTGGTGAGGGCGCTGCGTTACGAACCCTACGACCCGAGTTCAGTGATTCCCGCTCACGGACAGTAACAGTGCAAATGTTTGAATCGGTCCTGGGCCTCCCCTGTGTCGATTCAGCCTTGAAATAAAGCTGATGTCGATAAAACATCAGATCTGGGGAGACAAAGGCGGCCGGGCGTGGCGCTGACCACACCCTCCCCCCTCCGTGCTGGCCATAGGTGCTGGCGAACAGCACTTGTCCCTACAGTTGGTAAAGGCTATATGGGGGATCTTTGTGTTTCCCAGACGGCCGTGTCTCACAGTGGCTAAATGCGGAATAATGTGGCTTCATATCGACTACGCGCTCGTAAAATGTTGGAAAGCGCTCGACACCCAGCGAACACAACAATACGCACACCACGGAGATCCCCCACTAGTCTCTAACAGACTGCTGGGGGAATGCGATCTTCGCCAGCGCCGATGAAGGCCGAAACGGCACACGAGGGGCTGGCTTGTTTGTAGCGCAGTGCAGCGCCAAACCACTGCGCGATCCACCCCCCTCGTCGCCACACACAAATCCACCGCAATTTCCATCTCCCATCCTCACGCCCCAACATCCCCCCCCACCTCCACTCACGCACTCAGTTAAAGTCAACGTCGCGTCGCTGGCCGGGCGGGGAGCGAGGGGCGCGTTCCGCTGACGACACATTAGCGGCGGCGCTGGCGGCGTGGCGGGGAGATTAGGCGCGTTACTCTCTCGACCCCAATCTCTTTACTCGCGACCCCGGGGGGCACGGAGCGCTCGCGTCGGCAGCTCTTCGCCAAATTGTCTTTTATTCGCGAGTGACGGAGCCCCCCTCCCTCTCTCCACCATGGCGCTCTCTCTCTCTCTGTCCGCGCTCCTCCGTGCCGGGACGGCGGGTGGTCTGGGAGTATCAAGGCGACCCTGGCTCGTTAGGGGGAAGGGGTGGGGGGGGGGCAGTGTCTCGAGATAGGGGGGGGGGTCAGCGTCCTTGGAGTGGGGGGCGGAAAAGGGGAGGAGAGAGCTGTCGGCTTAACCTCTTTGGCGTGCTTGGTCTTCATCACTCCCCGGGGCGTTTGTGTGTGGGGGGCGGGGGCTGTTGGGCGTCAGTGGGAGAGCTCCTCGTGCCACGCGGGACGGGGGCTCGCTGCTCGGGCAGGGGGGGGCAGTAACGGGGCCGAGAGCTCCGTCGCGCGGCCACGTGACGCGCAGGATCGTGTCAAAGCCACGCGCTTCCTTTCATGGAATCCCCCCGGCATTCAGCCGCCCCCCACCCCGACCCCCCCTCCCCAGCCCTCACACCCCCTCCCCTGCCCCTCCCACGGGCACCTGTGCGCGCGGCGGCTTTGTGCAGAGGAAACGATGACCACCGCCATGGCGACTGTCAAGGTCCGTTTGGCAAAAACAACGGAATCGCTGCCCCCTCCTCCAATCTCCGCCCTGCCCCCCCCCCCCACTTCGCAACTCGCTCCACCACGGAGAGCCCCAGCGGCGCAGAAGCAGCAGCAGCAGCCCACGTGGCGAGCATCTGAGCCCATTGCGCGGGCGACAAGAGGAGACGACGCAACAGTAGGATTGTTAAATCCGTCTGTGTGGGGCTTTGATCACTTCTTCACTCGGCGTGGTGAAGTATGGTCAAGCAGCCCCCCCCCCCCCCCCGCCATGACCGGCACAGCGTGGGGAGGCCGTCATCCAGAACTCACGGAGACGGTCCCTCCCGTGTGGGAGGGGGGAGGCGGGGGGGGGGGCGTTCGTGCACCGAGTTACGAGCCCGGTGGCCCAGGTTTGATTTCCTTTCAAGACCAACATCGGTGACAAATATCGAATATGGTCCTGGGCCTACCGCTACGTACCTGCTGCAGCATGTAAACATCAGCAGGGGAGAGACAAAGGCGTCCAAGCGTGATGCTGGCCACGGACCTTCCTGCTGCGCTGGTGCCGGCATTCTATAATTCACCACGATACATTGCTGATCTCATCAAGGAGCAAAGACCATCACTCCAGTCGTCATCCTCGCAGCAGCGGCTTTTGGCGAACTATCGAACAAAGACGGTCACCGCATCGCACGCTTTCAGATGCACTTCTGCGGCCGTCTAGACGCTCTTGCTTCCGATATTAGGAAGCCACTGAAGTTCTGCACTTTAAAATCTAAATTGAAAACTCGTTTCTTTAAAATTGCTTTTCGTGTTTAGGTTGTTGTCCTTCCCCCGCACATCTGATGAGCACGGTTGGCTACATACGGTGCGAACTAGTTTCAACGTACATAGGTTCTGCTCGCAAACATTACTCGCTGCCCAATAGTCTGTCAAAGGCTATACGGGGTGTCTTTATCTTCGTCTTTCCGTGGGCACCGCGTGCAGGGGCACGTGGGGACGCGGCGGAGAGGGAGCGCTTCCAATCCCCCACACTGCCCGAGAGCGTGCAGGCTCACCACGCTCACCACCACGCTCACCACCACGCTCACCACCACGCTCACCACGCCGTGGCGCACCTCACCCAGGGACATCTGCTCCACCCAGGTACGTGCTCGCACAGGCCATGGACTAGCATAGGGGCTATAGACTAGCTTAGGAGCTGTAAACTAATGTAAATGCGTGTATGTGTCCATGTTCAGCGGTAGTATAGCGGAGCCGGAGTGTCGTGGTTAGGACATTGCCCGACAAACCCTGCGACCCGAGTGCGATTGCCGCTCACGACCAACATCGGTGTATCGGTCCTGGGCCTCCTCTAAATCAACTCAAACGATTACTTGGTGCAGTGGGCAAACATCAACATTGGGGTTACAAAGGCGACCGGGCGTGGTGCTGCCCAGCCACTCACCCCGCGTGCCCTGCGGGCCTTAATCGGTGCTACTCGCTAGCAGCACTTGCCCCAACGCCCCGTTAAATCTATTCGGGGGATATTTGTCTTTGTGTGGGTGTGCATGCGCGCAGGGCTGGCGCACGTGAAGGGCTCGCTGCCCTTCGTCATGATGCCCCATCACCTCCTCCCGCTGGGCCTCGCCGCCTCTATGGGCCAACTGGGGCCCGCGCTGCACGGGCCCGCGCACTCGGACCCCGCCGCGGGGCACAGGGCCCCCTCGGGGGGGCAGCAGCGCTCCCCGCCTGAGCCCTGCACCTCGCCCAAGACCTCGGTGATCAGGGTACGTGGCCCGGTGTGGCCTGGACCGCGCCCTCTCTCTCTCCCTCTCTGCATCTCCCCTCGTGCTGCTCGGCTATGAAGTCGCCCAACCTTGCTCAGTCCAAGACGCGTGTTCACCCTTGAGCGGTTTCTGGTCGCTCGGCGTTTGGGGCCTGCGATGAACAAATCGTAAATTTAACGAAATAGTAATCATCATAACGATAGCGCAGCATTCGCAGCTGCGTCAAGCGTCGTCAGGATTAAGTTCGGGGAACCAAAATGAAATCCGATAGACCGATACGAGAATCTGCACCGTGACGCTGTGGTCCGTGTAGCTGCCCTGCTGCCCTGACCTCACTGTATAGGTCACGCACACGCGCGTCTGCCATTGACCCCCCCCCCCCCGGCAGGAACGCGCCCCGTGCCACCCGCGCACCTCGCCCGCGCCCCCCGCGAGCCGGCGCTCGTCTGCGCGCAGCGACAGCAGCCTCTCGTCAACGCCGTCACGGGATCCCGCCTCGCCGGAGCACGGTGAGCGGCGGGGGAGGCGCGGGCGGGCGGGGGGGAGCTGCTCCCGGTTGGCCGCGGGGATCCGGGGGACGTGAACCCGTCTCTGGGGATTGTCGTTTGATTTTAAGAGCACTGGGGTTCAGCTGGGTACGAGGTGTCACAGGGATATGCGGGATCTGAGAATTACGCAGGGATATCGAGGATTTGGGGGTTTCACAGGGATATCAAGGGACGTCTTGGAGGGAGCGGCTGTGTAGCGACCTGAGTTCTATTCCAGGGCACGGCCAACATCAGTGGCGGGCGATATCTGAACTGGTTCGGATCTGCAAACTCCCCCAAACCGCCACCCTCACTCACTGCCTTCCCCTGACCCCTCCCCTAGACGCGCTCCAGCACAATGGGGAGTCGGACGCGCAGGGCATGCTCGACCTCTCCCTGGGGCCCCGTTCCCCCGGGGCTCCCAGCGAGAGGAGGGACCAGGGCCCCCCAGGACACGGAGCGGGGTCCGAACGGGAGGAGCAGCTCCTGGAGGCGGGTCAGTCGCACACAAAGATAAAGATTCCCCGTATAGCGTCAACAGACTGTAGGAGCAAGTGCTGTAAGCGAGCGCCTTTGAAGGCCGGCACGGCAACCGAATGGTAAAAAGGGGTGCCAGTAACACTCACACTCACACACAGTGTTACACACCCACACAGTGTCACACCCACACAGTGTCACACCCACACAGTGTCACACACACACTGTGTCACACTCACAGTGTTACACTCACACAGTCTCACACTCACACAGTGTCACACTCACAGGTTTACACGCTCACACAAACACGGTCGCGCAGTCATGTTGTTGTAGGTGCTGTTGTATAGTTGTTGAGCTATTGTCGGTGTGATTGTTGATCACTGTCGTGCCCTTGGTGTTCGCGGCGTCGTTGCTGCTGCTGCTGCGGTGTCGCAGGAGCCGAGTCGCTGTGGCCCGCGGGGCGTGGCGCGCGCGCTCGCTCCGCATAAACACGCGGGGGGGGGGGGGTCACGGGAAGAGGAGGGGAGAGTGCGTGCAGGGGAGAGGGAGAGAGAGGCGGGAGAGAGAGAGGCAGGGGAGAGATGAGCAAAATCAGCAGCGACTCTCTCTCTCTCTGTGAGATAAGGCGGCCCGTAATTGGATGCGGATTAGCGGTAATTACCGAGACACAAACAAGCCTCTGTTTGTCCTCCACCGTCCCGGGACGTGGGACAGAGCGCACGTCTCACTTCCCCCCCTTCACCCCGCCCCTGGGCACACGGGGGGCAGGGGGGGATGTGCACCCATCAACCCCGCCCCCCACCCGATTCACAAAAATATCGCGGGAGCCACGTGATCTGACGCAAAAGCCCGCAGTCGGCGTTGTGCTCTCACAGGAGAACTTCGCGACAATTGAGTCTCACGTGCCCCTTTGACGAGCGCCTTGCTGCATTGCGATGGTCGACCAATTCATTTTGCAATGATCCATGAGCCCAGAGCAGACGGCTGAGGTACCATCACTCTCGCGATTCAACTCTTTTTTACGTGGCCAAGCGCGGTGAGCGATGTGACACCCGAGGGAATGAGTTATGTTTCGAACAATCCACTCCCACGATCCGTATGCATGCGTCAGTGCTGCTCGGGTTTTGCTACCCTGGGTGGTGGTACTAAGCTCCGCTCTGGCCCGCAGACTCCGATGGAGAGCCTTCCGTCACGCGGCAGGATGCATCGGCAGAGAGTACGCAAGAGTGCGTGTTGGGACAAGGCGAATGGAGAGAGCGAGTGGGCATTGCACGCCATTCGCAATGTATCCATGGCAGTGAATCGGCGTCAACTGGGGGACTCTCTCGAGCTTAGCCAGGGTCATTGCCTCGAAACGTCGTTCGTGTACGACATCTCACACCACGTGTTACGCTATTAAACATGCCTCTGTTAATACTAATAGAATACGACGTTTCGATTGCAACACAAGCAACCATCATCAGGTACAAATTAATAAGAAAGTAAACATAGTAAACTTGGAAATATAATGCAATACAACACAGAGAGTCGGCCAACACAACCTTGTTGATTATTTAATTTAATTTCTACGTTACTTTACCGAAAGAACCAAAGAGTAATTCCTGCAGTCACGAAAGCTTCGAATCTAGTTCATGCCTCTGTTAAGTTGCCTTCATAATACCCACGACGTATTGAAGTGGAATTGGCCAATTATATCACAATGTGGCAGACATCCTCTTGAAATAATCGCCTCGAGACTCATCCAGCAGTGCATTGACAGAGGAATGGATTGCAGCCCCAATTGTTTGAGATATTTTGCTCGAGGCAAAAAAAGTAATTTCATTATCATAATGAATGCCCACGTCTATCATTTTCCCGACATCTATGCACGAAATCGTCGAGCTGGCCAGAATATCCCCACTCGGCTCGTCTGGAGAACACTGCCAGCTGTTCATGGGCGAGGCCCCCCTTTGTTAGATATGGGTTCACGCGTGTCGAATAGAGAAGGCCTTTGCCTCTTAACTGCTGGCAGTTCACCAACTTTGTTTAGCCAAGCCTGCCTCTGCTGACGAGACACTGCATTTCAAAGCCGGTGCTGCGGTGTTGCTGCGTTGAACGAATGCTGTTGGGAAAAAATAAACCCACCACTCCCAGAAGGGCTGCGTTGGCTGATGGGATGAATTAAAACACAAACACACAAACACACACATACACACACTTTTATTGTTTTTACGTAGAGAAACACAAATGGGAAGGAGATGCGCAGAAGTATCTCCGTATTTTGTTTCCACGACACTCGCGGCGAGTGCTACGGGTGAGGAATCACGACAGCGACTTCTGGGGGGAATTCCTGCACGGGCTCCCAGGGCGCGCGCGCGGTGCTCGATTCGAGTTGCAAGTTCACGCTGCCCAATCCCGGACGATTGGACCCCCGCTGGCCGGTAGATTCGGGGTCCCTGGCAAGTAGTACCCCCCTCCCCGCATTCTAGACCCGTCCATCCCAATGGGCCCCTCCCCCCACCTCCACCCCCAAACCTCGGACCAGGAGCTGCATCAGATAAGGGAAGCCCGAGTCACGAATCGGGAAGCGTGCTATCGGGAATGGCCGCAGCTGCCACTCAGCGGCTGAGGTTGGGAAACCGCTCCCCCCCCTTGCCCCCTCCCCCCACCACGTGCGGTCATTGGCTCCACACCGAACTCCTCGTAAACAGGGTCCGAGTTATAGACCTGAGTAATATTCAAGTCAAGGTTTAAAGTGGATTGTGTTTAACACGGTGAGTATGAGTGGGTGAATGAGTAGGTGAATGAGTGTGAGTAGTTGCGTGAGTGAGTGTGTGAGTGTGTGCGTGAGTAAGTGTGTGCGTGAGTGGTTGAGTGAGTGGGTGAGTGAGTGTGTGAGTGAGTGGTTGAGTGAATGGGTGAGTGAGTGTGTGAGTGAGTGTGTGAGTGAGTGGTTGAGTGAGTGTGTGAGTGAGTGAGTGAGTGATTGAGTGAGTGCGTGAGTGAGTGGTTGAGTGAGTGGGTGAGTGAATGAGTTGTGTTTGTTTTAATAGGTAATCACTGAAGTGACCAGGATGAGTCCGATTTCGCAACAGTGAATTTATTATCCGCTCGAATGAGCATTGATGGCATTGGTGCTCAGTTGCAGTTCCCGTGGAAAACCCCGTGAGATGGGAACAGCTCGTTTGCAGGGCAGCCAGGGAGTCGAGACAACTGTACTCAGCGGTTTCATCCCGGCTAGGAATTATCAGGAGCCCATACAGTGTGTAGCCAATGTTGGTCGATTTCATTCTAACGCGCAGGGCCAATGCCAATGGCTTGGTCAGAGATTCATTTAGCAGTGGACGAATCATGAGTGATGATGCTGGTGCTGTTGGGGTGATGATGCGCGCAGGGTCCCTGTCGACTGTGAATGGTACCGGAAGGACCCAGTTCCTGCCCTCCCCGGGTCTCCCGCACGCGCTCTGCTGCTCCACGTCGGAGCTGCTCTCCAACATCCAGGTGACGGCTCCTGTCTCACGCGGGGATCGTCAGACACTCCCACTCACTCACCCTCACTCACTCACCCTCACTCACCCTCACTCACTCACCCTCACTCACTCACCCTCACTCACTCACACATTCACTCACACACTCTCACTCACTCACTCACCCTCACTCACTCACACTCACTCACCCTCACTCACTCACACTCACTCACCCTTACTCACTCACGCACTCTCTCACCCTCACTCACTCACCCTCACTCACTCACCCTCACTCACTCACTCACCCTCACTCACGCACTCTCTCACCCTCACTCACTCACCCTCACTCACTCACCCTCACTCACACTCACTCACGCACTCTCTCACCCTCACTCACCCACTCACCCTCACTCACTCACCCTCATTCACTCACCCTCACTCACTCACCCTCACTCACGCACCCTCACATCCTGACACCTGCAGTCCACCTTTGTAACCCGGGTCAGAGCATCTCGACGACGACAGCCAACACCCAGGGCGAGGGGCAGAGTCCGGGCTGCGCGGAGCAGTTGCAGCCCCCCAGTCCGTGCTGCCGACCCGTGGCCTATGGTCACCACGAGGGTCAAGTTCCAACTCTCCAACCCGAGCCATCCAACTACACCTGGGTCATCCCCCGACCCTCCTTTCTTATCCCGCCCCCCCCCTCCAAGGCTCTGCTGAAGGTCGCCATGGAGACGAACCGCGCGCAGGAGCGGCAGGTCCTGGCCGAGCTGGAGGAGACGCGCATGGAGCTGTTGAGGGAGCGCGAGCGCAGGGAGGGGGCGGAGAGGCAGCTCCACGCAGAGACGGCGGCGCGCGGTGCGGAGCAACATCGGCACCATCATCATTGGCACCATCATCATCGGCACCATCATCATCGTCAGCACCATCATCATCGGCACCATCATCATCGTCAGCACCATCTCATCATCGCACCATCGTCATCATCGGCACCATCATCATCGGCACTATCATCATCAGCACCATCATCAGCATCAGCCTCATCAGCATCATTGGCACCATCATCATAATCAGCACCATCAGCATCATCAGCCTCATCAGCATCATCGGCACCATCATCATTATCAGCACCATCATCATCAGCACCATCATCAGCATCAGCCTCATCAGCATCATCGGCACCATCATCATCATCAGCACCATCATCATCGGCACTATCATCATCATCAGCCTCATCAGCATCATCAGCGCCATCAGCACCATCGTCATCCATCATCATCATCAAAATGAAAGTGCTTCTACATCCTTTCCGAATGACTCCACTGCTGGGTGAGGGGGTTACGAGGCCACCCTTCCCCACGCTACCCTGGCGCCTGCTGCCCACGGCGCGACCAGCACACGGCGCGCGACAACCTGCCCAGTCTCAACCTCTCCTTATTCTGGCGAGATGTGGCGCATTTAAGTTGATCTGGTCATACGCGCTACATCACACACCACGCATGCCGCGTACAATGTGCCGACACACACCACGCCGCGTACCACATACGGTACACCACGAATGCGAAGTGGCCAGAAACGAGCGGTACAGGAAAGAGATTCTTGAATCCTTACACGAGGATCTTTGAGTGGTGGGGGTGGGGGAGTTGCAGTTCGCGGGACGATGGTAAAGTGTGAGCACCCCCTTCTCCTCGCCCGCCCCCCCCCCCCGTGCCCCGTGTAGAGATGCTGCAGAAGCGCGTGCGTCGCGAGAGGCGCGCGCGCCGCCGCCTCGCCGAGGGGCTCGAGGCGGAGCGCGCGCGCCGCGAGCACCTCGAGCGCCTCGCGCTGCAGCGCGCCAGCTCCACGGAGAGCGTGCACGCGGCACTCCAGGGTGAGCCGTGCACACACACACGTGTACACACACGTGCACACACACGTGCACACACACACGTGCACACACACACGTGCACACACACGTGCACACACACACGTGCACACACACACGTGCACACACACACACGTGCACACACACACGTGTACACACACGTGTACACACACGTGTACACACACATGTGTGTACAAACACGTGGACACACACGTGTACACACGCACGTACACACGGACACACACGTGTCCACACCCACGGACACACACGTACACACATACACACTAACGCGTGCACACATTAATATACGCAAACACGCATACACACATGCACACATTCACGAAACATGCGCGTACCGAATTCTGCTTGGATTTCAAATCAACTCTCATCTGCATCTCAAAATCAGCTTGAGCCTCCCATAACGTGACCTCTGTGTGGCCACACCCACTCTGAACCTCTCCACTTTGAATCCCTCCACTCTGCCCACCGCCTCCTGGGGACGCAGACGCAGCTCCTCCGTGCAGCTCACATCTGCTCGCTCCTTCCTTCTCTCTCTCTCCACCCTCTCATCGTCGTCATCACCCTCTCATCATCATCACCCTCTCATCATCATCACCCTCTCATCGTCATCACCATCTCATCGTCATCACCCTCTCATCGTCATGACCCTCTCATCATCATCACCCTCTCATCATCATCACCCTCTCATCATCATCACCATCTCATCATCATCACCCTCTCATCATCACCACTCTCTCACCATCATCACCCTCTCATCATCATCACCATCTCATCATAATCACCCTCTCATCATCATCACCATCTCATCATCATCACCCTCTCATCATCACCACTCTCTCACCATCATCACCCTCTCATCATCATCACCATCTCATCATCATCACCCTCTCATCATCATCACCCTCTCATCCCCGACATCTCGGCCCCGGCCATTCCTTCTCCCCCTGCTGCTCATCCTGAACCTTGCCCTCTTCCGTGTCCGTCTCGGCCACTTGCGTCCCGGCCTCCCTTCCCTCTCCCGCTCAGCTTTCCTCCCTTCTGCTGCCCTTGAGCTGCCCTTGAGCTGCCCTTCCCGTGGTATTCCCTCCCGTGCGTCGCGCCTGCAACGTTATCAACTCCTCGTACGATACAATTGTTTTTGTACCGATTTATATTTGTTCTCACCTGGTTGAACAAACTCGACTTGACACTTGGATCCGGGGGGGTGGGGGTGGCGGTCTAAGCTGTGTTTTGGACATGGGACATTGCGGCTTCCGCGAGGCGGGCTACCACACAGGCAGAGTTAACAACACACAGAGGTTAGCTCACCACTGGTGTCCAGCCATGCACGCATTTCCTGTTGTGATGGGTCCCTTATCGTGGAGAGGAAGTGTTGCATTTCAGTGGACTGAACAGACGACGTGGTCACGTGTGCGAACAAACGAACGAATCAACGATTCATGGAATGACTGTATCGATGAATGGATGAGCTACTAAGATTTGAAGCTTTCGTGACTGCAGCAATCCATACTCTTTGGTTCTTTCAGTAAAGTCACGTAAGTGGAAAAAATAATAGATCACGACATTTCTACCTACGTGACTTTACCAACAGAACCAAAGAGTATGGATGAGCTTCTCTCGCGCTTGCGCTCACACGTCTCGGTAGGGTTGGAAGCACGGGTAGTAGAGACTCCTTGGGTGGACACACGGATGGCAACGTAGTTGACCTTTGAGTCGTGAAGCTGTGAAGATTGCCCCGCGGGTTGACCCTCGGATCGTGGACCCGTTTGGTTGACACGCGCGGTGGTCTCTGCGCAGACATCGGCGCCTACCAGGAGACACTGGACGAGGACGAAGGCGCTCACCCCGACCCGGAGCAGACGATGCAGGGTGACCGCCCCCCCCCCCAGCTACCCCCCATTGCCCCCCCCCCCCCGAGCTACCACCCTCCCCTTCCCTCCCCCGCGCCCCACACCCACAGCACGCGTCACGGCGTGGGGACTGATCCCCGGTCCGCCGCTACCGCGTGCTAATGTGTGTGTGTATATCCAGGTTACGTGTGTTTACATACGTGATTTATGGGTGTGTTTGTGTCTTTGTGGGGACCGGTGGCGTAGTGGTGCACCGTGTTACGAATCCCTAGCGCTCACGACCAGTAACAGTGACGAACATTTTAACCGTCCCTGGGCCTCCCCTAGGTCGACTCAGCCGTAAAACGAGTACCTGGGGCAATGTGTATTAAACATCAGTTGTGCAGAGAAAAAGGCGGCCTGGCGTGATGCTGCCCCCCCCCCACAACCATCACCTCGTGTGCTGAAGGGACCTTTGGTGTGGCTTTGTGGGTGTTTGTTTGTGTGTGTGTGCGCATGATTAACGCGTGTATATACGTGACTTGTGTGTGTGTGTCTGTGAGTGCGCGCGTGTGTATGAATTCGTACACGAGTATATATGAGTGTGTGCATGAGTGTGTATGTGCTTGTGTAAGAATTCATAAGCAGAGTGTGTATGTGTGTGAGTGTGCACATGTGCGTACACGCTGTGGTGGAGCGGTGGCGCAGTGGTTAGCGCACTACGTTCCGAAATCAGTGACACATATCTGAAAAAGTCCTGGGCGTCCCCTAAGTCGACTCAGCCTTTACCAGTACCCGGTGGCATGCGTAAACATCGCCACAGGGGAGATAAAGGCGGCCGGGCGAGGTGTGCCGAGGCGGCCTTCATCGTTCCTCGCTAACACACTTACCCCAACAGTCTGTTGAAGTTTCGATTTAAAGCGTTCGTGACTGCAGGGATTCATCTTCTTGGTCCTTTCGGTAAAGTCACGTAGAAGGGAAATAATCAAATAATAAAAATAAAACATAATAAAATAAAATTCTCACGACGTTTCGGCCACAACACAAGCAGCCGTGCTCAGGTGAAGAAACGGAGCTGTCGGAGAGACAGCGCTCCAATGAACACAGTCCGTTGAAGGCTACACGGGGGATCTTTGTCTCTGTGTACTGAATGTGTACGCGTCCATATGATTTCTCGACTAACTCGTTGCGTTTTCACCACTGTCTCCCTCCACCCGCCTGCTCGCGTTCCCAGCAGAGTCGAAACTCTACTACAAGAAGTGGCGAGTGGAGAGCCCAGCCACTCCCCCGTCCTGACCCCGCACGGGACTCCCCCCCCAGACTCCCCCGGCGCTCGCCCCCGACCCCCACCCCACCCTCCCCTACCTCCCCGCGAGCTGTGCGCTACCGAGAGGAGCCACCCTGGGCGAACATTCAAGACGCAACCATTCCGCAGCAGCAGCAGCATGATGATGGACACACACACAACGCACGGCCTCTCCTGGCGCCTGCGTGGATGTGGCTAACGGGGGTTGGGTGGGGGGCAGTGGGGGGTCTGCGTGTGAGAGACTCGGGGGAGATGACGAGGAGCGCGTGGGAGTGCAAGACTCCAGGATGGGAAAGATGTCGGTGCAGGGAGCCTTCGCGGCGAGAGACCCAAAGGTTGCAAGACGCGGAACCGGGAGACTTGGAGATTGGAGACTCGAGGATGCCAGGGGCCGCCGGGAGCACGGCGGGGCTGGCCCTGGGGTCGCGACGGGGCCCAGACGCCCCCCGCTAGGAAGTGGACCGTGGGGGTCACGGACCTCGGGCTGGAGTCGCTACCCCCGCACCCCCAAGCCCCCGCCCCCCACGCGCAGCCCCGCCCCCCCGAGAATCTGCACAACGGCGACATTTTTACGACCGTCCTCATCTCGGGTTCAGCGTCTCAGTACCCCCCCACCCACTTCATCCCGCCACTGGAATGTTTCTAAGAGATGATTTTAAGTCTGACAGACGTGTACGTGGATGCGTGCACACACCGATTTTATATTTGCTACTGTTTCACGCGAAGCCACCCGAGAGGGAGTAGAGCTGTCGCCCATGCCCCCCTCACCCCCTATCACCCTCAATCACTGCCCCCCCCCTGCGCCCAGCGACACGAGGTCTCGACTCCACGGCGACCGAAAGCGGCAACTGGGCGGGTGGTAGCAGCAGCACGAACCCGGCTCTCGATCGCTCCTCCTTGCTCTGTCCCGCTCCCGCCCCGCTCTACCCCCCCCCACACCCTCCTACGCTCATATCCTCTCTGATATTAAAACTTTTTGCGGTTGGAAAACATAATTGGAAAGATTTTAATTCATGGGAGACGCTGTTATCCGTTCTCCCCGCTCTCCCACCTCACCTCCCATCTTTACCCAGCCCTCCCTCTCTCTCTCTCCCCATCGCAACCCCTATCTCCCCCCCCCCAATCCCTCTCTCTCTCCCCATCTCAACCCCTATCCCCCCCCCAATCCCTCTCTCTCTCCCCATCTCAACTCCCCTGGTTCCCTCTCTCTCTTCTGATGTTGCCTCTCTCTCTCTCTCTTCCCCGCGCTCTCTCGCGCGCGGTCCCTCGGCACACTCCATGGCATCGCCCATTCAGAGATACGAGTCGTCGCGTGAGTCGTCGCGTGAGTCGCCCCTCTGATCGCCCCCCCCCCCCCACTCGCCCCGGCTCATCATTGTCGCGCGCGGCCCGGACCCACGGACGAGCAGACGGGAGGGCAGCTCCACAAGTGCTCTTCAAAACGCTGCCACGGATTCGCGCGTACTCGTGTACCCCAAACGCACGGCCCGTGTACTCCAAACACACGGCCACTGATACGCACACACACACGTACCTGTGTACACACGTGTACCCCAAACGCAACAGACCGGCACATACCCGTGTTATCATGTATACTTAACGCGTACACGTGTGCACACGGCCACGAGCTGACGTGTGCTGTCTGCGCCTACTCGTGTACCCACACAGGTATAGCCGCCCCATAGCTGTGCACGCACAGACACCACCGCCACAGTAGTGCCCCCACGGTCACGTGGCCTCACAGCTCCCCCGCATCTCCCCAACGAGAGCCCTGGGCTTGGGTACACGGACCACGTGGGTGGGGGGGTCAACCGTCTCCGTGAGGTGGAGTGGGAAGGGTGGGGGGATAGGGACCCCCTTTCTTTGGGAACCCACAGTGGAGAACCCCACTGGGACCCCGGTTGCTAGCGCCGGGGCGAGACCCGGGGTCTCTCCGGCTTCGAGAGGGTGGAGCGGAGCTCGGGGGTGGGTTAGGGGGTGAGGACGGAGGGAGAGGAGACGGTGGCTGTAGGTGGGTATGAGGGCTAGGGGTGGGGGGAGGTAGACACCGGGGTGGCGATGGGGGATAAGAGTGGACGAAGGGGGGGGGCTACAGGGTGTGCCCCCCACTCTCGTAGTGACCCCGCACGAGGCTGGGAAAGGCGCCCCCCCCTGCCCCCCGTGTCCTGTGTCACTGTGCTCCGCCTTATTTAAGTGACGCATCCCGCTCATTATTTAGTTTCCGTTGTTGTTGTTTATGATGATGTCTCGTGATTTTACAAAAATCAAACAAACAAAGAGCAGAACATAAACCACTCGAACGATGCTCTCGCTCTGTCTGCCGCTCTCCTCATCTCCGCGGGGCTCGGGAGGGGGGGGGGGCCTGAACACGTGGTGTGCCTGTGTGTGGGGAGCCGTGGGACTCGGGGGGGGGGGCTGAACACGTGGTGTGCCTGTGTGTGGGGAGCGGTGGGACTCGGGGGGGGGGGCTGAACACGTGGTGTGCCTGTATGTGGGGAGCCGTGGGACTCGGGGGGGGGGCTGAACACGTGGTGTGCCTGTGTGTGGGGAGCCGTGGGACTCAGGGGGGGGCCTGAACACGTGGTGTGCCTGTGTGTGGGGAGCCGTGGGACTCAGGGGGGGGCTGAACACGTGGTGTGCCTGTGTGTGGGGAGCCGTGGGACTCACGGGGGGGGGGGCTGAACACGTGGTGTGCCTGTGTGTGGGGAGCCGTGGGACTGGGGGGGGGGGGCCTGAACACGTGGTGTGCCTGTGTGTGGGGAGCCGTGGGGCTCAGGAGGGGAGGGGGTCCCTGAACACGTGGTGTGCCTGTGCGTGGGGAGCGGTGGGGTCGTGGTTAGCACGCCGCGCTACAAAGCCGGAGACGAGAATTCGATTACCGCTCACAGACAATTTCGGTGACGATGATCTGAACCGGCTCTGCGTCTCCCCTAGGTCGACTCAGCCTTAAATAAGTAGCTGCTGCGGTGTGCAATCATGCGTATTTGGGAAACAATAGCGACCGGGCGTGGTTCTGGTCACCCACCCCCTCGTGTGCCGTGCCGGCCTTCATTAGGTGCCCGCTTACGGCACTTGGCCCAACATTCTGTTGAAGGGTACACGGGGGATCTTTGTCTTTGTGTGGGTGATGTAAGAGTTGTGGCTACGTCTGTTGAGTTATAAAGAAATATTTGCAATGAGAAGACGCGAAGGACCATCTTGCAGGGTGGCCCGCACGCCCTACTCCTTACCACTCCACACACCCCGCTCCTGACCACTCTACACACCCCGGCCGTGGATCATGAAAACAAATATGAGAACAATTATAGAAGGGCAGTGTTACATTTCTTGGACATGTGATGAGAAAACAAGAGGCTGAATATGAATGTGGCTCTGAGTGGGAACGTTACGGTTACCACAAGAAGCCGGGGGAGACAGCGAATTGGGTTCCATGAGCAATGAGAACGATTGGATGCCACTGGAGGGAGAATCCGATGCAGAGTCGTTGAGTACATCTCACGGACAGAGCTCAGTGGACAGGAGGCCACGATCGCCCACGTCTTTGAGAGAGGACGTGGCGCACGAACGGAGAGAGCACCCTGCGCATTACAGCTCCCTGCGCCCCCCCACATTCCCCCTCCCCACCCGGCTGCCCCCCCCGCCACCGCACTCAACCCCCTGTTTGCTCCCCGCACCTCGCGTTGTTTTCCTTCTTAAAAGCGTTTGGAAAAAAACGTCTCGGGTCCCGCGCCGCGAAGAGAAACCTCGCCCCGCCCCGGCCGCTCGCAGGAGGAAGTGCACGCGTCGGGACAATGGCTGGGGGGCGGGTGGGGGGCACTGCGGGGTGGGGGTGGGGGGAGGGGTACGAGGGAACAACTCCCCCCCCCTCCCCAGGTAGCGACGTGACGCAATCACCATCTCTCCAGAGACAGATGTTGATGATGATGCGTGCTAGCAGATGATTGATGATGATAATGAAATGTGCGGATGATTGATGATGATGACTTTTCCGACGACTACAAATGTCAGAGAGTGTTGTATGTCTGTGTGTTGAACTTCTTTCGCAAGGTTCGTAGCCAACCGTGATAATCGGAGGTGCAGGGTAAATACAAAACACTACACACAAAAAGCAGTTTGAAACAAATGAGTTTTGAATATAGATGACAAATTGTGCCGATGATGATCGAGTGCAATCACGAATTTTATGGTGACGATGATTTCTCATTGACGCTGATTTTTAATTGCGCAAATACGGATGATGATTATGCATTGTTGATGATACTGACGACGATGACGATGAAACCCGCGGCATGGAGGGCGAACTGTCCGTGGAAGTCCGGGCGTGTTCGTTAGGCGGGGGACGTCACAGAAGAAGTCGCCCTTTCTCTACCGCGCGCGTCTCCCCCCATGCCCGCTGGTGCATCTGCCAGTCATCCCAGTCAGTCAACCAATGGTACCTGGGTCTGTCCCGTGACCTGTCAGCGAGCCTTCAACACTTCACGTGGCCTAGAAGTGCACCACTTAGTGGTGAATGGCGGCTGTTGTTGTTCATGTGTGTCTTCATCTTGTGTCCGTGTATCAGTGTGTGTCCGTCTAGATTGAATCAGTCTAAAATTATTACCTCGTGCGGTTTGTAAACATCGCCGCGAGGGAGACAAAGGCGGTCGGGCGTTGTTCTGGCCACCCACTACCTCGTGTACCGTATCGGCCTTCGTAGGTCCTCGCAAACAGCACCTGCCCTAAAAAGGATCTTCAGCCTATGTAAGGATCTTTGGCTTTGTATTTTGTGTGTCTCTGTGTGTCTGTGTTTGTTCGTGTGTCTGTGTGCGCAATGTCCCGCGCTAAGTCCACCCTTGAGCATTGAGCTCCATTGTATTTTCTGTCGTACATTGGACGTAGCCGGTGGAAAGTTCGCCCTCGGTGGACGCCGATGTCAGGATTTCGTGAAAAACAAAGCACGTGATGGGTTTCCGCCGCTCCGTAATTGTGGCGCTCACGCGGGCCTGCGGTGAGTGTACGCGTGTTTGTGTGTGCGCGCGTGTGCGTGTGTGTGCGTGCGTGTATGTGTGTGTGTGTGCGTGCGTGTGTGTGCGTGTGTGTGTGCGTGTGTGCGCGCGTGCGTGCGTGCGTGTGTGTCTAAGGCATGGGAAGCGGTGGCGTAGCGGTTAGCACTTCGAACCTGCACACCCGGGTTCGACTCCCGCTCACGCTCGACGCCAGTGACGATTATCTGAACCAGTCCTGGGCCTCCCCTAGGACGGCTCAGTCTCAAATGAGTAGCTGGTGCGGTGTGAAAATATCGCCACTAGGGAGAAAAGGTGGGTCGGGCGTGGTACTGACCACCCGTCCCCTGATATTGCGTTCTAGCCTTCATAGGTGCTCGCTAAAAGCACTTGATCCTACAGTATGTTAAGGCCATACGGGAGAGCTTGGTGTTTGTGTGTGTGTGTCTTGGTGTGTACGTGTGTTTATATTTGTGTGTAATGGAAACTTATGTTCACGAGGAAGCGAGAGACGCGGGGAGTAGGCACCGGGTTCTCGCGAGTAGGAGGAGCTGGGCAGCGCTGTGCAGTGCAGGGTGCTTGGGGGAGGTTCACGACGCAGGGTGCTGTGCAGTGCAGGGTGCTTGGGGGAGGTTCACGACGCAGGGTGCTGTGCAGTGCAGGGTGCTTGGGGGAGGCTCACGACGCAGGGTGCTGTGCAGTGCAGGGTGCTTCGGGGAGGCTCACGATGCAGGGTGCTGCGCAGTGCAGGGTGCTTGGGGGAGGTTCACGACGCAGGGTGCTGTGCAGTGCAGGGTGCTTGGGGGAGGTTCACGATGCAGGGTGCTGTGCAGTGCAGGGTGCTTGGGGGAGGTTCACGACGCAGGGTGCTGTGCAGTGCAGGGTGCTTGGGGGAGGTTCACGACGCAGGGTGCTGTGCAGTGCAGGGTGCTTGGGGAAGGTTCACGACGCAGGGTGCTGTGCAGTGCAGGGTGCTTGGGGGAGGTTCACGACGCAGGGTGCTGTGCAGTGCAGGGTGCTTGGGGGAGGTTCACGATGCAGGGTGCTGTGCAGTGCAGGGTGCTTGGGGGAGGTTCACGACGCAGGGTGCTGTGCAGTGCAGGGTGCTTGGGGGAGGTTCACGACGCAGGGTGCTGTGCAGTGCAGGGTGCTTGGGGGAGGTTCACGATGCAGGGTGCTGCGCAGTGCAGGGTACTTGGGGGAGGTTCACGATGCAGGGTGCTGTGCAGTGCAGGGTGCCCGTGCGTTCACGCCGCGCCGCCAGCATCTGCAGGCGCAGGGCGCAGCGCTGTGAGTATGGGGTACAGATAGTCGCACACGCGCTCTATAAAGATAACAGACTTCTTCTGCTTCTCAGAGTCGGATATTTGAACAGCCCCTTCCCGTCACACGACAGGAAGTCAAGGCACCCGTGCTGAGAGATCTGCTCGCCTGCTTAAGCGGCTGAGAGTGCGGGGAGGCGGTTCCCGCACTCCCCGCACGCACATCCAGCGGGGGGGGGGGGCAACAGCTGAGCCCAACTTCACCCAACTCCCAGGTCCAAGCTCCCCGCGCCGGGCGACCCCCTCCCGGCTCCCGGCTCTCCTTCCACGCACACCGCGCGTCCTTGCAGGGAGTGCGAAGAGATTCCATCCGGGCGCACTCTTTCAGGAACGGCGCTGTGAGGAGGGGACCTGGTGGCTCAGAGGTCGGAGATTAAACCGCGGTCACTCGTGTAGCGAGGTGATGGTCTCAGCCCGGCCACACACACCCAGCACTCTGCAGGGATGTCTGCAGCCTGTTGTGGAATCTTCGCCTCACTCTGACTGCGCGATTGTCCCCTTCCACGTAAGCGTGACGTCTCGCTATCGTATCGTAGCAATAATAATAATAGCAGTAGTAGTTCCCACGATCATCATGTGCCCCCCCCTCCACCACCTACTGGCCCCCTCCCCTTAGACCTTCAGAAAACAACGAATCGCGCACCACTTTCAGTAAGAGCCACGTGGCCATTGTTGTGCCCCCTCCATGCCACGGTGGTCAACGGAAACAATATTATTATTAATATTATTATTAATAGTATTATTAATATTTTTATTAATAGTATTATTACTAATATTAACAATAATATTATTAATATAATATTATTATCAATATTATTAATATTAATAATACTATTAATATTAGTATTAAAATTATTATTAATATTATTATTAATATTCTCGCGATTCCATGAAACAGAAAGACGCCTCCAGCTCCAGCGTGAAGCCACCCGTCGCGGACCTACCTCGAGCCACCCAGCGTGGAGCCACCCAGCGTGGAGCCACCCAGCGTGGAGCCACCCAGCGTGGTGCGGCTCTGACTCACATGGGGCCACCCAGCGTGGAGCCACCTCGAGCCACCCAGCGTGGAGCCACCCAGCGTGGAGCCACCCAGCGTGGAGCCACCCAGCGTGGTGCGGCTCTGACTCACATGGGGCCACCCAGCGTGGAGCCACCTCGAGCCACCCAGCGTGGAGCCACCCAGCGTGGAGCCATCCAGCGTGGATCCACCTCGAGCCACCCAGCGTGGAGCCATCCAGCGTGGAGCCACCTCGAGCCACCCAGCGTGGAGCCATCCAGCGTGGAGCCACCTCGAGCCACCCAGCGTGGAGCCATCCAGCGTGGAGCCACCTCGAGCCACCCAGCGTGGAGCCACCTGGAGCCATCCAGCATGGAGCCACCCAGCATGGAGCCACCTCGAGCCACCCAGCGTGGAGCCACCTGGAGCCATCCAGCGTGGAGCCACCTGGAGCCGCCCAGCGTGGAGCCACCGGGCGTGGCTCACACTGCTTGTAATTATGGCATTAATATGTCCAGGCAAGGCCCAGTGAGTCTCAAGACTCGTTTATAGGAGGGTCCTGCTTAAGTCGGAATGTTTGGCCAATTTTGTTTTGCTGGGGCGTATTTGTGTCCGGCTTAAGGCTCGCAACAACCACACACACACATTGTGTACCTCTGTGTGTCTATATCGATTACTAATCCTCGTATGCTTAGGACACAGTGAATGGCAGCAGAGAATAAAGGGAACATTATTTTATTTGCATAATTTGACTAATTACTGCGATTTTTTAATTGGAAAAGCAATGAGCGTGGCCGGGCAGGTGGATATGTGGGGGCGGGGGGAAGGGGCCGTAGGGGCGGGGGGGCGCGTTAATGACAGCTCCAGATCCAACATCATACATGCCCCACCCCAGCTCACACTCAACAATTACGAAGCCCCACTCCCCCTGCTCCCCCGGCCCCCACCTCTACCCCAGCCCCTACTGTCCCCAGCACGTGGAGTGCTAACCTCAGCTGAGACACGCGTGCACATTGGGGTCAGGGTCAAGGTCAGGCTTTAGGATCAAGCTCAAGCGTTCAGTTTATCTTCTACAACATGGATAGGGCGTACGTCCGTGTGTTTGTAGACGGTGATGATGGTAACAATTGTGATGATGGTGATGATGACGATGGTGACGAAGCTGTCGTGCTTGAAACTCAACCTGCATCCGGGACAAGGGAGTCGGGGCCGGGATAGCGGTGGCTGCAGAGGTGGGGCGTTGTTGTGCGGGGGGGGGTCACAGAGGGGCGAGGAGGATGGGGAATTGGGGGAGGGGGTGGAGAGTGGGGGGGGTCTCGGAAATGGAAACTCGCTTGAAAGCCCCCGAGATGCTTTCGCTGCTGCACGGGCGGCAGTAACTGTGAGAAAACAGGAAGGAGGAGGGGGGGTGGTGGAGAGGGGGGGGGTGCAGATAGAGCGGTTATTTAATCAAAACAGCCCCGGTTGGCGGAGACTGCGTCAAAGGGGTCGCAGGGACACGCACGGTGTAAGGGGATAACTGCGGTCTCTGTGTGGGCGTCGCTACGGGGATACAGTCGACCGCGTGGGTACCTTGAGGGGCTACCTGGGTACCTTGAGGGGCTACCTGGGCACCTTGAGGGGCTACCTGGGCACCTTGAGGGGCTACCTGGGCACCTTGAGGGGCTACCTGGGCACCTTGAGGGGCTACCTGGGTACCTTGAGGGGCTACCTGGGTACCTTGAGGGGCTACCTGGGCACCTTGAGGGGCTACCTGGGCACCTTGAGGGGCTACCTGGGCATTGCCACGCGGTGGCTCCTGAGCGCGTGGCCTGCGCGAGGCCGCCGCGTGATGCCCGAGTCCCCAGGCGGATTCCGAGCTGCCGAGGTTCACAGCTGTTTGACTCGGACCCCAGATTCTGATTGAAACATGTTTTACGATCTTATACTTATAGAGCGCCATTGTTCATCTATTAATTATATGGCGATTTCTTTCGGGGTTCCGATGCAAATGATGATTAATTATAACATTTTTGTAAATTCTGAAGCCATTTAAAACAGCGCATGTGCAGTGTTGATTACGGGAGGGATTTCATAACGTTGTCCGGGACCGCCTCATTGGGGGGCAGTGATTCTCAAGAGGGTGGCGCAGCGGCAGCGCGTTGGTTCGTCGATTTCGCGGTTCCAATCTGGCGGGCGCCCAGATTATCACTACGGGCGTAATAATCAAAATCACTTACAGTGGACGTTAAAGATCTCGTGATGTCATTCGCAAGAGTAAGTCAAAGTGTGCCCGTGTCACGGTCCACATTTTACAAAATCACTCAATTGGGTTCACGCGCAGCAGCAGCAGCAATGATCGCCCCCTACCGGCAGCGGACGATGTCCCTGGTCACTCTTGCAAACGTGGTCTGTTGAGTTGTCGCTGAGATAAACAAATCAACTTCAACTTGAATCTGCTCACTCAATAATTGATCCACTCACCCACCTTCTCACCCACTCACCCGCTCACTCACCCATTCACCCACCCGCTCACTCCCTCACCCCACTCACACTTGTAAATGAGATTACATCCCGATCTCTTGAATTCCAAGCTCGTTACACAAAATCAACTTGAACTTGAACTGGGTATGGACATTTTGGGAGGACGGGGTTGGGGTGGTGGGGTCACGTGCCCGGAATCTACGCCCCGTTTGCTCTGGACGCAAGGGAACCCATTTGGGCCCCAGTATCTTCGGCTTCTCTCGGGAACCCACGGGGCGAAACCGGACACGAGGAGTGGAAGAGATATCTCGGGTCTCGGGGTTATTGAGGGGTACTTAGGGGATATCTACGGATTAGCGAGGGTCCTAGGGGTGGGGGGGGGCGTTGGCACAGTGAATAGCGCATCGCTCTGTGAACTCGGCGACCAGAGTTCGATTCGCAGCAGACAGGGCTGACACCAGTGGCGAGCGGTGTCAGAGACACCTCGAGCCGCGTGACATCTAGAACCTCGCGGTCATTCCGCCAGTACCTCGACCACCAAGGTGTATACCCCTTGGGGTATACCTAGCGGACCCGTTTACTTTATTTAGGGGTACTACCGAGGAGGGTCGCGTAGCTATTTCGGGGGTTCCCAATGGGGAATTCGCGGTCTCAATCTCGGGGCGGGGGATCACGGACGGACTGGGAACAGCGGAAATGCGGCGGCGCAAGCGGGAGAACGCATCTCCGCCTCGCATCCTGGATGAGCAGTTTCAATAAATAAACAGTGCTAATGTCGCGCGATTACACTGGTTGGGGAGGGAGTGGAGGGAGGGGTGATGGGTCATCTATTGACGTTCCAGGAGTGTGTGTGTGTGTTTTTTTTCATTCCGCATGAAATATATTTTTGTGAAAATCGGACCTCGCTCAGATGAAGTGTCACGACAGCCTCCTCCTCGCGTTCCACGGTGGGGGAGCAGAGGAGGAGATGTGACGCGCTATTGTCCCCCCCCCGATCGATTCCTTTCCCCTCCCCCTCATTACCCTACTCCCCCCTCCACCTCCCCCCGTGTTCTTAACGTCCAGGGAGTCGGGGCGATGGACGAAGAGGAGGGAATGGAGCCGTGCGTGAGGCAGACAGAGCGGAGACAGGAGCCGTTTCTTATGAACTCCATCATCACGACCGCCTCCTCGCTATTGGGATTTGGATTGTCAAACGATAACTGCCAAAACGGTAACCGTTTTTGATAATCGGTTACTGGCTTCAAGAGTCAGAAGCCTGCTACCGCGACCAGTTGCAATGTTAGTGATGCATGCAGGGTTCGAGAATTGTGAAACCCGTCATTTGAAATGCATGCCGCGCCGAGATATGGAATGGAACCAGTTTCTTGGTTTGCAACTACAGTGCGCTCCACATCATGACACCATCACCGGCAACCACCCACCACTGCGGCAGATGCCTTCCTTTCTCAGTTATAAATCCGAACGCGTTCTGTTTGAAGACGTTTCTAAATGTGCGGCAAACCGGTAACCGGTTTTCTTTTACGGGTTTGCCGTCCGGTTTCCGGTGAAATGCAAAGATTGTTATCTCCCGATCCGCGTTTCCTCGCTCAGCGACGCCGGTCGATTCGGGGAAGTGGCCGCGTTCCGACCCAGGACTCCCGTGGAAGTAGTAAATAAAACAATCAGGACCACTCCGAGTGAAATCAACCCCCACCCCCGCAGGGGTTTACTGGAAGATGCAGAACCTGCGGGAAGGCAAGCGGTAGATCTCGTAACCTGAACCCCTGATCCCCTCTCCCACCCTTCCTCCTCTCCTTCCCCATCATCTCAGGCCGCCGACCGCTTTACAAGAACTCACTGCAGACTCTGATCTTCGTTCCTGTTTCGTGCTTCCGTCATTGTGTCCCCACGACTCCCCCTCCCCTCCGTCTCTCAGTATCTCGCTGGCGGGTCCTGCACACACACATGCCTTCCTGTAAATAGAAGGAGCTAACATTCCCTGCTACGGAGGTGGGGGGGGGGTTACGTCATCACCCCCCCCCACCCTCGTCCTCTTACTCACCATCCTCTCCCGCACTCACCGTGCAGCAGTAACGGCACACCCACGTGGTGTAAGCTCCCGATTGTCAAGCCATCAGGAACACGGTGATAGGGGGTTGCCACCTTTCCCTACTGTAGACCAAAGCCAGACGAATTCTCGGGTTCCCAGTCGGCACGATGCCTATTATCGGAACTGGTCAATCTGCTGTAATAAAGTTCCACACAGCGACACCGGTACCAGGTCTCGGTACCAAATTAATTCCTGCCACCCTGCCCATAGATGCCAACAGTTCCGCGGACTTCTCCGGGAAAAATTCGGACAGGTGGCGACCATGAAAGAGACTTGAGACTCAGTGAGGGTTTCCTGGGCAAAAATACAATTCTTCGTTCTGCAAAAATAAATATAAATAATGAGCTTAATATAATCTTCATATTGTTGGGTGAACGGTGACGTTTAGGGGAGGCCTTCATTCAGCACTGGTTGATAGATCATGACTGATGAGGATAATTCACTTATCATAGAGCGACGTGGAGAGAAAGCCACAGAGTCAAGACGAGGGCTGGACGCGAGCCTCAGACGCCGAGGCCAGAGGTCCATGCTCGTGCATGGAGCAGAGTTCAGTGGAACGTGACCAGCGGGCTGCGTTGTGGGCAGGGGATGGAAAGTACAGCTCTGGATTCCTGAATCTATCTGTGCGGTTATATGTGTATTACACCCCCTCGCATGCTGGGGTTTCTCCCGGTTCTCCGGTTTCCGCTCACACGATACCAAACCCTCACGTATGGCTCGGACAAAACATCGCCAATGCGGCAAGACCCTCCTGAAAAGAGTCCCAAGGCCCAGCGAGGTTCGCTCGCTCGCTTCTCAAGCCGCTGTCCTGGCGAGGGTCGCGGCGGCAGCGCGCTGAGGAGTGGCGGTCCACACCTCCCTGGACTCCAGCACTACTACACTATACACTACACTATACACTACACTATACACTACACTATACACTACACTATACACTACACTATACACTACACTATACACTACTATACATTACTATACACTACACTATACACTACACTATACACTACACTATACACTATACAACACTATACACTACACTATACACTACTATACACTACACTATACACTACACTATACACTACTATACACTACACTATACACTACACTATACACTACTATACACTACACTATACACTACACTATACACTACACTATATACTACACTACCACACACTACTACACACTACTACGCCACGACGGCAGGGACAGGGGTATGGTCTCAGACGGACTGGACCTTGGCGACGGACGCGAGCTGAGCGGGGCTGTGTTCGCTAAGTGAAGTACAACTCGCCCTCATCTTGATTGATCATCATCAGCTTTGTTTTAAAGCAAGTCCTGAAGCCCCCTTCCCGTCGCGATAGGAGGGCCATGACATGCGCGTGAAGTCTAAATCACGATAATAAACCAACACGGGTCCCATTAATTAATTAGCTTAAGAGAGAAGGGGGGAGGGGGTAAAAGGAAGGCTGTGGGGGGATTAATGGAGGGGGGGGTAATGAAAACACACACCCGCGTTGCGCAAATTATTTGTCGAAATAATGAATGTTGGAGGAGGCCGCCACCACCGCCGCCACCACCACCACCACCGCGGCTGCTGCTGCTGCTGTCTGGAGACGGCGCGAGATGCGATGCGATACCGCGCGGACAGCAGCAGAAGCGGCTCGCGGTTTTGCGGCTTCGTGGACTATCGGGACCCCACCACTGGTCGGTGGGGGGGGCTCTCTGCCCGCTTATCGGGCCCGGTGCGGGATGTGGCTGAGTCGCCCCCAGTGCCCCCCCCCGACCCCCTACGTCTGCCAGGTTTATCTCCTTATCGCTGTTGTGCCAGCGGCAGCAGCGGCGGCTTGCGTGGCAAGGCGAGGAGTGGCGAGGGGGCGAGGGAGGAAAGCGCCTCGGAGCAGGAGGGGGCGGGGGGGTGTTGGGGGTGACGTGGGGAGTGAGGGGGGGTGGCGGGGGGGGCGATGTGGGGCGTGGCGGGTGGCGCTGGTAGAGAAGCAGCGACGCCATCAGGAGACGTGGGGGGGGCACGGACAGAGGGTCGGGGGGGAGCAGCACGTTTCAGAGGGGGGGGGGGTGTCGCTGTCGTGTCCACTGAGTTTCCCCTCGCAGGCAGGACTCGCTCGCTCTCTCTCTCGCAGGGAGAAAGAGCGACTCAGCGGCGCCAGGAGGAACTACAGGCTGATGCTGCCTTCATCCCTCACTCGGGCTGGCAAGGAGTAGAGATTATCGACGTAAGGCACCACAACTACCACTAGAATACAAGATAGGCCCATTTATAATAACCCGTTTTCACTCTATACTTCATACTTATCACTAACCCTATGCACGGCAAGAGATGAATGTGGCTGGGCGCCAAAACGAGTCCCAGAACAGCGTTCCGGACTGTTCCGGACCCATGTGTTTGGAGGGGCGAGTGGGGCGAGAGAGGCGGGGGGAGGGGGTGTGCAGACCCCTACCTGGCCGGAACGAGACCCACAACTCCCGCCTTGGCCCCGTTAGCGGGGCCGGACGCGAGCCTAAGACGCGGAGGTCAGAGGTCCATGCTCGTGCGACGAGTAGAGCTCAGTGGACAGTGAGCAGCGGGCTGCGATGTGGGCAGGGAATGGCACGTACAGCTATGTATTCCTGAATCCATCTGTGCCGAGACGTCCGCTAAGGAGGCTCGAATCTGGTTCGCGGTACGCGGCGAGCGGTGATTGTGGAGCGGTGGCAGGGGGGGGGGTCACTGCTATGAATGAGTGCTGCGCTTGGTGGGGGAGCACGCAGACCCCCCCCGCCCCCCGCGGGACCGGTCTCACGGCGCAGAGCTGCGGCTTCTGCGGGGCTCCCGCGCCCTCTGCTGGCCACGACCGGGAGCCTCCCACTGCCCCGGCGGTGAGCCACGTTCAAGCTGATTGGCTGAGAGGAGCAGCCAATCAGGACGAGTGGCGTGACCAGGACCTACAACTCTGCTTGATTGACCTGGTCAAGGCATGGCAGTACCATGAATAAGGGCAGGGCTCTGTGCTATTACTCTGCTTCCGGGGTCCTTGACCTTCTGCTCGCAATCATTAATGACTTTCATTTAAGTGGGCAGGTCCCGGGTAATCTGCGTGGCCGGAAGTTGGAGCAATTTTGTGTTCACCTTGGAGTGCAACAACGATGTCCTCTGGCTCCTACATTATTGAACATGTTTGACCACTGTACCGTGGATTGAGAGGCTTTCCATGGCTGTACTGGAATAATTAATTACTGTTATAGATTAAATGGGAGGCTGATCGATGCCCTGGTGAATGGCTCCCTATTATACAACCATGTTTTGTATGCTGATGATGTGGTAATTGCTACTTAACTTGAGGAGTTGGAGGCTCTTGCTGCTGAACCTGGAGCGTGCCACGAAGAGATGGCCCCACAAAAACACAACTATCGTGAGTAATGGGGCAGTCGTGGAGAGAGTGGAGAAGCATCCATACATGGGTAGTGTGCTCATGACCAGCTCCAGTTTGGCAGCGGAGGTCGCCGAATCAGTCGAGCGGCATTATCTTTTCATCAGCTGCGTCATTCTGTGTGGAAGCTACACGGCCTGTTGCTCCACACGAAGCTCTTGGTCTTCTCAGCCACAAGTATGTCCTCCATGCTTGCGAAACGTGGACCCCTCTGTAGGAACATCTGTGCCGCTTTAAAACATTCAGGTTGGCCTGCCTACTATCCATCCTGGAATTAACTGGGTTGGATTGTGTGAGGAGCTCACAGAATCTTGAAAGATCTGGATACAGTCCCATCTGTGAGCTGGTCAGGTAGGCAAGGCTGCGTTGGCTGGGTCATAGAAGCCGCATACCCAGCCACCACATTCTCAAGCAGCTTCTGCTTTGGGTTAGATTAAACCCGCCACCACCCCACACGATCTAACCCAAAACACGTATATTATGGATGATATTGGTCGCGAAAGCCCACGTGTTAAACTGAGCGTCTGTTTTGCTGGATAATTGGGGCTAAATGGGCCCGGCACGGGCTAAAGATAGTCGCGATGGACTGATGCGGTACAGGAGGATGTGGTCACGTGGAGCTGAATGAACTTGCCGATGACTGCTTCCAGCGGTGACAACATTGGCCTTTATGAAGGTGGCTCGTGAAGAACGCTTCCTGCACAGTTAGAAGTCGTCGCCCTCTACCAGTCAACCCATGGCACCTGGATCTGTCCCGTGACCTCTTGCTAACGAGCCTTTGACACTTCACGTGGCCTCAAGATGCACCTAGCCCGGCACACGCGCCGTTCGCAAAGTCGCTGCCACTTAGTCGCAAATGGGGGAGCGGTGGCGCAGTGGTGACCACATCCACCAATGTAGAACGGTACGGAGGCAGTGCTTGGGTGGCATGGAAGGCACTTGAGTCGGTGCGTGGTGGTGGCAGAATTGCGAATCGTGAGAGGACCCGTCGCTAGCCGAGGAGAAACGACCCCGCAGGGAAAGTAAGATTAGAAGAGACGCGGTTATGAATGCCATCAAAGACAGCGGACCCGATTGATTGGATTGCTGTTATCATGCGATTGTAATTACAGCCCAACCATGCTGAGTACCGTTGTAATTATAATTGACTCCAGGTGTGTTGAAACAGTTGACGCGATCGGGCAAGGGGCTTAAATCCGACCCCCCTCCCCAAAAATTGCCCATAGAGTGGGGGGGGGGGTCGAGGTGAGGTTGGGGGCCTCACCAGCTGAGCTCACCAAGCGCCGTGCGGAGAGCGGAGAGGAGCTCCGTGGGGAGGGCGGCGCGGAGCTCCGTGGAGAGGGTGGAGAGGAGCTCCGTGGGGAGGGCGGCGCGGAGCACCGTAGGGAGGGTGGCACGGAGCCGGCAGGCGGCGCCATCCGCCCGTGGACTGGCAGGGGAGGGACGGGGCCCACTCCGGAGAGGGGAGGGGCTGGATACCCCACTGGAGGTAGGTGTGGGTGGCGGGAGGTTGGGGGTCACTTGCTATTGAACACGTGGTCCAGCCTTTCATGTTTACCAATCGCCACGTGCGCGTGCAGTATCGGAGTCATGGCCAAACTCCCAGTGAGAGGGAACAGCGCTCGCCTCTGTGTGTCTGCCTGTGTGTCTGCCTGTGTGCGTGTGTGACGCAGTGCGTGCGTCTCGTGCTGGCCGGCCACCCCCTCGTGTGACGTGCCACCCTTCATAACAGGCACTTGCCCCAACAGCCTGTTGAGGCTGCACGGGGAATCTTTGTCTGTGTTGTGTGTGTAAATGTCCTACGATCCTGGCGACTCAAGTTCTTTTCCCGCTCACAGTGACGACAAGCATAACCGGTCTTGGACCTCCCCTAGGTTGACTCAACGTCAAATGAGTGCCTGGATGCGGTGTGCAAACATCGCCACTCGGGAGACAAAGGCGGCCGGGCGTGGTGCTGGCCACCCACCCCCTCGTGTGGCGTGTCCGCTTTCACAAGTGATCCTCAGAACCTGCCCCAACTGTGAAAGGCGACACGGGGGATACCTTTCACGTGATGGCATGAAAGCGCACCTAGCCTGGCACAAGCACTGTGCTGACATCACCGTGATTTGGTGGTGATTGGCTATTGCTGTTGTTGCTGTTGTTCTTGCTGTGTCTGTGCGCACCTCACAGCTCCCGTGAGAGTTTCCCTGCGTAGAGGCGGAATTCCACCCCCCCCCCGTGCCCCCCCCTCCCCCGATGTTGCCCCCCGTGCCCCCCCCCCCACCCTCCGTGTTCTCCGGGCTTCCCCCATCGCCCACCGCGAACAGTGGCCTCTCTGTGCTGGGGACACCTCCCCCCACTCACTCCCTCCCTGCCCCCTCGCTCTCCCTACACTCTCACTCTCCTCCCTGCCCTTCCTCTCTTCCTGCTCACCCTCCTTGCCCATGCCCCCTCCCTACCCTCACCCGACCTGCCCCCTCTCCATCCCTGCCCGCTATCTCACTGCCCTCTCCCTCCCTGTCCTCCTTCTTGCCACTGTCCTCTCTCTCCCCCTGCCCTCTCACTCTCTCTCCCCCTGTCCTCTCTCTCCCCCTGCCCTCTCGCTCCATGCCCTTTCCCTCTCTGCCCTCTCTCTCTGCCCTCTCTCTCTCTCTGCCCTCTCTCCCCCTGCCCTTTCTCTCCCCCTGCCCTCTCTCTCTCTGCCCTCTTCACGCGTGACGCACACCGGGAACCCCACAGCAACTGAGCAGTGGGAGACAAACATGGGCGCAGTGCCACCACGTGGTCAGAGAGGGATGGGGGTTCGCTATGTAATGAATCAATTCGCGCATGATTTTCGCTCGTGCCGTGAATGCCCCCCCCCGCCAACTCTCTACCCAACTCCCGCTCCGAGTAAGCCGCTTGCTGTACTGCACCGATGGGGTTGACGTCAGCACTCGGTGTGCACGGGTCAAGGGTCGCTGTGGTTGTTGGGGTGAGGGATCTGGGTGAGTTTGTGGCTCGTTGGAGCTCACCCCAACCCTGACACACAGACACAGGAGCCAGGGAGGTCGGAGGGTGGACGAAATGCAGGCTCGGTACAAATGTGGATGTGAGAACTAATCATGACAATCGATCTCTCCACACGAGGAGGACCCTGGGAGTGCGGGGCCGTGGCAGGAGGGCTCTATCTCTGGGGGTGGGGTAGCAGATTGGTGAACTCAACTTGGTGAGCGAGAGTGAGGAGCATCGTGCCATGGAGGGCTGAGCGCTCCCGCGAGCCCTGCCCCCCCCCCTGGCCCCCACTCCCCCCTCATCTCCCGCTCCGCTTCCCGTGATGAGCCTTAATTGTGATGCTGGGGACGCTCTGGCCGCGAGGGGAGGGGAGCTCCCGACGTGATGAGAATTCATCCCCGTGAGAGAGAGGAGATGTCACTCAAGGGGGTAGTGAGACCCTGCCGAGGGGGACCCCAATGGGGGGGGGGGCTAGACCCCCGTGGCCCCGTGTGCCCCCGGTCCGAGTCCCCGTGACCAACGTCTCTGCTTGCTTCTCGCCTCTCCCGCGCGACAGGCGAGGTGAGTGAGGTGAGTGAGGTGAGTGAGGTGGGTGAGTTGAGTGAGGTGAGGTGAGTGAGGCGAGGTGAGTGAGGTGAGTGAGGTGAGGTGAGTGAGGTGAGTGAGGTGAGGTGAGTGAGGTGAGTGAGGTGGGTGAGTTGAGTGAGGTGAGGTGAGTGAGGCGAGGTGAGTGAGGTGAGTGAGGTGAGGTGAGTGAGGTGAGTGAGGTGAGGTGAGTGAGGTGAGGTGAGTGAGGAGAGTGAGGTGAGGTGAGTGAGGTGAGGTGAGTGAGGTGAGGTGAGTGAGGTGAGTGAAGTGAGGTGAGGTGAGGTGGGTGAGGTGAGCGAAGTGAGTGAGGTGAGTGAGATGAGTGAGGTGAGTGAGGAGAGGAGAGGAGAGGCGAGGTGAGTGAGGAGAGTGAGGTGAGGTCTGGAGAGGTGAGGTGAGTGAGGTGAGTGAGGTGAGGCGAGGTCGGGAGAGGTGAGGAGAGGCGATCCACACTGATACCACAACCTCGATCTGCACCGAACAGACACCGGGATCATGGACCCCCTCCGCCCACAATTCGCATTCTCCTCAAAGCGGGACTGTCCCGGCCACAGCGTCAGGCAGCGAGTGGGAAAGACGAGCGGGAAGGGGGCGAGGAAGTGAGAAGGGGAGGCGGCGGGCGGGGGGATATCGCGAGCCGATGTTGCCCGTCAGATGTTTCCTACATTCAGCACCGGTGACGCGCGTGTGTGAGTCGGAGTCTCCGGGGAGCGGTGGTGGAGCGGTTAGCGCGCTGTGCTACGAACCCTGCGACCCGGGTTTGATTCCCGCTCACGGCCAACACCATTGACGATTATTCGCATCGATTCTGGGCCTTCCCTAGGTCGACTCAGCCTAAATTGAGTACCTAGCACCACTAGGGAGACAAAGGCGGTCGAGCGTGGTGCTGGCCACCCCACCCCCTCCTGTATCGTTGCGGCCTTCGTAGGTGCTCGCTTACAGCATACGGGGGATATTTATCTTTGATCCCAATTGAGTAAAATGTGCAGGTGGTGTTAAAGCATTGCGATATTTTTGACCAACACCAGTGAAGCTCTTTGTGTGGGTGAGCTATCGGAGGAAGGGCCCGATCTGGGAATCGAACCCGGGCTCGAGTGTTACCAGTGTCACTCTGCCGCCCTGTGAGAGCAAATATGTGGCTGTATGCATGCGTGAATGAGTGTGTGCATGAGTATATGTCAGAGTATGTGTGAGTGTGCGTGTGTGTGAGTGTGCGTATGAGTGTGTTAGAGTATGAGTGTGTGTGCGGATGAGTGGGTATGAGTTATGTATTTACATGTCGGAGTGACACACTGGGAGTTGGAGTGAGATCGTGGTAGTTGGGGTGAGATCGTGGTAGTTGGGGTGAGATCGTGGTAGTTGGGGTGAGATCGTGGTAGTTGGGGTGAGATCGTGGTAGTTGGGGTGAGATCGTGGTAGTTGGGGTGAGATCGTGGTAGTTGGGGTGAAATCGTGGTAGTTGGGGTGAGATCGTGGTAGTTGGGGTGAGATCGTGGTAGTTGGGGTGAGATCGTGGTAGTTGGGGTGAGATCGTGGTAGTTGGGGTGAGATCGTGGTAGTTGGAGTGAGATCGTGGTAGTTGGAATGAGATCGTGGTAGTTGGGGTGAGATCGTGGTAGTGGGAGTGAGGTCGTGGTAGTTGGAGTGAGATCGTGGTAGTTGGGGTGAGATCGTGGTAGTTGGGGTGAGATCGTGGTAGTTGGGGTGAGATCGTGGTAGTTGGGGTGAGATCGTGGTAGTTGGGGTGAGATCGTGGTAGTTGGGGTGAGATCGTGGTAGTTGGAATGAGATCGTGGTAGTTGGGGTGAGATCGTGGTAGTGGGAGTGAGGTCGTGGTAGTTGGAGTGAGATCGTGGTAGTTGGGGTGAGATCGTGGTAGTGGGAGTGAGGTCGTGGTAGTTGGGGTGAGATCGTGGTAGTTGGGGTGAGATCGTGGTAGTTGGAGTGAGATCGTGGTAGTTGGAGTGAGGTCGTGGTAGTGGGAGTGAGATCGTGGTAGTTGGAATGAGATCGTGGTAGTTGGAGTGAGGTCGTGGGGTAGTTGGGGTGAGATCGTGGTAGTTGGAATGAGATCGTGGTAGTTGGAGTGAGGTCGTGGGGTAGTTGGGGTGAGATCGTGGTAGTTGGAGTGAGATCGTGGTAGTTGGAGTGAGGTCGTGGGGTAGTTGGAGTGAGGTCGTGGTAGTTGGAGTGAGATCGTGGTAGTTGGAGTGAGATCGTGGTAGTTGGAATGAGATCGTGGGGTAGTTTGGGTGAGATCGTGGTAGTTGGAATGAGATCGTGGTAGTGGGAGTGAGGTCGTGGTAGTTGGGGTGAGATCGTGGTAGTTGGAGTGAGATCGTGGGGTAGTTGGAGTGAGATCGTGGTAGTAGGAGTGAGATCGTGGGGTAGTTGGAGTGAGATCGTGGTAGTTGGAGTGAGATCGTGGGGTAGTTGGAGTGAGATCGTGGGGTAGTTGGGGTGAGATCGTGGTAGTTGGAGTGAGATCGTGGTAGTGCGAGTGAGATCGTGGGGTAGTGGGAGTGAGATCGTGGTAGTTGTGGTGAGATCGTGGTAGTTGGAGTGAGATCGTGGTAGTGGGAGTGAGATCGTGGGGTAGTTGGAGTGAGATCGTGGGGTAGTTGGAGTGAGATCGTGGTAGTTGGGGTGAGATCGTGGAAGTAGGAGTGAGATCGTGGTAGTGGGAGTGAGATCGTGGTAGTTGGAGTGAGATCGTGGGGTAGTTGGGGTGAGATCGTGGTAGTTGGAGTGAGATCGTGGGGTAGTTGGGGTGAGATCGTGGCTGCAGGAGGAATGAAAGGGGAGAGATTTGTATTCAGCGCGGGGGATTACACGGGGGGGGGGGGGGCGCGGGGCACAAAGGCGGCCCGGGCTGGGGAGGGCGCGTCGCCACGGTAACGCACCTCGCTGTCCATCACCGAGCCAGTGTGAACTTCCTGAAGAGAAGTGTGAGGAGGGAGTGGGGGGGGTGAAGGGGGGTGGGGGTGAGGATGAGGGGGGAGGGGCGCTGTTATGCTGGAGCCGAGGGGGTGTGAAGTTTGCGCGGGTTGCTAGGGAGGGAGAGAGGGAGGGGGGAGGAGGGAGGGAGGTCGAGAGGGATACACGAGGAAATACAAGGGAGGTGAGGAGGAGGAGTGAGAGAGGAGGACTGGAGAAGGAAGAGGAAGGAGGGATGGAAGGAGGAGGGGGGGAAGATATTGGTGGGACGAGGAGGGAGGAACCATAAGGGAGGCAGCAGGAGAGCCGCGGAGGGAGGGGTGGGTGCATGGGGAGGGGGTGGGAGCAGATGCGGTGGAGCAGAAGTGATGGCGCTCCAGGAGGAGAGGCGCTCCACCTCCACGACATCGCGCCGCTCTGGCCGCCTTCAAACGTCACGGGCAATGGGAGCAGCAACGGAGTGGGGGGGGTGGTCATGCTCCCTGCAAGGGGATTCGAGACCCCCACGCTCCTGCCAGGACCTCTGGTTCCCTGCGAACCCCGGTTCTGTCAGCGCCGCAGACACCACGCTCAGGAGGAGGAGGCGAGAGAGTCGCGCCGGCCTAGGGAGCCCCCCCCCCGCCATCACACTCCCCCACCCCTCCCCCCCAATCCCCATCTGGTAACAATATGGGAGCAATGCTGAGAATTTCCTCCCACAAGCCTGGCTTCCTGCCTCCTCATCCTCCCCGGCTTTTGATGAGGTCGCGGGTCAGGCTGGGATGGGGCGGGATGGGGAGGCCTGACCCCGCGCGTTCCTCTGTGTGGTGGAGGGGAGTTAGGGGGGGGCGGGGGGAGGGGGGGGGGCTGCCCCCGTGTTGGTGTCGCCGATGACCACTGGGCCAGGCGGCGCCGAGGTGAGGAATGTCCGAGGGAGGTGCAGGAGGCAACGGACGGGTCAGACGCAGAGTCCGCTAAGCTCCGAGCGATATCAACACTCGAGCACGTGTACACCCACGCACGTGTTCACAAGCACGCGTGCACACACCCGTATAGTCTTAACAGACTGTTGGGGCAAGTGCTGTAAGCCAGCACCTATTAAAGCCGACACGGAACACGAGGGGGTGGGTGGCCACCACCACCCCCCGTCGCCTTTGTCTCCCTAGTGGCGATGTTTACACACCGCAGCACGTAATCATTTGATGCCGAGTTGACGTAGGGGGGAGGCCCAGATCCGGTTCAGATATTCGCTACAGGTCTTGGTCGAGTTCGTAGCGCAAGCGCGCTAACCACTGCGCCGCCGCTCCTCACCGAACGCGCTGAGATGTGGCGCGCGAGGTGAGCGGCCTCGCTGATGACAGCGCGGGGAGTGAGGCCGAGCGGGAGAGTCTCGACCCTGCGGTGCCGGGTGGTCGGTTGGTGAGTTGGTGTTTTGGTGAGTTGGTGAGTTGGTGTTTTGGTGAGTTGGTGAGTTGGTGTTTTGGTGAGTTGGTGAGTTGGTGTTTTGGTGAGTTGGTGTTCTGGTGAGTTGGTGAGTTGGTGTTCTGGTGAGTTGGTGTTTCGGTGAGTTGGTGTTTTGGTGAGTTTGTCCTGGGAGCTGCGGGGTCACGCCCCCCTCCCTGCCCGCACAACAAGGGCGTAAGGGTGGGGTGGAGGAGACGAGGAGAGGGGAGGACAAGGGAGCAGAGGAGAGATGGGACGAGAGAAGGGGAGTTTAGACGAGGAGAGGGGGGGAGGGAGATGGGATGAGGAGGAGAATGGGTGTGCGGCGTCGTCGCGCTGGGAGGAGGATGGAGAAGGAGGGGGGTGAGGAGGAGGCGCGGGTTGGGGATGGAAGGGGGGGCGGTTGTTTTCGGGGATGAGAGGGGAGGGGCGGGCGGGGGCTTACGAGGGGAAGTGGCAGTTTAAGTGGAGCCACTCTGTCTGCCTCCTGTGCCCTGCGGGGTCTGTAACCCCCCCTCTCCCCACCCTCTCTCCTCCGCACAAACACTTCCAAAAGTAGCAGCCTCCTTCCTGTTGGTCCGTCCGGCCGATGTTTGTTTGGCTTGGCGCGGGCCCCTCGCGAGCGCGCGCGGGGCTCGCAGAGACGAGGTTCCTCTTACTAGAAGCCTCCTTCGCCACCATCTGTCGCCTGCAACGCGGAAACTTTGTCACTCGAAACGGGGTTGCTTTGTCGCCTGGAACGGGAGGGGCCGGGCACGCAGAGACCACGCGACCCACTGCCCGACCGGATGAGTCGCCATGGCCAGGTGACTGCTCAGCGGTGGAGTGAGCGGCCCGGAATTGGAAGGTCGCAAGTTCACATCCTGATTAGGGGTGGGGGGGGGGGGGTGACTACTCGGACCCGCCATAGGTATGTGGAATTGCCACTACTGGCTCAGAACTGTCAACAGGAGATGAACCCCGCTCAATGCTCACTTGAGCAGTGAGTGGCTCTGACATTGTCCGTGAGCAGGAATCGAACTTGGGTGGCCGGGTTCTGAGCGCAGTGCTGCTAACCACCGCGCCACCGCACTCCGCAACCGTCGTCATCACCACAAAGACACAGACAAAGATCCCCGTAAACAACGTCCACAAGCTGTTGGGGCAAGTGCTGTCAGCGGGCACCTGTGAAGGGCGGCACAGCCCACGAGGGAGTTGGTGGCCAGCACGACGCCCGGTCGCCTTTGTCTCCCTATTGGCGATGTTAACACCGCACCAGGTTCTCATTTGAGTCTGAATCGACCTAGGGGAGGCCCAGGACCGATTCAGCGAATCGTCAGTGGTGTTGACCGTGAACGGGGAATCGAACTCGGGTAGCCGGGTTTGTACCGCAGCGCCCTAACCTCGTCATCACCGCCACCATCATCATCAGCAGCAGCATCGCCATCATGCTGCCCCTTGTTGTTTGTCTTCCGCCGTGTCCCGAGGGCGGAGCGGGGACATCGCCACGTCTCCCCGACACTTCAAAGCGCCGCCACCGCCGCCGCCTCGCAGGGTGTGTGATGTGTGTGCGCGCCGTGTGTGTGAGATTGTGAGATAGTGTGATTGTGTGCGCCCGTGATAGTCTGTGCGAGATAGAGTGATTGTGTTGCCCGAGACGGTGTAATCGTGGCACATCTCTGATTATGTCTGCGCAATTGTTGCATGATTACGTGATTACGTGAGTGTGTGCGTGGGGGGAGCGGCAGTGGCGTGGTTAGTGCGCTGCTGCGCTACGAGCCCGGCGAATCGAGTTCGCACCTCCGCTCACGGCCAACATCAGTGGTATCTTCTGTGGGTCGACTCGTCCTCAAGTGCACACCTCCGTACAGTGTTTGACAGATCAGCACTGCACTCGGGGAGACAAAGGACGCCCTTAGCGCGTGCTCGCTAACAGCGCTTGCCCCAACTCTCTGCGCAGGCGAGTCGCAAGGGGCACTCCGTGTCGATTCACTGCCGGCACGAGAATTCGTGGGAGGTCAAAGGTCGCGCAGGGTGAGTCTTCGTATCACAGCGCACCTTGTCCCGGGGACTTGCAGCTCGTGTTCTGATGTTATCGGCCTTCTCTCCACTTCTCTTTTGCTTCCAGCCACATTTGTGGCAACAGCGCTCCGCGGTGACACCAAACCCGACACCCTGCAATGCACCTTGACACCCCGCATTGCACCTTGCCCGTACCGCGTCCAGCTCCTCCCAGCTGGTACTATGCCGCGCTGCCCTGCCACACGCGCTCGCATTCTATCGGACATCTGCCACGCATCCGCAATTGCATTTCCATCCACAGCAGCAACTATCGCCCCCTACTGGCGGACTAATGCCCCAGATCACTCTTGCAAATGAAACTCTATCCTGGTCTCTTGATTTTTGAACGGGTTCAACAGAATCAACCTGAACTTGAAACTTGACAGACACCCTGCCCCGACTCCCGGCCATTCCATCCGACACAATGCCACGCACCCTGCCACGCACCCTGCCACCCCGCCTGGCACCTTACACCCGTACACCACCCCGACATCCCGGCCTCTTCGTGCGCCGCACCCCCGAGTTGGAGATCTGGGCTGGGCCGCGGCCCCCTTCCTCCCCTCCGCGCCCCCAGCGCTCGCTCCCTTGACGAGTGAGTGAGATGTTCTGAGGGCTGCTAATCAAACGTGTCCGTGCGTCAGAGGGAGCGGTGGGAGAGATAAGCCTGTGAAGGAGAGCGGCTGCCGATCAGCGCGGCTCGGGTGATTTGTACTCGCGGCTGCCGATCAGCGCTGAGCAGGGCACGGGGCGAGGTCGCGGGCGTGTAAACAGCGTGGCTATGCGTGCTGTTACGTGTGAGTGTGTGTGTGTGTGAATGGTGTGTTTATGTGTGAGTGGGTGGTAGTATGTTGCGGTTGTGGGGAGCGGTAGTGCAGCGGTTAACACGCTGCGCTAAGAACCCGGCGACCCGAGTTCGATTCGTCAACACGACCAATAACAGAGGTAATCATTTGAACTGGTCCTGAGGCCTCCCCCAGGTTGACTCAGCTTCACGGGGGGGGGGGGTCTTTGTCTTATTATCATTATTAATATTTTAATAATTATTAATATTTTCGGGGAGCGGTAGGGTAATGCAGTGGGGTTAGCGCGCTGCACCAACGCGCGTGTGTGACTCGAGTTTGATTCCCGCTCACGGCAGGCAAACGGTCGACTCATGCAGCCTTAAATTAGTACCAAGCTGAGGTGTGTAAACATCAGCACTGGGGAGACAAAGGCGGCCGGGCGTGGTGCTGACCACCCACCCACATTGTGATAAGGCTATACGGGGGATCTTTGTTTTGTTGTGAGTGCATGTGAATGCATCATTCCAAATGTCTTTTCCTCCAGATAAAACAAAATGTACACGTCCCATCAGCCAAACGGCCTTCCTTCTGGGAGCGTATGTTATCAGCAGCATTGGTTCAGTACAATCAAATACTAGACCTGTTTCGACATTCATAATTCCCATCAGCTGTCAGCCTTGCTTGAACCAATGATAGTGGCCTGCCACGGCCATGTAGCTGATGGGATGTGTAAAATACGTGTTTTTTTATGTACGTGGAGAGACGAATTGTCAGCGTGTTTGTTGTGTTATATCCTCCACAAGGACGCTTAATGATAATATTGTGGTTCTGTCCTTGTGTCAGATGGCAGCAGCAGCAGTAGCGATGTGGTTCAGGAGCGAGACGCCAGAGTGTCGCGGTCTGCTGCTGGCCACGTCGAGACGGCTTCAGCAGAGAGACAGAGAGTTGGTGTCGTGTCGCTGCTCGCCCTCCTCCTCCTCTGTTGAAGGAGCGCAGTCCACAGCGGGGGGTTCACTGTGCGGTCCATAGTTTGGGTTGCATGGCCACAATCGCACGACCCTGGATCGTTTCTTGAGCTTCAATGTTCATGAAGGTGGCGTGCGCATCGGCCTGGCGATGTTCTGACGCGTTTGCTGCTCAAGCCGTGGTCTGTGTTTGTCTCGAGTCGCGCCGTGCACCCTGCAGTACCCACGGGTTCGCCACCGTTGAGTCGCAAATTCGCTCGAACAAGGAGGCCACGACTTTAATGCCAACACAGCCCATCACAACACAGAGATGAGCGCAGGACTCATGCGTTCAGCTCTATTGAGATGGTGGTCTGGACAAGGTTGAAAGCGTTCGTACATGCAATTCTGCACACGTCTGTGTGTGTGTGGTGTTCAATCTGTTTGGTGGGGTGGCGATTAGCGCACAGCGCGGGACGGGACGCGACCAGGCAGGGAGAGACAAGACGATCCAGTGAAGCAATTTCAGGGGCCGCGCCTTCACCTCGACGCCGCATGTGGCCCTCGAACGCGTGGAGTGAGTGGCGAGCGGGCAGGAGGAGGAGAGTCGCCGTGGCGAGGCGCAGGCCAACAAGGGCGCTGTTTGTTGTGAGCGCCGCGCTCCGCGTTATCCCGTGAAGCATCTCGCCGACCCCATTGTCGGGAACAGCCCGTGTGGTATTATCTCGGCTCCTTCCTGCTCCTTCTTATTTGAGCGTGGCCTCCCCCCCTCCACCACACAGGTCCCCTCCCACCCAACCACCACCCCCCGCACCCGCCTCCCGCCCGCTGTCATTAGCGCTGATTAAACAGAGAGAGGAAACGCGGGAGGATTTTTCGTCCTCATTTTACAAAGAAATTGCTTCCGCCCGCCTTTGATGCTCCCTGGGGTTCATAATGGCACCCACTTGCGCGGCGAGCTCACGGGAGTCGGTCATCCTCCTCCAGCCCCTGCCACGGAACGGATTGTCCGGGTTCGAGTCCCGTACCAGGGCCGCTATCGCTCATTGTTGGGATGAGGGCGGGGGCAGGTACATCGCGGTTCCGCGTCCTTCGGAGTGGGAGCGGTGGGGGAGTGGTTAGCGCACTTCGCTATTAACTCTGTTACCTGGATATGCAATGATAGCAGTCGATACCCACCCCGCACTCGTCATCCCACCGCACTCATCGTCGTGGCTGCTGTTGCTCTCGCGAGAGACGCGGCTTCCGCTCCGTGTAGTGACAGCCGCAGTGAACAGAGTCGCGTGAGTGGTGGTGGTGGCGGCCACGCAGCCCGCGGGCCTCGTCTGCGCGTCGCCGCGGCGTGCACGGCGCTGCGTTCTCGTGGTTCCACCGCTGCCTGAATGAGACGGCCGCGGTTTCTCAACTCTCTCTCTGAGTCTATGACCGAAACAACAAGAATCTGGCCGCACGTTCAGCGCCTTGAAGCTGGTGGTCGAGACAAGGCTCGGGGAGCATTGTGCATCCCACGTGGTACTCACGTGAGATGCATCGCAAGGCATGTGCGTGGGAGTGGTGCCTTCCAACTGCTTGAGAGATGTCCCTCGACGTGAAGGCGTTTGTATCTCATTAACACATCCCATCAGACACACGGCCGACGGGACTGCATCATTCCCCCTGCATTGGCGCAACGCAAGGACAACTCTGGACCGGTGTCGACGTTCTGTGTCATCAGGATGGCGGACCGCCTTGCGTACAACAGGTGCTATAGGCTGCTGCGGAGGGTAGAGCAGCACAGTTGTACCGGCTTGACCAGCGTGGTGAAGTATGGTCGAAAGAACCCCCCCACTGCCTGCAGGGCGTGGGGAGCCCCTTGCTTGTGCCTGGTGACCGCGTGTTAACCCACAGTAGCCTTACCGAGTGTAAATACTCTCCTTAAAGTGATCGAAGTAGGGGCCTATGCGGCTGCTGCTGTGTGTGATCCCAACTGAGTAATTTGCAGGTGACTTTTCCGCATTGGGATGTTTGACCGATACGAGTTACAATGTGAGTGTGGGTTTAGCTATGGGAGGAAGACACGGAGGGAGCCCGTGCAGAGCAGGGGGAGAGGACACTCTAACCCCGCACATAAGCCCCGCACAGAAAGGCGCCCCGAGTCGGGAATCGAACCCAGGTTTTGTTTAGGCTGTGACGCACTGCGCTTCCACCCCGAGGGAGAAACCTTCCTTATTTAGCCCATTGCCGCAGTGGAGATGGGGGGGGACGCTCTATCGGGAACAATGCCGCCCGTGTGGAGGGATTTGTTGCCGCTGTTCGCTGCCGGGCGGCGTCTTCGCGCTCCACGCGGCCCCCGCGTGCCGCGCTTCTGCTGCTGCTCGGCTCGGCTCGGACATTAACCCGGAATGCTGTTTGCTTAGCGCCGGTGCCAGGTTTAATGTCCGGATTACAGGAGGATCATAAGGTTTTTACGGGGAAGCAAAA
Organism: Lampetra fluviatilis; assembly: GCF_964198595.1. NCBI lineage: Eukaryota > Metazoa > Chordata > Hyperoartia > Petromyzontiformes > Petromyzontidae > Lampetra > Lampetra fluviatilis. Next base: position 14,898,003 of record NC_136289.1, read on the forward strand.
CACGGTAATTACTGCCTCGGCTCCTCCATCTGGAGCCCAGACTCCGGGACCCCCCCCCCCCAAAAAAAAAACCCAACTCCCCCCCCACCCTATTCTTACCCCCACCCTATTCTGACCCCCACCCTATTCTGACCCCCACCCCCCGCGGCGCCGGCCTCTCTCGAATGCCCGTGCCCCGCCCCTCAATCCGCTCCCCCATCACTTAACCCCTCGACATCCCCCCCCAACTCCCCCGGCATTCGCTCCCCCCGAGTTCACCCCCCGACATCTCCCAGTCTCTCAGCACGCCATCCCCGAGCGCCAGGGCGACTCGCCACGTACCGGCAGCACCTGCATGGCTGTGCTCGTGCAAGGCTAAAGGCGCAGTCCTGCAATTGCTCGCTCACGCCACTGCTGGCGGAGGGGCCTCTAATAGAGCGGACTCGATCAACTCTTCCACGTTGGTGAGCAGACGTGCTGGAAGAGGTGGGGACACCCAGACTTGACCCCGCCAGTCGTAGACGAACTGTGTGGAGCAATGGACAGAAGCGCTGGGAACGGGCGAGATTTTAAAACATTCCAACGTTCTTTCAAACGCCGCACCGGGAGATGGAGTCGAATCGGTGACTGTGGATGGCGAGTCCTGTGCGCTAACCATTTCATCATCGTCGGTCATGGCCAATCCACTGCTGGATGAAGGCCTCCTCCCCACGATCGTGCGATGTGATCATCCATCTACTAGCAGCAGCGCATGAACTGATTTCGTCGCTCCATCTCTCTGATAATCGCACCCGGAGATGTTCCACTCACTGCGTGCCACGCGTACTGTCGTGAGCTGCCGTGTACTCGCTCACCGTGTCATGGCCATGGTAAAGAGAAAGCCCTCCTTCAACCCACTGCTGGATGAAGGCTCCGCCTCTCCCCGCCGTGTCGCTCACGATACTTCCCCACACCTCGCGCGCTGCTGCAGGGAGGACGCGGGGGCCGGGACCGGTCCACACGATCAACGCGCCGCTGATAATTGGCCGTGGTCGGGGAATCGACCGCGCAGTATCCGGGTTCACCACGCAGTGCGTCATCCCTTGTACCACCGCTCCCCCCTCCCTTATTATAATTCTTTAACTGTGTTTGAGCGCGATGGTTGTTAAAATCCGTTCTTTACATAACCGGTTACTGAATGGAAAAACGGGTAAAAACCGGTTACCTGTTTGCCGCACACATTGAAAGTCTCCAGCAACAAAGGGTCACTTTGTACCCTTGTTTAACTGCGAGACGGAGGTGGAAGGTCGACTCAGCCTCAAATGAATACCCGGAGCGGTGGGTAAACATCGCCACTCAGGAGACAAAGACGGCCGGGCGTGGTGTTCGCTAGCAGCACTTGCCCCAACAGTCTGTCAAGGCGACAAGGGGGGGGGCTCTTGGAGGGATCGGCAGCACACGGGGCTCGCCAGCCAGAGGCGCAGGTTCGAGTCCACCTCCAGGCGCGGCAGGGGAAACGATGGGGGCGATTTTCTCAACGTCAGTGGGCCACGTGCCAGTGCTGCTGCTGTGTCACAACCAACAACAATCAATACACGTCAACGATAGTGCTATGAGGAAGGTTCGTTGCCGAAACGTCGCCAATGAAATATACTTTACGGTCACGATACTGTTGCCCAGTCTGTTGAGTTCAGCAGCATACGTGGATGCACCAGAGTTGAGTGAGCGGCAGGTCGCGTGTGGTGGTGTAAAGTGTGGGTACTTCCACCTCTTCTTCCTAGACCTCTGGCCAGCGGGGAAAAGTAGGCCAAGTACCATCCTCGAGAAGTCCTCTAGAGGAGGGTCCTGCGCGACACCCGGATCCCGGCACAGGAGCTCCCCCCCCCGCCTCCCCCTCGACTGCACCTACCACTGACTGGTCACTCACCACGGTCCGCCGAGGCTGTGTAGCGGGGTAAGGGTCGTGACCCCGTGCGCCGCGGCGCCGTGACCCCGTGACCTGAGTCTCTGAGCCATGACCATCTGATAAGTCATGACCGCTGTAAGCCATGGCTATGAATGTTGACCCTGTGAGCCGTGACCTCTGTGAGCCGTGACTATGAATCTTGACCCTGTAAGCCGTGGCTCTAAAAACCTTGACGCAGTGACCCCGTGACCCAGTGAGTCGTGTTCACTGCGTGACCCGGACGAAGGATGAGCCGGGTGGCTCGAGTTGGAAGGGGTGGGGGGGGTGGCGGGGCAGGGGGGGGGCTCCAGTGTCCCCGGGACCCCGCGGTGATTACAGCCGGGGCCCTGCAGCCTTTAAAGCAATTAGGGCAGGAAGTGGCGAGCGGTAGATAACGGGGCACATCCTGGCAGCTGCGTCCAGTCATCAAAGCGCGCCACCGCCTCCTCCTGCTGCTGCTGCCGCACGGACCCTCACCGAGGACGATCTCCCTCTGGCTCTCCCGCGCTCTCTCCCTTCTCTCTCCCCTCTCTCCATTCATCGACTCTCAATCTCTTTCACGCATTCTCAATGTCGAGCTTTCTTCATCTCTCTCTCTCTGTCGTGCTCCCTCGTACTCGCCACCACTCTAGGAAGCTCTCGCCCGGTCTCTCGCTCTTCTCTGCACTCTCCCACTCACTCATTTTTCTCCCTGTCTCTCTCTCTTCTCTCTCGCTCTCGTTTTCTGTCTCCCGCGCTCTCTCCCGATAACCACACGCGCGCGCACACGTGTGCGCAAATGAACAACATGTGCGCGCGACCTCGCGAGCGTTTACGCGCGCACCACTCGGTTCGTTCCCCACAAATACAAAGATCCCCCGTATAACCTTAACAGACTGTTGGGGCAAGTGCTGTTAACGAGCATCTACGAAAGCAGGCGCGGCACACGAATGGGTGGGTGGCCAGCACCACGCCTAGTCCCCTTTGTTTCCCTAGTGACGATATTTACACACCGCACCAGGTACTCATTTGAGGCTGAGTCAACCTAGAAAAGGCCCGGGACCGGTTCAAATAATCGTTATTGGTGTTGGCAGTGTGTGTGTGGAGCGGTGGGGCAGTGGTTCACGCACTGCGCTATAAACCCGGTGACTCGAGTTCGCTTCTTCGATCTCCTCTAGGTCGACTCAGCTATAAATTAAACTTGACGCGGTATGTAAACATCAGCACTAGGGAGACAAAGGTGGCTGGGCGTAGCGCTGGTCACCCATCCTCTCGTGCGCCCTACCGGCCTTCATCGGTGCTCGCTAACAGCGCCGGTGATATGGGGGATCTTTGTATGTCTGTGTTTATATGCAACCGACGTAGATAACGAGGTCATACACCTGATACAGTGCGCTTCCTAGTCCAACCGGAGTATTCACGAAGTTATAACATCATCAGCCACGCTCGATCCACTGCTGTAGGCGCCACCTCGCAAAGCACTCCTGCCATGTAATTGTTCACTCGTCACCTGGGCTTGTTTAATCGCTCCGTCTCCCCCTCCTCGGTGGAGCGTCCTCTCGGACGCGTTCCCTGCCTTGGCTGCCGCTCCGTCATCATCCTTGACCATCGTCCCTCCTGTCCGTGACGCCTCCTGCCCAAGCCCCACTCACTTCGCGCGATGCCATCCCACGCGTCTTCTCTCGTCCACGTCTTCCCCTTCCTGTCTCTCATTATAATTCCATGCACGCTTCACTCCAGGCTTCTTCGCGCACTTTTCAGTGTGTGTTCCATATTATTCGTAAAATGACCACGTGTTTTAGAACCACCACGTGTCGCAGCGGGGAGGAACACACGCTTTGATTGAAAACGTACACATTTCGGCCACCGTGTCTGCGTTGATTTTCAGTTTCAAGTTCAGCTTCACGGAAGCTCTCCACCACTCTGATCACCTCGACATTCCATTTTGTTTATCTCGGGGCCGTAAGCAAGCCCGGACTCTGCTGATGAGACACTGCGGGTCGAAACCGGTCCACAGTTTGCTTGCATTAAACCAATGCGGCTGAAGTTTCGCATTCGCAGGAGAAAGACCGTGCGGCTGATGGGATGTGTCAACCAGATATGGGGAGGACACGGAGTATTATTTTGTGAAGAATGACATGCAACTTGCTGATCCGCCCCATTTGGATATCTGTGAGAAAAGAGCTTAATAGCTCATCGGATTCCTCGAGTCTAAATAAAGATTATGATAAGTAGCAGGGCTCGACCAGGGCTCAGGGACATCGCGATGTTGGCTTCTCCCGGGTCCCACCGCTCATTGCCCTCCCGGTGACCCCGGCCACGGCGGAGCACGTGGGCGCGCGAGGCAGACGGACATTCCTACTTCCTCTGGTATTTACGGCCTAGTGTTAGGCGTACCCCCCCCCCACCATTATAATATATTATCAGCCCCCCCTCATCACCCCCCTCTGATACCCTCACACCCCCAGACCACACTCATAAAGCGCCGTGCAGCTCCACGAATTACGGGATGACTTTGTGCGGGAGATGTGTTTGCTGATGAGACGGGGGTGACGGGGGCGGGGGGCTCAGCGCACCAATCTGAGAACCGAGATCTTACCACCACCACCAGCACCACCACCACCACCAGCACCACCAGCACCACCACCACCACCAGCACCACCAGCACCAGCACCACCACCAGCACCACCACCACCACCACCAGCAGCACCACCACCACCAGCAGCACCACCACCACCAGCACCACCACCACCACCAGCACCACCAGCACCACCAGCACCACCACCAGCACCACCAGCACCACCAACTACTCTCGTGATCATCAGCAGTGCGTGGCCGCAGTCGGTGTCATCATTCAGACGCGGCGCGCAGGATGGGACGCGCGCTGCGCACACGGACGCACGGAGGAAGAGGTGCCCCGTGTAGCCTACATGGATTATTGGGGCTGTGCTGTGATCAGCGAGAACCTATTACATCTATGAATGTGGCGTGGGCAGAACGCCGACAAAGACAAAGATCCCCCGTGTAGCCGTAACAGACTGTTGGGACAAGTGCTGTTAGCGAGCACATATGAAGGCTTGCACGCCACAGCAGGCCAGCACTGACAAACACTGACACACACCCTGACACACCCCAACACACACTGACACACCCCCCGACACACACCCCGACACACACCCTGACACACACCGTGACACACACGCTGACATACACTGACACACACACTGACACACACCCTGACACACGCGCTGACACACACCCCGACACACACCCTGACACATACGCTGACACACACTGACACACACCCTGACACACGCACTGACACACACTGACACACACCCTGACACACACGCTGACATACACTGACAGACATGAGTACACAGCGCTCCAAGTGTACTGTATCCCAAAGCACACACAGAGACCACACACACACACTGACCAAACAGTCAAAGATCCCCCGTAAAGCCTTTAACAGGCTGTTGAGGCAAGTGCTGTTAGCGAGCACTTATGAAAGCCTAGGCGGTGGGTGGCCAGAACCACGCCCGGCCACCTTTGTCTCTCCATCGCGCCACGACTCCCCACTACACCCACACACACACAACACCACGTTAACAGCCACTGTTCGCCAGGAAGTAACGGTGACGTCCCGACAGCGCTCGTGCCAAGCTAGGTGCACATTAATTCCACATGGGTTAGACGCGTTCATGCACGCGATTTCATTTCAAGCAGAACCAGGACCCACGTCGAACCGAGAGGGTCCTTGCCTATCGTATCTGGTAGTTCACCAAAATCTTTCAAGCGAGTCTGAATTCGCTAATGAGACGCCGAATGTTGAAACCGGTCCAAAGTTGTATTGGTGCTGAAATCATTCACTCCCATAAGGAAGCCATATGGCTGATGGGACGTGTAAAAATAGTGAAATACTCTTCAATGTTTTATGTTGATGGGACAGATATGGAAAGGAGGCGAATTGCCCGATTATTTATCCCGAGCAGAGATGGGAGGAACCACGTGGATATGGATTCCGAAAGATTTGGTTGAGATGGAGGGCGAGGGGCAGGGGAGGGAGAGAGTGGGGAGTGGAGGAGGGGGTGCGGGGAGAGGCAGAAGGGGGGGAGGGTCGACCCACGGCTCCCCCTCGCCCGTAACCCCCCGGCTTGTAAATGAGTGTGGCAGTGTAAAGAGCGATTCATCTCAGGTCCTTTCCGTCTAATTGCTTACATCTGTGCCAGGCCCCACCACGTGCTGGGCGAACAATGCCCGCACAGAGATGGATGTGAGGCTGCCCCGGGGGAGCGGGGGAGGGGCCGCGGAGATGGGACCAAGCCTCTCGGAACAAAGTGGTTTTATAGTCGCGAGTTCCGGTGACCCGCAGGGCCGCCGAGAGACCGGCGGCACACTGCCGGGTGTCCAGTGTGGAGTGCGGGGTGTGTGGTGGAGCAGTGCGGGGCGTGGAGTGGAGAGAAGAGCGCCCTGCATTGCGCCCTGCCAACCCTGGCAGCAGTCTCCCAAGGCCTTAATCGCCCCGAACAAATCTCCGAGAGGCTCTGATGGGAGCCGTGTAAGGAAGGGTTCGCTTCCTACCAGCGATGGTTTATCGCTACGATTCGCGGTCGAGACGTAATCCCAGGCGGGCTGACGTCGCGTGAGCCGGGTGGGAACTCGAGGGGGCAGGGTGAGTGCCTCGATCAATACAACGTGCACGCAACGATGCAAAAATAAATCAGAGTGAAAACAAGCGACTTTAAATGAGTGTAAGCTGGTGTGTTGGCGTGTGCATCTGTGTGTGTATGGGCAGAGGTAGTGGAGCAGTAAGCGGTGACTGTGAGTCCCCGCTCACAGTCACCAGTGGCGATTATCTGAACCGGTCCTGGGCATCCGCTCGGTCGATTCATCCTCAAATTAGTACCTGGTGCGACGTATGGACATCACCACTCGGAAACAAAGGCGGTCGGGCGTGGTGCTGGCAACACCACCCCCTCGTGTGCCGTGTTGGCCTTCATAGTTCGCCGGGTTCGTAGCTTAGCTCGCTAACTACTGCGCCACCCCCCCCCAACGCACACACTACACACATACCATGACACATGCAAACACACACGCGGACACAATCCCTCTGTCCTCCACAAATCCCTTCCACATGTGTCTGTCTGCCTCCAAACAAACGCGGACACGCGGTGTTTTCCTTCTAAGGAACAGTTAATGCACCGCTTCCTGTTTTTAAGAGAGCGGTCGCGAGGACGCATTTCTCCATCCGCGAATATCAGCGGCTCGCCATCTGCTGCCCCCCCCCCCACAGCTCCCCCCCCTGCCCCCCATAACCTCCCCGGCACCTGCCGCTGAACTCCCTCAATTCTGAACTGAAGATGTTTGCCGATGCTACTGCTGCTGCGTTGGCAGTGGGTGCACAACTAACAACACAAAGACGGGCACTGCATCGCGCACTTTCGGATGCGCTTTCGGGGTCGTCTGGAACGCTCCTCCTGACGATATTAGGACACCACTGGAGCTATGCACGTTTAAATCATCATCGAGATTGAAAACTTTTGTTTTAGGACTATTTTGTGTGTTTAATATGTTGTCCTTCCCAGGCACCTCCGATTATTACGGTTGACTACATACGGCGCGACAGAAGTTCAACATACGTGCATGCAACACTCAGCTTCAAATCTAGAAATCTAGCAATACTCAAGGTGCTCGTTCGCTGCTGGTAGAAGGCCTCTTCCTCGTCCACCTCCTCCCCAAGCCGCCGTTACATCCTGCGATGTGACGGCCCACCTCGTGTCATTCACACCGGATATTATATACAAGAGTAGGGTAGCGTGTGGTGGCAGCTACCCTAATCTGAAGCAGGGCCATTGTCTAAAACGTCAGCCTATTCACTTTCGCAAGTCGATCGTTTGGTGGCGATGACAACCCCTGTGAGCCATTACCCATCATTACCCAGGGAAGCCTCACTCAGTTGTCCACAGTAGGGGGCGCTGTGCGTGATGCGAGTTGAGTGATGTGCAGGTCACGACGATTCAGCGTTGGGAGGTTTCGCCCAATACCAGCTCCACTTTGCCTGTGGGTTTTGCTATGGTAGGAAGCTTGAGGACCAGGAGCAGACCGTACAGACATACAAACTCCACGCAAAAAGGCGCCTGGAATCGAACCCTGGTTGTTATTGCTGTGAGGCAGTGTTATTATCACTGCACCACCCTGCCACCGATTGTGCCCAGTAGTTGCAAGTTTCCTGAGATCCAGATCCTATTATCCAGATCCCGTTATCCAGAGCCCATGGCCTGGATCTCATGACTCAGCTCACCGCCGCTCAGCCTCCCTCCCCTCCCATCCAATGAGCAGCGGCAACTTGCCCGCACGTCCCCGTGCCGGCGGGAAGGAGTCCACGCTGAGCGGGCGACGCGGCGAGACCCCATCCGGGAGGTGAACTCATGCGCCGGTGAGGAGGTGGTGTCGGGGGGGGGGCTCTGCCTGTGGGGGGCGGTGGTGATCCTGCGGGGGCTCCTGCCCCCCTACTCCCCAAGGCGATAAAGAGTCCCCTGCGGTGCGTTAGGGTACACGGGTGGGGGGTTGGGAGGAAGCCCCCCCTCCCCACCCTTCCCTGGCTTCCGAAAGAACGACTCTGTTGTGGAAACGGAGTGAGCGGCTTCACAGACGCGGGGCCCACATCCTCGGAGCGCGGCCAGGCCTGGCAGGGAGAGGCAGCCACTGCTGCTATAGAGCAACACGCCCTCACTGACACACACCCTCACTGACACACACCCTCACTGACACACACCCTCACTGACACACGCCCTCACTGACACACACCCTCACTGACACACACCCTCACTGACACACACCCTCACTGACACACACCCTCACTGACACACACCCTCACTGACACACACCTTCACTGACACACACCCTCACTGACACACATCCTCACTGACACACACCTTCACTGACACACACCCTGACTGACACACACCTTCACTGACACACACCCTCACTGAAACACACCTTCACTGACACACACCCTCACTGACACACACCCTCACTGACACACACCCTCACTGACACTAACACTGGCACATTCACCACTGACGCACTTACTGACATGTTCACTTACACCGACTCACTTACTGACACGCATTTACACACTCATTAACACACGGTTACACACACAAACATCCAATATAACCGGTACAGTATTGACCAAACATCCCAATGTTGGAAACTTCCCCTAACTTTGACTCACCGGGGATCAACACTTCAGCAGCAGCAGCAACATCGCCACTACTGCGAACAAGCTGGCAAGAGCCTCCTGAAAAGAGCCTTGAGACTCAGTGTGGCTGTCCCGTCTCTCAGTGACATCGCCCGAGACGCCAACACCAATCAGGGGGCCTCCCTGGAGCAGCTGCAGCAGCTGCAGCAGCTGCTGCAGGCCAGCACCGGCAAACACTGACACACACGCTGACACACACACTGACACACACGCTGACACACACACTGACACACACGCTGACACACACACTGACACACAAGCTGACACACACACTGACACACACACACTGACACACACACACTGACACACACTGACACACACACTGACGCACACACTGACACACACACACTGACGCACACACTGACACACACGCTAACACGCACACACTGACACACACGCTGACACACACACACTGACACACACGCTGACACACACGCTGACACACACGCTGACGCACACACTGACACACACTGACGCACACACTGACACACACACACTGACGCACACACTGACGCACACACTGACACACACACACTGACACACACACTGACGCACACACACTGACACACACTGACGCACACACACACACATTCACCAAACAGACAAAGATCCCTCGCGAAGACTTTGACAGGATGTTGGGGCTAGTGCTGTTCGCGAGCACCGATGCTACTAGGTAAGGCCCACGAAGCTAGACAGCTATTTTTCCAAAGCGGCCTGGCCACAAATGATAGCTAAACGAAGTGGCTTCTCATCACGTGAACATTTATAGCAGCCACATACACGGGTGGCCAGGACCACGCCCGACCGCTTTTGTCTCCTCAGTGGTTATGTTCACAGATTGCACCAGGCACTCATTTAAGGCTGAATCAACCTACGGGAGGCTCCATCATCGCTTCAAATATTCGTCACCGATATTGACCATGAATGGGAATAGACCTCAGATCGTTAGGTTTGTAGCCAAAGTGATTCCCCGCCTTCGATGAGCACTGAGGCATTGGAGCTCATCTCTCTTTATATCCCTGAGCCGGCGGTGGAAATTGCACATTCCTATGGCGTGGGTCAGTCGATCCATAGGACGACTGCTGTTGACTTTACCACGAAGGGTGACTCATTTGCGTTCGTAGCGCGATGCGCTAACCACCACGTCACCGCTCCTCACCCATCGCACACCAACAAAAATAACTGCCGTTCACCACACAGTGACGTCACCACCACGGCGCTTGTGCCAGGCTAGGTGCACTTTGAGGCCCCGTGAAGTGTCGAATGTCCGCTGGCAGGAGGTCACGGAACAAGACCCAGGTGCCATGGGTTGGCTGGGATGCCTGGCAGATGTACCAACTATGCCCTCGACCGTGCCAACTGTGGTTCCCACTGTTCCACCACACACCACCACACACCCCCACAGCACTACACACCACCACACACACCACTACACACCGCACAACACCACCACACACCACCACACGCAACACACAGCACACCGCACACCACCACGCCACCACACAGCACACGCCACCACACACTACACACCACTCGCCACCACACACTACACACCACTACACACCGCACACACACCACCACACACCACCACCACACACTACACACAGCACACCACCACACACCACACACACACCACCACACCACACACCACCACCACACACCACATACCACCACACGCTACACACCACTACACACCGCACACACCACCACACACTACACACAGCACACCACCACACACCACCACACACACCACCACACCGCAACCCCCCCCCCCCCAGCGTGCCCCCACACTCACCCCGTCCCCCCGTTTACAACATTCACACGACACTGTCTGTGACGAGCTTCACAAATCAGTAACCGCGGGTTTGTTTGTAAACAACGAGTCAACAATCTGCAGACGTTCTGTAAACATCTCGGCGAATCCCCCTCCCTCCCCTCCCTCCCCTCCCTCCCCTCCCTCCCTCCCCTCCCTCCCTCCCCAATCCTCCTCTCCCACTCCCCTCCGCCCCCTGCAGAAACGCGATTACATCCACAAAGGATTTGACTGCTGAGGATTGCTGCTGCTGCTCTGGTGGTGGTGGTGGCCTGGCGGAGAGCGGCGCAGACGTCGCCACGTGGAGCTCGTTCGCTCTCCCGGCGCGGCAGTGCAGACCAACAATGGGGGGGAGGGGGAGGGGGGATGGGGGGGTGCGGCTCTTCTTCTGCCCCTCCCGCCGCCCGTGTCCAACAAAGGGGCCCGCACGGTGGCAGTGCCGCAGTGTTTGATGGGCAGCGCGAGCGTGGTGGTGGTGAGGTGGTGGTGAGGTGGTGGTGGTGGTGAGGTGGTGGTGGTGAGGTGGTGGTGGTGAGGTGGTGGTGGTGGTGAGGTCGTGGTGGTGGTGGTGGTGAGGTGGTGGTGAGGTGGTGGTGAGGTGGTGGTGGTGAGGTGGTGGTGGTGGTGAGGTGGTGGTGGTGGTGGTGGTGAGGTGGTGGTGAGGTGGTGGTGAGGTGGTGGTGGTGAGGTGGTGGCGGTGAGGTGGTGGTGGTGAGGTGGTGGTGGTGGTGGTGGTGAGGTGGTGAGGTGGTGGTGAGGTGGTGGTGGTGAGGTGGTGGTGGTGAGGTGGTGGTGGTGGTGAGGTGGTGGTGGTGGTGGTGGTGAGGTGGTGGTGAGGTGGTGGTGAGGTGGTGGTGAGGTGGTGTTGGTGAGGTGGTGGTGGTGAGGTGGTGGTGAGGTGGTGGTGGTGAGGTGGTGGTGGTGAGGTGGTGGTGGTGGTGGTGGTGAGGTGGTGGTGGTGGTGGTGAGGTGGTGGTGGTGGTGAGGTGGTGGTGGTGGTGAGGTGGTGGTGGTGAGGTGGTGGTGGTGAGGTGGTGGTGAGGTGTTGGCGAGGTGGTGGTGGTGAGGTGGTGGTGGTGAGGTGGTGGTGAGGTGGTGAGGTGGTGGTGGTGGTGAGGTGGTGGTGGTGGTGAGGTGGTGGTGGTGAGGTGGTGGTGGTGGTGGTGGTGAGGTGGTGGTGAGGTGGTGGTGAGGTGGTGGTGAGGTGGTGGTGGTGAGGTGGTGGTGAGGTGGTGGTGAGGTGGTGGTGGTGAGGTGGTGGTGGTGAGATGGTGGTGGTGGTGGTGGTGGTGAGGTCGTGGTGGTGGTGGTGGTGAGGTGGTGGTGGTGAGGTGGTGGTGGTGGTGAGGTGGTGGTGAGGTGGTGGTGGTGGTAGTGAGGTGGTGGTGAGGTGTTGGTGAGGTGGTGGTGGTGGTGAGGTGGTGGTGGTGGTGGTGGTGAGGTGGTGGTGGTGAGGTGGTGGTGGTGAGGTGGTGGTGGTGGTGAGGTGGTGGTGAGGTGGTGGTGGTGAGGTGGTGGTGGTGGTGGTGAGGTGGTGGTGGTGGTGAGGTGGTGGTGGTGGTGAGGTGGTGGTGGTGGTGAGGTGGTGGTGGTGGTGAGGTGGTGGTGAGGTGGTAGTGGTGAGGTGGTGGTGAGGTGGTGGTGGTGAGGTGGTGGTGAGGTGGTGGTGGTGGTGGTGGTGGTGAGGTGGTGGTGAGGTGGTGGTGGTGGTGAGGTGGTGGTGAGGTGGTGGTGAGGTGGTGGTGGTGGTGGTGAGGTGGTGGTGGTGGTGGTGGTGAGGTGGTGGTGGTGAGGTGGTGGTGAGGTGGTGGTGGTGAGGTGGTGGTGAGGTGGTGGTGGTGAGGTGGTGGTGGTGAGGTGGTGAGGTGATGGTGGTGAGGTGGTGGTGAGGTGGTGGTGAGGTGGTGGTGAGGTGGTGGTGGTGGTGAGGTGGTGGTGAGGTGGTGGTGGTGGTGAGGTGGTGGTGAGGTGGTGGTGGTGAGGTGGTGGTGGTGAGGTGGTGGTGAGGTGGTACACTGTCAACTCAGCCTCGGTGAGGTCGACTCGGCATCAAACGAGTCGCCGGTGCGGTGTGTCACTGGGGAGACAAAGGCGACCGGGCTGAGTGCTGCCCACCCACCACCCAGACTGGACACCTGTGAAAGAGAGCCACAGAACTTGTCGGATTGCTCCTCCATCATAAGTAAAGAGTCTGATTCTGCCTGCCGTGCCGGCCCTCATCGGTGCCACTGGCTCGCAGCACCTGCCCCCAACTCGCTCTGTCTGTCTCCGGGTGGTCCACGTGGGAGTGCTCGCACGAGCACGTCTGGTCATCGACGTGGGGGGGGGGGGGTCAGAGTCCACTCCAGGGGGGCCCCCGAGCGGTGGCGACGTTGCCCCGTCGTTTAAACAACGACCGCGCCGGGAGGTGACATCGAACCATCCGGCGACCTCTGGATTGCAAGTCCGGTGCGCTGCTGCTGCTAACCATTGCATGACGGCAGCTTCTAAAGCCTCCCCTATCCAGAGGGAAAACCTCTCCTCTGGCATTGATGGACTGACCCCTCCCCCCATTCCCCGCCTCGTGATGAGTGGGAGGCGCGTCCGACTTTGCGATGGGAAGAATCATTTCCTTTTTTGTCTGAACTATTTCAGCTGCTGCGAGCAGCGCGGGGAGGGGGCGGGCGGGGCGGGGGAGCCAGGCGCGCCTGGGTCCGAGTGGTTGGGGAAGGTAGGGGCGGGGGGGGGGCGGGGGGGATTGGGGGTGGGGGGCTCATCGGGAAGGGTGAGCGCGGCCGCTGCCGTTGCCAAAGCAGAGCGCGCCAGAGATTCACCGCCGTCTATCAACGAGGCTCCGAACGGAAAATGTGAAGAGCCGTCACCACCGTAACCCCGTGTCCGCCTCGAGTTAAACACGGACCCCCCCCCTTCCTCAGCCCCACCGCCCCCCCCCTCCAAGTCAAAATAAAAGCTCCATCACCCGCGTGTGTTGGGCGGGCAGGGGGAGTCCGCGCCGCGATGACACCCTGCGCGTGCTGCGCAGCGAGCCGAGGAGAGGCTCGAATCCCGACCCTGGCGCCTTTAGTGTGTTGCAGGTTGTATGTTGTGAGTGGAGTGTGTGTGAGTGGAGTGTATGTGAGTGGAGTGTGTGTGAGTGGAGTGTATGTGAGTGTGTGTGAGTGAGTGGAGTGTGTGTGAGAGTGTGTGAGTGAGTGGTGTGTGTGAGTGAGTGTTGAGTGTGAAAGTGAGTGTGAGAGTGTGTGAGTGAGTGTGAGAGTGAGTGTGAGGGTGTGTGAGAGTGTGAAAGTGTGTGAGAGTGTGTGAGTGGAGTGTGAGAGTGTGTGAGAGTGTGTGTGAGTGAGTGGAGTGTGTGAAAGTGTGTGAGTGAGTGTGAGAGTGTGTGAGTGGAGTGTGTGTGAGTGTGAGTGAGTGTGAGTAGAGTGTGAGAGTGTGTGTGAGTGAGTGGAGTGTGTGAGAGTGTGTGAGTGAGTGTGAGTGAATGTGGGAGTGTGTGAGTGAGTGGAGTGGAGTGTGTGAGTGAGTGAGTTTGAGTGAGATTGAAATTGTGTGAGAGTGTGAGTGAGTGGAGTGTGAGAGTGTGAGTGAGTGTGAGTGAGTGTGGACTTTGTATTCTCTCTTCTTGGGTTGACTCCGCATTCTCCGGTTTCCTCCCAGAGCTAAACTCCCAAACACAGTGGAACTAATATTGACCAAACATCCAAATGCTGAAACTCATTTTCATCTGCAAATGACTCAAATGGGACCACACACAAAATCGGCAGCAGCAACATCGCCCCCCTAACTGCAACAAACTTGGCACGAGCCTCTTGAAGAAGAGTCTTGAGACTCAGTGAGACTTTCCCGGGCACACACGCGTCATCATGAGAATAAAATTCGCGGGGCGAGTGGAGGATTTCCAACTTCCAACCCGCAATGTTTCTGGCCGGTGCCATACATGTGCACACGTTTACACGCAGAATTATAAACAATTATAAGCACATTACAGTCATCGGCGGTGCTGTTGCTGCGTTGGCAGTGGTGCGCAAGCACAATTAACAATCACAAACTCAGCACGTTCGTCAACAACAAGAACAACAACACTGTGTGTGCGGCATTAAAAGGGAACTAAACATATGGCAAGCGACGTTTCGGGCAATGGCCCTTCTTCTGTGGCCCCCACAGCTCCGACAGGCGGGGGCGATGCTGCCCGCATGGTGCCCAATTTGAGACATTTGCGGCGGATTCCACAACGACTCCAAAAGGATGCACGCGCAGAGGACGGACGTGTTTCACATTTGGCCAGATTAGACCGTGAACTCCGCCACACACACACACAGTGGCCTACTCTTGCGAAACATGTCACGGGTTCTTTAACGTCCATTGTGAAGCAGACTTGCGCGAATTCTGCGGCTTCTGCGCTTGCAGTGTTACCCAGGGCTGCCTTCCGGATCGGAACCGTGAACCTCCGTAGCAAGCGGCGACTGCGCTCCCGCTGGGCCCTGCCCCCGCCTGCGTGGAAGAGGGGGGGGCGTCTCCTAGGCTCCTTCCAGGGGGTGAAGCGATGGCAGGTGGTGCAGGCAGGGGCGCGTGTGTGTGTGCAAGTGTGTATGCAAGTGTGTGTAGAGTGCGTGTGTGTGCAAGTGTGTGTTTGTAAGTGCGCGTGTGTGTGCAAGTGTGTGTGTGTGTAAGTGTGTGTGTGTGTAGAGTGTGTGTGTGTAGAGTGCGTGTGTGTAGAGTGTGTGTGTGTGCAAGTGTGTGTGCAAGTGTGTGTGTGTGTAGAGTGTGTGTGTGTGCAAGTGTGTGTGCAAGTGTGTGTGTGTGTAGAGTGCGTGTGTGTGCAAGTGTGTGTGTGTAAGTGCGTGTGTGTGTGCAAGTGTGTAAGTGTGTGTGTGTGTAGAGTACGTGTGTGTGTAGAGTGTGTGTGTGTAGAGTGCGTGTGTGTAGAGTGTGTGTGTGCAAGTGTGTGTGCAAGTGTGTGTGTGTAGAGTGCGTGTGTGTGTGTGTAAGTGCGAGTGTGTGCGTGTGTGTGTAAGTGCGTGTGTGTGTAAGTGCGAGTGTGTGTGTAAGTGCGTGTGTGTGTAAGTGCGAGTGTGTGTGTAAGTGCGTGTGTGTGTAAGTGCGTGTGCGTGTGTGTGTAAGTGCGTGTGTGTGTAAGTGCGTGTGCGAGTGTGCGTGTGTGTGTAAGTGCGTGTGTGTGTAAGTGCGTGTGCGAGTGTGCGTGTGTGTGTAAGTGCGTGTGTGTGTAAGTGCGTGTGTGTGTAAGTGCGTGTGTGTGTAAGTGCGTGTGTGTGTAAGTGCGTGTGCGTGTGTGTGTAAGTGCGTGTGTGTGTAAGTGCGTGTGTGTGTAAGTGCGTGTGTGTGTAAGTGCGTGTGTGTGTAAGTGCGTGTGCGTGTGTGTGTAAGTGCGTGTGTGTGTAAGTGCGTGTGTGTGTAAGTGCGTGTGTGTGTAAGTGCGTGTGTGTGTAAGTGCGTGTGTGTGTAAGTGCGTGTGCGTGTGTGTGCAAGTGCGTGTGCGAGTGTGCGTGTGTGTGTAAGTGCGTGTGTGTGCAAGTGCGTGTGCGAGTGTGCGTGTGTGTGTAAGTGCGTGTGTGTGTAAGTGCGTGTGCGAGTGTGCGTGTGTGTGTAAGTGCGTGTGTGTGTAAGTGCGTGTGTGTGTGCCGTGTTGGCCTTCATAGGTGCGCACGAGCAACCCTTGCCCCAACTGTCTGTTAAGACTATACGGGGGGGAGGCGATCTTTGCCCTCTGTGTGTGCGTGTGTGTGCACGTGTGTCCGTGACGTGTTTGCTGGCGTGCGTGAATGTGTGTGCGATGTGTGCGTGCGTGTATGTGTGTGCGATGTGTGCGTGCGTGTATGTGTGTGCGATGTGTGCGTGCGTACGTGTGCGCCTGAATGGAGTTGGCCTGGCGGGGGGGGGAGGGTGGGGGCTGTGTTTACGCTCCGCGATTCGCACAAAGCCACAACTTCCTGCTCGCAGCTCGCGATCCAAAACAAAGAGCTGAGCAGCGCACGCAAGGCAAACACACACTCTCCCCCGGAGCGGGGGGGGGCTGTCAGGAGGCAATAATAGTAAAGTGTAAGACGGGGCTTTGTCTTGGCAAGGTCTTGTTGGGAGTGGGCAGGGGGGCGGTGGAGAAGGGGGGGGGCTTGCGTCCCTACGAAGGTGATAGAACACCGGACGAACGGGCGGGAGGAGGGGGAGGTGAGGGAGGGGGAGGTGCGGAGGTGGGGGCGGGAGGGAGGGAGGGGACGCGTGGAAGGAAAGAGGTGAGGGAGGTAAAGGAAGGAAAGAGAGAGGGGGATGATGGAGGGGAATGAAATAAGGCATGGAGGTGAGGAATAAAGGAGGCGAGGGAGGAGTCGTGGTGGGTGGGAGGGAGGGAGGGATGGGAGGTCGATGTGCGCGCTGCTGCTGCTGGTGGGGAGTGCATTCCTGGGTTAGGGAGAGGCCGCGGAACGTCCCGCGCGGACAGCACCGCCACAACACAGCCCAGGTGCTCTGTCACGTGGCCACAACAGCCGCCTCCAGCCGCAATCAGAGCTCAAACAAAGGCAAAGCCCGTGGTGGAAATTCCACTGTCCTATGGCGCGGGAGGGGGGGGGGAGTTTCCTGCATACCCCAGCTCCAGCCAGAAACACAACCACAGTCAGACACACAACCACAGCTACAGTCAGAAACACAACCACAGTCAGACACACAACCACAACTACAGTCAGAAACACAATCACAGTCAGACACACAACCACAACTACAGTCAGAAACACAACCACAGTCAGACACACAACCACAACTACAGTCAGACACACAAGCACAACTACAATCAGAAACACAATCACAGTCAGACACACAACCACAACTACAGTCAGACACACAACCACAATTACAGTCAGAAACACAACCACAGCTACAGCCAGAAACACAACTACAGCCAGAAACACAACCACAGTCAGACACACAACCACAACTACAGTCAGAAACACAACCAAAGCTACAGCCAAAAACACAACTACAGCCAGAAACACAACCACAACTACAGCCAGACACACAACCACAACTACAGCCAGAAACACAACCACAGCTACAGCTAGAAACACAACCACAACTACAGTCAGAAATACAGCCACAGCTACAGTCAGTGAAGAAAGCTCGCCCTGCCGTGCTCAATAATCATTACGTTTGGAACTCAAGTGCTCAGCAGCAGCAGCAGTATTGTCATCATCGACAGCATTATCAGCAGCATCAGAATCATAAGCAGCAGCAGGCCGGTGAGCAGGCCAAGGGCTTTTGCAGTGACGGTTCACGGTTCGGGTTCACGGTTCGAGTCCAGCGGCCGCCCTGATTATGAGTGTGGGTGTCATAACCACGATCACACTTCTGCCTCACGAAGATCTCCTGACGTCTTTCGCATGAGCAGGCCATTGTTTGTCGGCGTCAGGATCCACATTTGCCAATTCCGAAAATCAAACCGAAAATTACTGAATCGGAATCACACAATCATCACCCCCCGCTGGCAGACTGATGCCCCAGGCCCCTCGGATAGTTGCAAACGAGACTAAGGTCTCGCCTGCCCAAACAAAGCGTCAGCAGCATCATCAGCAGAATAATAATCAGCACCCTCATCATCATCATCAGCAGCAGCAGGGAGAGAGACAGACACCTCCTCTGGAGGTGGCGCGCGGGGGGAGTGAGAGGCGTACCACAGCCGCCGCCCCCTGGCCCGTCTCACACCTGCACACCTGCACACCTGCGCGCGTGCCCCCCAGCCTCACCTGGCCGCGAACCCCCCCCCCCCCCACCTGCTCCCTCGTGCGGGGCCCACTCGGCTCCACTGTGTTTTTATCACACAAGGCCCAAACATGACAGATGACGAGTAACAAACAGCACAACTAAAGCGGTTATAGAGCTACAAGAGTGGGCACTTGTTTGTTTCGAGAAATGTTTGTTAGAATAACTTGGAAAACAGACGATGATGATGATGATTGGAGGACGGAATTCCAGAGTGGAGCAGTGCGAGGAGGGAAGAAGCAGAGAGATGTCCTGTGACTTGCAGTGTGGCGAGCGAATAAGAGGGTGAGGGAGTTGATGGAGGAGTGAGTCAGTGGATAAGTGGGTAAGTTGGTGGGCGAGTGGTTGAGTGATTGAGGGAGTAAGTTAATGGGTGAGTAATTTAGTGAGTTGGTTAGGGAGCAAGTAAGTCGGTGAGTAAATTATTCGGTGGGTGAGTGAGTGAGTGATTGATTGAGTGGGTGGCAGGAATTGATTTGTCCCGGGTTCTAGTACCGGTCTCGCTGCGCTGAGCGTCACCACAGTCGACGACTGTATTACGGCTCCACTGCTCGGCCTGTCGTCTGTCTGAGACTGGGGGGTGGTCCGGGTTTTGTCCCCAGTCGGGGAGGAGTCGAGGCCATGTGCGAGCCGTGTCCGCTTGGGACCTCTCGTCCCACCGCTCATCGCATCACCCCGAGCAGGTGGACGCGACAAACGAGCAATGGCGACACAGAGCGAGGAGCTTTCGCGCAAGTGGTGTCCAGACGCCCCCCCCCCTCGTCTCACCACAAGGGTGGCGGCACGGGGGGGAGGGAGACGTGGGGAAAGGGGCGGCACAGAGTGAGCCATTGAAGACCCAGGTGGCTATGGTGGACGCGATCACCTCGTTACACAAAGTCAACTTGAAGCTACACCTCCAAGCGATGGGTCCACGCTGACCAAACTTAATGGCAGGTGTACCCACACTGCACTCAACCATTACGCAATCGACGTACTGTGCTGCATACCCTGGTGTAGTTACACACTAGGAGCTACATACTCAGATTAGCACGGTTGCCTACGTACGGCGCGAAAGAAGTTCAACATACATACGAGTAACTTTATTGTAAATGGGCAGTGGTCATGTATTTAAATGTTCCCGATCCGACTCACGCGGAAGGGAATTTATCAATTAACAGTTACTGACATTGGTAATGACGCAGTTGCTTTTGCACCGATTTCTATTTGCATCATTGCTGTGCAACTTTATTGAATTTGTTTTGGACTTTTGGTGACACGGATCACAGTCTCACACTGAGTCTCGTCCTGGTGAGCCTCACACTGAGTCTCCTCCTGGTGAGACTCAAACTGAGTCTCCTCCTGGTGAGACTCAAACTGAGTCTCCTCCTGGTGAGACTCAAACTGAGTCTCCTCCTGGTGAGACTCACACTGAGTCACGTTCTGGTGAGTCTCACACTGAGTCTCCTCCTGGTCAGACTCACACTGAGACTCATACTGAGTCTCCTCCTGGTGAGACTCACACCGAGACTCAAACCGAGACTCGTCCTGGTCCCTCTTGAGCCCTCGCGAGACTCTAACTTGGACGGCAGCTGCCGACCGCCCGCCCGTGGTGGGTGTCTCACCACGGGCACCGTTGCCAAAAACCGGTTACCAGTTATCTTGGTTTATTAAAACCGGTTTTTCGCAATCGGGTTACCGGTAACGCAAGACAGAAATATTTTGACAGCCTTCGTCGAGACGGATCGTCCTAACAAAGACCCCCCGTATCGCCTTCACGGACTGCAGGCAGGAGCTGATGCTGGTAGCGAGCAGCAGCACCTCCCATGAAGTATAAGAGGGCCCGCACGGCACGCGAGGGCGGTCGGCATTACGCCCGGCCGCCTTTGCCTCCCCAGTGGCGATGTTTACACACCGCGCCGGGTACTCATTTGAGGCTGAGTCGACCAAGGGGCGGCCCAGAACCCGTTCAGATAATCGCCACCGGTGTTGGTGGCCACGAGCGGGAAACAAATCCGGGTCGCCGAGTTCGTAGCGCGGCGGCGTAGCGCTCTCCGCTGCACTACCGCTCCCCACACCGTCCTAACCCCCCCGCCCGCCTTTGTCAGCAGCAGCAACAACAACAATGCCCCCATCGCACGCAACTATCCGCACGTGATTTCACGGGAGGGCTTAACGCTCACGCCATGTCGTGTGGGACCCCACGTGGCACCTCACTCCTCGACTCGGGGGCCGATTGATGACAATGAGCCCGAACCTCGCCACTGACTCGTGCTCAGTGATAACCACGTGAGGGTCTATGGGTCTCTGTGTGAGTCTATGGGTCTCTGTGTGGGTCTATGGGTCTCTGTGTGGGTCTATGGGTCTCTGTGTGGGTCTGTGGGTCTCTGTGTAGGTCTATGGGTCTCTGTGTGAGTCTATGGGTCTCTGTGTGGGTCTATGGGTCTCTGTGTGGGTCTATGGGTCTCTGTGTGAGTCTATGGGTCTCTGTGTGGGTCTATGGGTCTCTGTGTGGGTCTATGGGTCTCTGTGTGGGTCTGTGGGTCTCTGTGTAGGTCTCCGTATGGGTCTATGGGTCTCTGTGTGAGTCTGTGGGTCTCTGTGTGGGTGTGGGTAGTTACGTGAGGCTGTGGGTCTCTGTGTGGGTCTATGGATAGTTACGTGAGTGTGTGGGTCTCTGTGTGAGTCTATGGATAGTTATGTGAGTCTGTGGGTCTCTGTGTGAGTCTATGGATAGTTACGTGAGTGTGTGGGTCTCTGTGTGGGTCTATTGATAGCAATATAAGTGTGTGGGTCTCTGTGTAGGTCTATGGATAGGTATGTGAGTCAGTGGGTCTCTGTGTGGGTCTATGGATAGTTATGTGAGTCTGTGGGTCTCTGTGTGAGTCTATGGATAGTTACGTGAGTGTGTGGGTCTCTGTGTGGGTCTATTGATAGCAATATAAGTGTGTGGGTCTCTGTGTAGGTCTATGGATAGGTATGTGAGTCAGTGGGTCTCTGTGTGGGTCTATGGATAGTTATGTGAGTCTGTGGGTCTCTGTGTGAGTCTATGGATAGTTACGTGAGTGTGTGGGTCTCTGTGTGGGTCTATTGATAGCAATATAAGTGTGTGGGTCTCTGTGTAGGTCTATGGATAGTTATGTGAGTCAGTGGGTTTCTGTGTGGGTCTATGGATAGTTATGTGAGTCTGTGGGTCTCTGTGTGAGTCTATGGATAGCAATATGAGTCTGTGGGGCTCTGTGTGGGTCTATGGATAGTTATGTGGGTCTATGGATAGTTATGTGAGTCTGTGGGTCTCTGTGTGAGTCTGTGGGTCTCTGCGTGAGTCTGTGGGTCTCTGTTTGAGTCTATGGGTCTCTGTGTGAGTCTATGGGTCTCTGTGTGAGTATGTGGGTCTCTGTGTGAGTCTGTGGGTCTCTGTGTGAGTCTGTGGGTCTCTGTGTGATTCTGTGGGCGAGTGAGAAGCAGTCCATCATATGCAAAACGAGGAAGGTTTAAAGTCTGGACTTGGACAGGGAGTCGACAGCACGGACGACTGGGGAAGGGGATTCCAGAGAACGGGGGCAGCGTTACAAACACAATATCAGCACTGCGAGATAGCCAAGAGATGGAAGCACAGCAATAGGATTCTTGAATCCATCTGTGCGGAGCTATGAGCGTTACACCCTCTCGTACGCGAAGCTGGTTCTCTCCGAGTTCTCCGGTTTGCCTCCGGCACGAAGCCGAAGGCCTCCGCCACTCGTGCGGCATTCACGATCCAAGCATTCGAGACTCGGCGAGGCTCTCGTCGGTAAATAATGGGCATTGTTCACGTGACAAATGCAGGGGCCTGCGTGTGCTTGTGTGTGGGAGAAGCGATGCTGGGGGTGGAGTGGCGGTGGTGTGGAGGGAGGGGGGGCAGAAGCGTGGGGGGCTAATCCCGTGCTGCCGACTGATGTCCTAATGTCCGCATTGATTAGAGGCGCATGAACATCCCCCAACCCCATCCCCACCCCCATCTCCACCCCCTCCCACCCACGCAGCGCGCCGCCCAGACCTCCACACAGGAAATTCACAGTCAATCGATTTGTGTTGAGAGTGGAGGAGGGGGGAGTGGAGGAGGGGGGAGTGGGGGTGTGTTGGGATAGAAATAGGGAATCGGTTTAGCCTCCCAGTGGCCCCATCACAATCGTACGACGGTTAAAGGCGCAGCCCTGCAACTGCCTGCTCACGCCACTGCGGGCAGAAAGGGCGTACTCTGAAGGAGGTGGGGTTACCCACACTTCACCTCACCGCACGCGACCTGCCCATTGACGAATTGTGGTATATCCAGTTTTCGGTGAGGTGGATCGATAATGAGAACGCAGACTATTGGTGGTCCACACGCCGTGTCGGTCGTGGGGTTTGCTTGACCACCTTCACCACGTTGGCGAGTCTGGGTTTGTGAAGGGGTGAGTCCCAAGAGCCGTTCAGATACCCGCTCACCACTGATGCTAGCCGTGCCAGAGGATCAAACTGCGGTATTCGGTTTGTTAGCGTGGTGCGCTTACCACTGCACCACTGCTCCCCCAATTGAAATGACGATGAGAATATGATTCAGTCCCTCATAAATCTCTCCGGTACATCTCCAAGGTGATTCGAACCTGTCCCGGGTGACTCGACCCCTGGCAAGTCTCTCCCATGTGACTCTCCCATCTAATCTCTCCTCAATTACTCTCACCCAGGAATCTAAATCCCACGCGACTTTCTCCTCCATGGCTCTCTCTCAGGTCAAAACCAAATCATCTCCCAGGGCACTCTCTCCCAGGCAAGGATCTCCCAGGTTACTCTCTCCCAGCGAACTCCTTCAAAGTACCTCTCGTTTGTTACAAACAATTCTACCGGATGACTCCGCTCCAGGTGACTCGCTCCCTGCGCCTGCACCCCACCCACCCACCTCTGCTCGTTTGGCCGGGGAACAAGGGCTGGCTGGCAGGGAAACCTGATCGTGGCATTAGCCGCGGCGGAAGGAAGGAAGGAAGAGGAGTCCGAAATAAAGATTTTATCGCCACGAGCGAACAAAAAAATCGCAACTCGCGAGGCCGGACCAGCAGGTTCATCCGCGCGTGCCCCCCCCCGCCCCCCGCTCGGTGAATGAGAACACGACAACGCCGAGCCCAGCACTGGCGAGCGGTTGGGTTTTATAGCAGCAGGTTGCGGAAGGGGGGGGGGCGAGGGTTTGGGGGGGGCGAGGGTTTAAGGGGGGGGGGGGGTTAACCCTTCACTCTCCTCAAAACCTGCCGATGGCCGGCACCAGCGGTGTCAAGATCAGTCCCCGTGGAGGAGGCTCGTTAAGTACGCTACCGGCCAGTGCCAGGCTGGGTGCACTTTGAGGCCATCCAACAACCACAGTGGGCAGGGAAGCGACGCTCACAACAACGAGCGGAGCGCCGGGCGGATAAAACGCGCAAAGTTGGTACAGTGGGGAGCACACGTGGTCGTCTCTGTGAACGCAGGCCACCTGGTTGTCCGGTGACTTCCTGCCAACAAGCCGTAGCCACTTGACGTGGCCTCAAGGTGCACCGTGCCTGGCACAAGCGGTATGGTGACGTCAGCGAATAGCGGCTGTTGTCCTGGATACACAATTCCCGTTCACGACCAACAACAGTCTGGTGGTGTGTACACTGGTGGTGTGTACTCTAGTGGTGTGTACACTGGTGGTGTGTACACTAGTGGTGTGTACTCTGGTGGTGCATACACTGGCGGTGTGTACACTGGTGGTGTGTACACCAGTGGTGTGTACTCTAGTGGTGTGTACACCGGTGGTGTGTACACCGGTGGTGTGTACTCTGGTGGTGTGTACACTGGTGGTGTGTACTCTAGTGGTGTGTACACTGGTGGTGTGTACACTGGTGGTGTGTACACTGGCGGTGTGTACTCTAGTGGTGTGTACACTGGTGGTGTGTACACCAGTGGTGTGTACTCTAGTGGTGTGTACACTGGTGGTGTGTACACTAGTGGTGTGTACACCGGTGGTGTGTACTCTAGTGGTGTGTACACTGGTGGTGTGTACACTGGTGGTGTGTACACTAGTGGTGTGTACACCGGTGGTGTGTACTCTAGTGGTGTGTACACTGGTGGTGTGTACACTAGTGGTGTGTACACTGGTGGTGTGTACACTAGTGGTGTGTACACTAGTGGTGTGTACTCTAGTGGTGTGTACACTGGTGGTGTGTACACTAGTGGTGTGTACACCGGTGGTGTGTACTCTAGTGGTGTGTACACTGGTGGTGTGTACACTGGTGGTGTGTACACTAGTGGTGTGTACACCGGTGGTGTGTACTCTAGTGGTGTGTACACTGGTGGTGTGTACACTGGTGGTGTGTACACTAGTGGTGTGTACACTAGTGGTGTGTACACTGGTGGTGTGTACACTGGTGGTGTGTACTCTGGTGGTGTGTGTCCTGCTGTAGCGGGGGGCACTGTGAGTCACTCCGTCTATTTAAAGTCGCATCCGGTGTCCGCTCGTCCGGTGCCCCCCCCCGCGCCGCCTCCCTTCTCCCGAGGGGGCGTGGGGGGGGGCACAGGAAGCCGCCGTGCTTCAGGAGCGCTCTCGGTGGAGATGGTGGGGGGAGAGTGGGGGGGGAGTGGGGGGAGGGAGTTGGGGGGAGTGGGGGGAGGGGAGAGTGGGCGGGAGGAAGGAGAGGGCCACAGGAAGCCGCCGTGCATCAGTCGCTCTTAGCATTGACGCGCTCCGAGCTGGGATGGAGGCGAGCTCAAGAGGGGGAGGATGGGGTTGGGTGGTGGTGGGGGGTTTGTGGGGGGAGGGTTGATGTGGGGGGGGGGGGTTGATGTGGGGGGGGTGGTGGTGGTGGGGGGTACACAGGAAGACGGGTGCATCAGGAGCCCCGCTCGAGCCGGGTCCAAGCAGGAACAGATCGATTTGAACTCATTTCAGCGGGGTGCATTTTCCGCTGGCTTATGGATTTCTGCGCGCGCCCCACTGCACAGAGATTTATGCTCGTTAAGCCGTCCCCCCCCCCAGCGACTGTGACCCCCCCCGTCCCCCCCAGCCCCGCCCCTCAGGTTAATAGCGCAGACTCCTCCGGGCCTGCGAGGAGGGCAGGGGGGGGCAGGGGGGGCAGGAGGGGCAGGGGGGGGGCAGGGGGGGCCGCACCTGTGCTGCGGTGCAGCGAGAGGCTCGGCCGCATGGGGGGTCACGAGCGAGACGCGACACTGTACATCTACATAGAAAGGCAAAGATCCCCCAGGATGTTGGGGCAGGTGCTGTTCGCGGGTACCCATGAAGGCCAACAGCGGCACACGGCGAGGTGAGGTGGGTCTGGCCATGACCACGCCCGGCCGCATTTGTCTCCCCGTCGCTGAAGTTTACACGCCCCAGCAGGTGCTCATTCAAGGCTGAGTCGACACAAGTGCTGGTCGCCAGGACATGGGCGCAGTGCGCTAATCACTGCATCGAGGCTCCCACACCAGGACTAATACCCCCGCCATTCGCCACTTAGTGACGGTGACGTCACCACGGCGTCTGTGCCAGGCCAGGTGCACTTTGAGGCCAAGCGAAATGTCGAAGGCTCGCTGGCAGGAGGTCTCGGGACAGACCCAGGTGCCACGGGTTGACTGACCGAGATGACTGATTGATGCACTACCTGTGCCCCCTATGGTGCCAACCTGCTATATTTTACCCCGGCGCTCTGCTCGTTGTTGTGAGCGTCGCTCCTCTGCCCTCCGTTGTTGTTGGAGGGCGACTGCCTCCAACTGCCCAGCAGCGTCCTTCACGAGCCTCCTCCACAGAGGCCGATCTTGACACCGCTGGTACCAGTCATCGGCAAGTCCACTCAGCTCCACGTCCTCCTGTACCACATCACTCCATCTCTTCTCTTGCCCGTGTCGTGCCCGTTTAGCAGCCCCCTCTATGCGGCCAAACAGAAGCTGCCGGGCCACGCGGCGGCTGGGCCATGCGGCCTACGTGACCCAGCTCCCCAGACAAAGACCTCCAGCACAGCACACACAGAGAGGACAGCAAGATAACCATGATGATGATGATTTATATATTTTATTTTAATTAGCAGCCCGCACGTCCGTAGTACATGACCGTCCGTCTATCCAGTCAGATAGCAAAACTTTATTCGATTTTAGTTTAATGAATAGTAGCGATAGATGGTGGTGGTGATGACTGATTGACGATTATCGTGATGATATTGTGGATATAGAGACGATTCTAATTTCAGTGATGATTGTGATGATGGTGATTGTGATGATTGTGATGATGGTGATTGTGATGATGGTGGTGTTTGTGGTGGTGATGATGAAGATGATGATGTAGTGTCTTCCTTCCCGAGTGCCCCGTATCTCCGTCTCTCGCCACGCAGCTGGTCGAGACGTCTCCGGGCCGCACAAAGGCGGCAATGTTTGTGGGGGAGACTTCCTCCCGCTCTCCTCTCCCTCCCTCTTCTCTCCCCCCCTTCCCATCTATGGCGCCTCTCTCTACTGCTCTCCATTATTTGTGGTAGTAGTTGTTGTGTGGGCACCGTGTAACACCTCGCCAGGGCCACAAACTCGACCCTATCATCACCGTCATCAACATCATCATGATCCATGGTATATCCATGCTGGCCATATCATCATCAAGAGCCATGGTCTGTCCACTGCTGGCCGTATTATCACGTGCCTGATACTGGATAAACACGTGACAGCACACGAGAAAAATGAGACCCCCCCTCACGTGTGTCCCTCCTCTCCCTCCTCTCTCCCTCCTCGTGCCGTCGTCCGGTGCCTCTCTCAGTTCCAGTTCCACGTCGTTCTGCACTCCCCGCGCCTTGGGTTTCCATCCGAGACGGTGATTACCACACCGCCCACCCACCGACTCACCCCTAGCCCCCCACCACCCCTCGCCCCCCACCACCCCCCATCATATCCCAGCCTCGTCTCCCGACGTCGTCGCTTCTCCTCCCCGAGCCGATAGCGTGGCCCCCTCGCCACTGCCGTGCTCATGGAGGTCTCTCCTCGCCCCTCTCCTCTCGCCTCTTCTCTCCTCTCGCCTCTTCTCGCCTCTCGCTGGAGCGAGTGGCTCCCAATAGGAAGATCGCGATTTCACATCGCGGTTGGATGGGAGTGGGAGGAACGGGGTTGGCTCAGCTCATCATCCTTCCGGGGTCGATACGATGACTACCACTTTGTGTGGGAGATCAACAGTGATTGAAATATGCTACCGAAACGCTCACCACCATAGGAACGTGGACTTTCCGCCCCTGGTCCTACAGGGCTGTGAACAGAAGATCAGCAGAAATGCCTCAATGCTCACTTAAGCAGGAAATCGCTTTCAGACTTTGAGAGCGCGAATTTGGGAGTGAGATTCCGTGATTGAACAGTCCCCCCCCCTCACTCCAGGTTATTGATGAGACCCGCTTTGATGTGTATCACCGAATCACGTGATGAGGCCATACACCTGCACTCGCGCTCACTCATTCGCTCTCTCATTGCCGCACACGATGACGAAAGCCCCCGATTGGAATTATGATGATCATGCGGGCATGCTCTGTTCGCGAGCTCCTGTCCCGAGCACAGGTGCCATGGTTGGATGTGTGGGTGCTTGAGTTGGGGAATTAATGTATGTGCGCATGAGTTGAGTGGATGATGTGTAGGTATGTATGTATGTGTGTTGAACTTCTTTCGCACCGTACGTAGCCAACCGTGCTTATCAGAGGTGCGGGGGAAGGACAGCAAACTAAACACACATACCAGTTGTAAATAAATACGTTTTCAATTTAGATAGATGGATGTATAGGTAGGTGAGAGGATCATCAGGTGGATGGTTTAGGGGGTGACTGGGTGGATGGTAGATGGTTAAGTGGGTGGATGAGTGGGTTGATGAATGATTGGATGAGTGGGTAGTTTGTGTGGATGGTTGAGTGGTTGGGTGGTTGAGTGGATGATTGGGAATATGGTTGAGTGGGTGGAATAGTGGATGGTTGAGTGAATGGATATGTGAATGGATGGTTAAATGAGTAGATGGTTGAATGGGTTAATGAATAAGTGGGTGGGTGGATGGTTGAGTGGACGGTTGGAAGTTTGAGCCGATGGTTAATTAGGTGGATAGTTGAGTCGGAGGATGGTTGGCTGGGTGAATGGTTGAGTGGGTGGACAGTTGAGTGGGTGGATGATTTTGTAGATGTTTGAGTGGGTGGGTGAATGAATGGGCCGATGAATGGTTGAGTAGGTGGATGGTTGAGTAGATGGATGGGTGGTTGAGTGGGTGAATGAATAGACGGGTGGAAGGTTGATTGATGGAACGGATGAATGGTCTGGTGGATGGGGCACGCACGGTGCATTTGGCAAGGCGATGGGCCTCCTTCACAGATGTGTTCCTACACATAAAATACATGAAAATGTAACTACAGATCTCATCAGCTACACTATCTTCCGGTAGCGCGCAATTCATAAGCATCGGTTCAATGCATGCAACATTCTGGAGCAATTTCGACACACAATGTCTCATCAGCAGCAGCAGCAGAGTAACTGGCTGATGGTTCCGCCACGCACTTGCCTTGGAATGCGTTGCACTTCCAGAGTCGGGGGGAGATGGGAAAAGAGGGAGGGAGGGAGAGAGGGAGGGGCCGGGTCTGCATTAGATTGAGAGTGGGGGGAGGGAGAGAGAGGGGAGAGCGAGCCTCGTGTAATGCGGTAATAAGATTAACTCCAGACATTACAATTAAACTTAAACAGCGAGCGCCGGTCGACTTCCGAGTGAGTGAGCCAGGAAGAGCGTCACCGAGTGGCCTCCACGCTGAGCCGCGTTCCGCGAGCGCGGCCCAAGGCCCCGGGGCCCCACGCCGCGTTCGGCGAGCGCGGCCCAAGGCCCCGGGGCATGGAGGCCGCGTTGGGGACGCACTGGGGCTCTGCGAACCTCGCTCCAGGACCCCATTTTCCTCCTTCCCCCCGGTGAAGCAAACAACCCTTCCTGCTCTGCGCGACCTTTCACGTGGTCAACACCAGCGGTTGTTTGTGCTGCCGATGAGCCTGGGCCCCGCCGCACGCCCCCTCCCAGCAGCGGTGCCCTCCCCGCGCCACCTGCGTGCCGCGTGCCGCGCCGGGAGATTCGAGTCCCGCGATTGATTCCGGAATTGCGGCGCAGTCCCCGAGTCTCAACAGTCGGAGTGGAGGGGTGAGCTGCGGAGAGTGGCCTCGCCTGCCCGGGCCCTCGCCCTCATCCTAGAGCCCCAACCGAGACATGACCTGACGTCGAGCTCTAACCCCGATCCCACATTCTCATATGGATAGACCCGTCCCATCCACAGGAACGTGGAGTTTCCACCAACGGATTAGGACTGTAAACAGGAGATGACCACCGCCTGAATGTTCATTTGAGCAGAAAATCGCTTCGTTTTAGGCGATTTCCTGCCCCTATCCCTACCACGACCCCTAACACTATCACTACACTACCCCCTAACACTACCCCCTAACACTACCCCCTAACACTATCTCCTAACACTATCACCTAACACTACCCCTAACACTACCCACTACACTACCCCTAACACTACCTCTACACTACCCCTAACACTACCCCTATACTACCCCCTAACACGACCAACGGAGACGGGGCGCGCAGGAAGGTTTGCGATCTCGCTATGAATGAGATTCATGAATGGAGCGCAGAGGGGGTGGTGGGGGACGCGGGCGGGTGGGAAAATGTCTCAAACGCGTCTCTGATTTCGGCATAAACGCGCTCACGACTCTGGCTTTGTGAAAGAGCGTGGGATGCGTCCATTGAGCGGAGAGCGGGGGGGGGGCTGGGTGGGAAGGGGGTGGGCGATTGGGGGCTGCTGGGGAGAGGAGGGGGGGGCGCACCGCACACGTGCGTGGATCGATTCTCTGACTCTACGATTCCATAGTCACGACTCGTGGTCGCGATTCGATAGTTTCCCATCTCGGATGAATGCAGTAATGATTAGAATCCGCAGTGGCCCCCGGGGCTCCACGAAGCCAACCGCAATGCAGCACGCGGCGCTGGCCGCCGTCGACACGCCCCGCTTCGTGCCCCCGCGACGGGACGCGCGAGGTGTCGGCGCCTCGTCCAAGAGGAGTCGCGTCAATTGCACAGCCCCGTGGCCGCTGCGCGCAGAGGCCGCGAAGCAGGAGGGCCATTACCCGAAACGTCTCCGATCATCTATTTGGTCCGCCCCGCCCCTTTATAGCAGTGCCATTGGAGAATGTGCCGAGAGTCTTTGTTTTGTGATCTGTGCTCGCGCACCACTTGCCAGCACGTGACAGTAGCACTCCTGTGAGCTGTACTGTGATAGGGTCATGGTTCGGGCTGCAGCGAGGATGAGGGTTCGAGCCATGGGCTGGCGCTGTAGCTCGGGACAGGAGTGGAGCACTCGGGTTACGCATTCGCTACGGTGAGCGCTGGTGAATCAGCGCTGTAAGGGGTTAATGGTTGCATGACGAGGCAGGGCTAGGACTGTGTGGCTCGGGTTCAGGCTATGGCAGGGGCTACGATTAGAGCCAGGATTAGGAAATCCTGAGGCAGGGTTAGGGCTGGAGTGAGAGTTAGGGCTAGCGCTATGGCGGGCTAGCGCTTGGGATGAGGTTCGCTCAGGGTTATGGGATTACGGCTCGGATTAGCTGGGATTAGGGCTGGCGTTGGGCTGGGGCTCTGGGTCCCGAGGATCAGAGCCGTGGCGCGGCTTCCTTTCAGCCACGCCGCGACCCACGGCCGCGCCTCCCTGGGGTTTGCGATTACCAACTCACTCACCGGGGTGGGATTCTGTCGGGTTCAGCATGGATACCTCAGCCCCCTCCCCGCATCTCATCCCCCTCCCCCCCGACTCCCGCATAAGCACGCCGCGTCCCCACGCCTCGCCGTGACACCACCGCCTCGTTCAGCGCGGCCCACGCGCCGCGCCACGGCGATGATCGCGATGGGTGGGATGCGTGGACGCGTTGTCCTGCCTCGTGGCGCTCTTAGAGACTCTGTTGGAAGTGAGGTAGCCGTCGAGTTGCTTCGTCTCCAGTTGGTGAATGGTCGATACACCCACTCACCCACCAACTGACCCACTCACCCACCAACTCACCCACCAACTCACCCACGCACCCACCAACTCACCCACCAACTCACCCACTCACCCACCAACTCACCCACTCACCCACCAACTCACCCACTCAATCACTCACCCACCAACTCACCCACTCGCCCACCAACTCACCCACTCGCCCACTCAATCACTCACCCACCAACTCACTCCCTCATCCCGCCACTCGCCCACTGACCTACTCACTCACCTATTCACTCACCCACCCACTCATCCACTCACAGACAAAAGCGACCGGGCGTGGTGTTGGCCACCTATACGTGCCGTGCCGGCCTTCATAGGTGCTACTGCTAACAACACTTGGCCCTACAGCTTGTTGATAGCTATTCGGGGCTTCTCTGTCTTTGTGTTGTAGTTGGCGGCGACGTGACCCAGCAGTAGCGAGTTCGCCGCTTATGGCAGAGGTTCGCGGTTCCACCCCGGAAGGCCGCCCTGGTCAACACTGTGCGTGTTAACGAAAATCATACCACGCACCATCTGCTTCTCTCACAGTTAACTTTAACGATTCCGTGACGCCATTCGAAACGAGTCGGTCACTTTGTGCCGGCGGCGCGGTCCAAATCTGCAAATTTGAAACATTCCACGGCAAATTGCTCAATTGGGATAACGGACAGCAGCAGCAGCAGCACCGCCCCCACCCCTGGCAGTGACACCACCGCCGGCTGCGCCTGTGAGGCAGCGGCGCCTCCCTGCGTGACGATCGTCTCGCGCTGTGGGAACGACAGCGCCCGTGCCACGTGCACTCAATTATAAAGTCAGGCAAGCCCCCGCTTAACGTGTTTTCGCACAACGAGGTTGATTTGTGAAGGAACACTTTCAACGTGGAACGTGCCCGTTGTAACGCGGTTCCTCAGCAGTCAGCAGGCGGCGTGATGCAGCACAGTGACAATGTGATGCAGTACAGTATTGCCTCGCTTAACGCGGATTCGCTTTTACGCGGCACTGCTAAGGAACGCATCTACGGCGTTAAACGAGCGATTACCGTGTTGAGGCTGTCGAGCTCTCAGCGTCATCGAGACTTCATTGTGCAAGCGATTTGAGATGTTAAAATTCACCAAGCGGACGTTGATAGCGACGCTGAGAGTTGCAACTTTGCCACTTTAATCCCAGTTTAATGTGATGATTCGTCCATATTGGTTTCGGTCGTGTCGGTCTATAATCCCCCACCACTCTGCTTGGCTCTGCGTTCTGCTCGCTTTTCAACCCTCCTCCTCCTCCGGCAGTGCTGATAAACAAACTCAATCAGCACGTTCTGCCCCACGTGACAACCTCATGAGATTGGCTCCGTCGGGTGGTGGAGGGTTATAGTGTTATGGCAGAATATCGACACGGTGATCAATCCCGAACCCAAAATAAACCAATTACGAATTCTGAATACCAAAGTACATTTTATTTAACCAGAAGAAGCCTCATTTGCAAGAGCGACTCTGGGATCGCTTCGCCTGACTCCTCTCAGAGCCCCCCACCCCCAGTGCCCCCCACCCTCAGTGCCCCCCACCCCCAGTGCCCCCCACCCCCAGTGCCCCCCACCCCCAGTGCCCCTCTCCCTCCATCCCCTCGCATCCCCACGTCCCCCCACCCCCCCGCCGCTCCACCGAATTTCCTCTCCCCGATACCCTCTCTGCTCTCCCTTCACGTCTCCACCCCTTCCTCCGACTCTCCCAGCCGCCGCTGGCTGCCTTCTCGCGCCTGGGTGTCCATGTGGTGGGTGCTGTGAAGCCGCGCGATCTGCGTTCCATTCGGAGCGAGAGCGCCCCCGAGGAGGAGGAGGAGGCGGCGGCCCGCGGACCCCGCGCGGTGTTTACTTGAGCTGCGCTCCTAAATGACGAACACATGTCCACTGCTGCTGCTGATGATGATGATGATGCTGCTGCTGATGCTACTGCTGCTGCTGCTATTTCTGCTACTGCTGCTATTGCTGCCTCTATTATTGCTGTTATTGCTGATGATGATGATGGGTAAATGTGTGCGATGATTGAGAGTGGATGATGATGATGACGAGGATATTTGTTGTTGATGATAATTATGAAGTGTAAACCAGTTCGTGAGCACGTGCTGGGTGGATTGTTACATCCCATTATGGAGGTCTTCATTCAGAAGCGGATTGATCATGGCTGATGATGATGACGAATGACCGTGTATGATGAAAATTATTCGGGACATTGCTAGTCGATGTTAATGCTTGCTGTTGATGACTACCTGGCGCGGTGTGTAACCGTCAGTAATGGGGAGACAAAGGAGGCCGGGCGCGGTGCTGACAGCCTACGCCCTCGTACGCCGTGCCGGGCTGCGTAGCTGCTCGCGAACAGCACTTGCCCCAACCAACAGGCGACGACGGTGGACTACCCGGGGCGTCTTTGTCTTTGTCGTAGAGTGCGTGTGAGTGTGCAGGAACGTGCGTGTCACTCGATGAGTAATGCGCCCGAGACACACGTGGAACATTTGCTGGATAACATTAACAAAAAATCTGATTTTAATTGCGCCACGTACGATAATGAGTGCTGATTGTTGCCACATTGCAGGGCGCTCACGTGGCGCGCACATTGCGACTGTGCGATGCCGGGGCGTGGAGAGATGGAGCGCGACCACGCTCCCTCGTGCAGCCCACACACACTGCTGCGATGAGTGTTGTTAGCGAGCACCTATTAAGGTCAGCACGGCACACGATGGCGTGGTGTGGTCAGCGCCACGCTCGTTCGCCTTTTTCTCCAAATCACTGATGTTCACACCGCGGGGTCAGATCATCGTCACTGCTGTCGGTAGCCGTGAGCGGGAATCGAACCCGGGTCGTCGGGTGAGCACGATGCGCTGTCCGCGACACGACCGCTCCCCTGTATACTGCACGCTGACATACCAACAACAGGCGCCATTCGCCACTCTCTGTGCCAGGCTAGATGCACTCTGAGATCTCCACGTGAAGTCTGGAAGGGTTGCTGGCAGGAGGTCACGGGACAGACCCGGGTGCCATGGGGTGACTGACTGAGATGACTGGCAGATGCACCACCACCTTGTGCTACCCACTGTGCCACCTCGCTGCTGTTTACCCGCCCGACCCTCCGCTCGTTGTTGTGAGCGTCGCTCCTCCGCCCTCTGTTGTTGTTGGAGAGCGGCTGCCTCCAACTGCCCAGTAGCAGCGTCCTTCACGAGCCTCCTCCATAAAGGACGATCCTGACATCGCTTATGGCAGTCTTCGCTAAGTCCACTCAGTTATATACACAGACAAACAAAGTTAGAGGCAGACACACAGACAGGCACATACACCGACAACATCACATACAGACACACAGACAGGCACATACACCGACAACATCACATACATACAGACACACAGGTCGACGACGGAACAGGTAGACTAAGGTACAGCCAGACACCAACCAAAGACAAAGATCCCCCGAATAGCCTTAACCGACTTTTGGGGCACGGTACACACGCTCAACACACACAGATAGACACACACAGATAGACACACACAGCTACACACACAGATAGACACACACGGATAGACACACACAGATAGACACACACGGATAAACACACACACAGCTAGACACACAGATAGACACACACGGATAGACACACACACAACTAGACACACACAGATAGACACACACACAGATAGACACACACAGAGAGACACACACGAGCAGAGTGTGGGGACAGGCGGGCCGGCAGGGCGACTTCCTCGCTCACGGCTCAGTGAGACCGCCACCTGAAACATCCCCCAGTCGACTGAGCGCCGCGCCGCGTCACGGCCCGGAGCGGCCGAGACGCGCCGCGTTCGGATTCCTGACGCGGCCGCTGTCGTCGTGGGGCGCTGGAGGCGCTCCTGCTCCGTCGTCACCCCGTCACGCCTGCCAGGGGCTGAAAGGGCCGCGCTCCGTGAGAAGGGAAGCACCGGGTGGTGTCGTGAAGGACGTCCGCTCGAGTGCGCGCCCTCCCTCCCTGCCTCGTGTGCGTGAGAGCTGCGAGTGTCGCGGCGAGCGCACTGCGCCACCATCAATTCAACCAAACAATGTTTGTGTATTTAGCAGGTAGGGCTCACTGAGCTGCATAGCTCTGAACCCGGCGACACTGGGACTTCCCTTAGGTGGACTCAGCCTTAACTGAGTAAACTGGCGCGGTGTGTAAACAGCAGCACTGGGGAGACAACGGCGAGCAGGCGTCGTGTTAGCCACACCCCGGCTTTAATAGGTGCTCGCTAACAGGACGTGACCCAACAGTTTGTTAATCTGAACGGGGGATCTCTGTCTTGTGTTCAGTAAAAAGTCCTGGCGATTTTCTAAATTTACCACGGAACAGCGATTTTCCTACCAATGTTGCCATAGTTTTTTTGTGGGCCACGTAATGATATGGCGATCTATTTGTCGTGTAACCCTCCACCACCCGACAAGGCTGACGCGAAAGTAAGAAGACAAGTAAGAAGACGCGAAAGTAAGAAGACAAGTAAGAAGACAAGTAAGAAGACAAAAGGTATCGCGACGAAAATGTCTCCACATTACAAAGGGCGGCCTAACCCTGCAAAGACACTCGTCTCAGTGATTTCCGCATCAGATCAACATCGCGACATTGCGACATCGCCTTTCGTTGCAGCCCAGAGGCTGCGATTTCACATTCACATGGCGGGGGTTGAGTCTATTTATAGGGCAACCATTGTTGACTTTCCCACAAAGTTGTACTCAATGTATCGACCCCACAGGATTGATGGGCTGAGTTAATTTTCACCCCCAACCAGGATGTGAACCCGCAACCTTCCGGGTTGCGGGCCGCTCGCTCCACCGCCGAGCCGCCAGCTGTCCGCTTGTGCGCCTTGTGGTGGCCTCGCTCGTGATGGGAAACGGTGTGAGTGATGGTGATGATGTTAGTGATGATGATGTTGATGTTAGAGATGATGATGATGATGATGTTAGTGATGATGATGTTCGTGATGGGAGACGGTGTGAGTGATGGTGCTGATGTTGATGTTAGTGATGATGATGTTGATGTTAGTGATGATGATGATGTTAGTGATGATGATGGTGTTAGTGATGTTAATGTTAGTGATGATGATGTTGATGTTAGTGATGATGATGTTAGTGATGATGATGCTGTTAGTGATGGGAGACGGTGTGAGTGATGGGAATGATGTTGATGTTAGTGATGATGATGTTGATGTTAGTGATGTTGATGTTAGTGATGATGATGTTGATATTAGTGATGATGATGATGTTGATGTTCGTGATGATGATGTTGATGTTAGTGATGGAGGATCTGTGCATTCGGGTTCAGCGAGGAAAGCATCCACGTAGAGGGGAGACAAAGGCGGATGAGCAAATAGGAGTGACTCAGCAGGGAATCTGGCCAATGAGGATAGAGGCTTCCCACACCACCGTGCTCTCAGATGTGAATAGGCACCATCCGGTCCCACCTGATTCTTCTTGGTGTACCAGCTGGTACCACTTGGTACCATCCGGTCCCACCTGATTCTTCTTGGTGTACCAGCTGGTACCGCTTGGTACCATCCGGTCCCACCTGGTTCTACTTGGTGTACCAGCTGGTACCACTTGATAACACGCGCTCCCACCTGGTACCACTTGGTGCCACCCGGTCCCACATGGTCCCACCTAGTCCCACCTGATCTTACTTGGCGTCACCCAGAACCACCTGGCACCACCTGGCACCACCACCCGGTCTTATTGCTCCCATCTCCTCGCTCCGCGGGACTCGGTGATGTGGGAGGGGAGTCGATAATCAGCTTTGTGAATATGGAGCTGTGGGGTTAGGGGATAGGGGTAGGGGGTTCGGGTACTATGTGGGTAGTTGTGTGCCGGGCGATGGTGCCCAGACAGGGTTTGTTTAGGGGCGCCGGGCCGAGACCCCGACGGGATTCACGCGCACTCTACCCTGACGGAGCCCGTCCTCCGGCACCACGCGATCCCCCTCCTCCCCCCGGCGCCCCCACTCCCCCTCCCGCTCCAACCCTCCAACCCCCACAAGCTCTCTCACGCGAGCACACCAGCGAGAAGAAGGGCCTCTCTTCCCTGTGGATCTGGGAAGAGGCTACAGGGGAATGGGAAGGTGCTTGGGCGAGAGACCCGAGGGCTGTCCTGCTCGTAGAAGGCATCGCTGCTCATCTCCGGCTCGCAGCCCTGCAGCACAGCTGCTGCTGCTGCTGGGAACTTCACGTTCCCAAGTGTTGGCCACCCACAGATCTGAATATCTGAACCGGGCCTCGGTCTCCCCCACCACGAAGAGCGGACTGCCACGCTTCCATGTACAGTTGTTTTGTGGTTAGATCGCGTAAATATATAAATCTGTCGTTACATCCGCCACCACCGACACAGCCAATTAGTAAGGTAAACAGAACATGCAAATGCGTTACTAGTACAGCAACACCGGTGTGTTGGAGAATAAATCCACAACATTTACAATCTGAGTACGACGTCTTGTCAATAATTACAACTGCCACCATGAGGCGACAGCCAGACTTGTCGCCTGATGATGCCAGTCGTACTCCTCTCATACATCAGCGCCGTCACCATCAGGATCTCCAACCCAGGCTCATCCGGGAGGCTCCACGTGGCTCCATGAGACTCGGAGACACCGCCCCGAGTCTCCCACACGCCGCGCACGTGGTCTTCCAACGGAGTCGGGGAGGGGCATGGGGAATGAGGGGGGGGCATGGGGGATGAGGGGGGGGCGCCCCCTTCTCACCCCTCCCCCTCACCCCCCAGTCGGAGCCGCGCTCTGCGCGTGGTCGCTTCCGATCCGAGGCGGCGCGCCGCGTCCTTGGCGGCCCCCGAGCTGCGGCATCGCTTCCGTCGGGACGAGGCGGGGATGAGGGGTGGGGGGAGGGGTGGTGGAGGGGGGAGGGGTGGGGGGCTCATCCCGCTCTGGGACCCGGGCCGCGTGCGCGTTCAACTCGAGATGGACGCCCGCGGGAGGTGCTGCAATGGCGCTGAGCCGCGGTCACGAGTCAACTCGGCTTGCTGTGAGACCTGAAGAGGTCGAGATGAGGTGGAGACGAGCGATGGGGTGTCCCTATGGATATGTGGGGTGTGCATGTCGATACGTGTGAGTGCATGCGTGTGTCGGTATATATGCGTGTGTTTTGTGCATGCTTATGAGTTGTGTGCCTGCGAGTACTTGTGTCTGTGTGTACGTGTGTGTGTCTATGTGCGTGTGTGCCTGTGTGCGTGTGTGTCTGTGTGTACGTGTGTGTGTCTATGTGCGTGTGTGCCTGTGTGTGTGGGGAGCGGTAGTGAAGCGGCTAGCGTGATGCGCTACAAATCTGGCGACCAGAATTCCATTTCCATTGACGGTCAACACCAGTAACACTTATCTGACCGGTCCTGGGCCTTCCCTAGGCCGACTCAGCCTCAAATGAGTACCTGGTGCGGTGTGTTAACATCGCCACTGGGGAGACAAAGGCGGCCGGGCGTGCTGCTGGCCACCCACCACCTCGTGTACCGTGCAGGCCTTCATAGATTCTTCACCAACAGCACTTGCCCCATTAGTCTGTCAAGGCTGTAAGGGGGATCTTTGTCTGTGCACGCCGCGCCAGGCTGCCCAAAGAGCCTCTCCCGTTCACCTGGATCTCATTCAGCCGCGCTCTCAACGCACACGTGGGACACATAACCTCACTAAATTGTTTAAACATTTTCTCTTCTTCAAAACAAAAATGCGAGCATCTAGAAGAAGGTGCCCCCCTCCCCCGCCCCGCCCCCTCCACTCTCACGCAGTGGCCGGACGCTCCCGAGAGCGGTTCAGCATATTGCAGCAGAGGGGCAAGCGGCGCGCCGCTGCTCGGCACCTTCATGATGGGCAATCCAGGGGTGAGGCAGTGAGGGGGGCTGCTGGAGGTCGCGGTGGGGTGGCTGGGGCTGGGTGCGGCTGGGGGGAGCGCCTGCAGATGGGATGGACATGAGCAGACGCTTCCGCTCCTGCGTCACGCGTGTGCGCACGCGATGATGATGCTGATGGTGCTGATGATAGTCGGTGACTTGTTTTTTTTTAAAAGATGCTGATGATGATAATGGTTGCTGACGACTGACGATGACGTGCCATTATAGATGATGTTGACGATGATGAACGATAGTTGGTTTTATTGAAAGGATGATGATGATAACGGTTGATAGTTGATAGTAAGAGCAATATGAGCGGCGCGGGATGTCCTTTTGCCTCGTGATGTCCATCGTCCCATTCTCCAGCCGAGCCCGAGAACCCTTTGGCAGCCAGCGGAAACACAACTCGTGCACACACAAACACACACACAAACACACACACACAAACACACACACAAACACACACGCAAACACACACAACATACACACACACAAACACACACACAAACACACACAAACACACACACAAACACACACACAAACACACACACAAACACACACAACATACACACACACACAAACACACACAACATACACACACACACAAACACACACACAAACACACACAACATACACACACACACAAACACACACACAAACACACACAACATACACACACACACAAACACACCCCGTATAGCCTTAACAAACTGTAGGGGAAAGTGCTGTTAGCGAGCACCTATGAAGGCCGGAACGGTACACGAACGAGGGGGTGGGTGGCCAGCACCACGCCCGACCGCCTTTGTTTCCCCAGTGGCGATGTTTACACACCGCACCAGGTACTCATGTAAGGCTGAGTCGACCTAGGGGAGGCCCAGGACCGGTTCAGATAATCGTCACTGGTGTTAGACGTGAGCGGGAATCGAACCCGGGTCGCCAGGTACATAGCGCAGCGCGCTAATCGCTACACTACCGCTCCCCAAACACACACACAGACACACACAAACACAGACACACACACACAAACACACACAACACACACACAGAAACACACACACAAACACACACACAGAAACGCACAGAAACACACACACAAACACACACAAACACACACAGACACACACGAACACACACCAACACACACACGAACACTTTGGACACATGCACTCACGGGTGGACACACATTCATTGTAATAATTCGCTAATAATTCGATGAGCCGCAGACGAGCGGGGAAGCAGCAGCAGCAGCCATGCGGTGAGGAGCCGGCGTCACCCACCCCCCACCCCAAGCTCTGCGGTCTTCGACATATTAAAATGTTTCCAGCCAATGGGTGAATGTTTACGTGTGGGAGGAAAACGGTTGGTCCCAGAGAAACCCCACACGTAAGAGGGAGCAACACGCTATCCCATGCAGAAGGAACAGGTGGAGTCCGCAATGCACCAACCACTGCGCCATCGCGCCCCACCCAAAACACACACGCGCGTGCAAACACACTCAAGTACGTATGTATGCTGAACTTCTTTTGCACCGTACGTAGCCAACTATGCTAATCGGAGGTGCGGGTGAAGGACAACACACTAAACACAAAGAGCATTTCTAAAGAAAGTCGTGATCAAGTTGAATGCAAAGTGCATAGCTGCAGTGGCTTCGGAAGGAGGAGCGTTCCAGACGGCTGCAGATGTGCATCTGAAAGCAGGTGATGTGATGACCGTTTATGTTTTATGGCCAGTCAAAAGTCGCTGCGAGGATGACCGGAGTTCGCGTGACGGCTTATGCTTCTTGACGAGATCAGCAAGGTATTGTGGTTCATTTGTGGCAATCACTTTGCGTATAATGAGTGCGACCGTATCATTAATTCGTTCGGCAACCGGAAGCCAGTCGAACAGTCCGCAGTACATCAACACATTGACAACGGCCAAGACACAGAGCCCCTATATAGCATTAACAGACTGTTGGGGGAAGCGCTATGACGATTCATAACGAGCCCCCAATGACGCATGGACACAACAACCACAACAGAGCCTCCATTCGCCGCTAAGTGTTGGTGACGTCACCAAGGCGATTGTGCCAGGCTAGGTGTACATGGACACACATATAGACACACAGCACTCGTGCTCCAATAGTACAAATGACGCGCACGCGTCTCTCCATCTCCAAGGGCCAGGCGGGGGCGGGGGGGGAGGTGGGAGGGTGTAGCTGACCCCCCCCCACACACACGTGGTGTAGCTGACCCCCCCCGCCCCCCCACACACACGTGGTGTAGCTGACCCCCCCCCCCCGCTCCCCCACACACACGTGGTGTAGCTGACCCCCCCCCCGCCCCCCTACACACACGTGGTGTAGCTGACCCCCCCCCGCCCCCTACACACACGTGGTGTAGCTGACCCCCCCCGCCCCCTGCACACACGTGGTGTAGCTGACCCCCCCCCCCCTACACACACGTGGTGTAGCTGTAGCTGCTGCTGCTGCGAGGGCTGCAGCTCATTTCCCACGATCTCTCAGATGCGAGTCCAACGCTGCGGTCCCTGGCGCGGCGCGACCTCGCAGCAGCCGGCGGGCAGATGCCTTCACCCGGGGGGGCTGGGGCGGTGGGGGGGGGGGCTGGGGCGGTGGGGGGGGCTGGGGCGGTGGGGGGCTCCCTCCCGCTATGCCAAGTCCGCAGTGACCGCTAAGGACAGCGCCGGGGGAGGGGGCTGATTTGTTTATTTATAAATATAAAAAGCCCGTATGTCAAAAGCGCCAAGCGGCCAGCAACAAGCAGCGCTGTCAAAGTTGTGATCGATAAATGGTCGCGACGCGTACCTTGAATTGAGCAGGGCCAAGGATATGACAGCTGGGAGGGAATGATGGGAGAGGGATTCCACGCGAGCTGGGGCCCCGTGGCCTTCACCACCAAGGCGCCCCCCCCCACATACTCCCAGGAGCGACGTGAGCGGCCACGCAGCAGACGAGACGGTGTGACGGTGTGTGTGTGTGTGACTGAGTGACTGTGTGGCTGAGTGACTGAGTGACTGTGTGACCGTGTGGCTGTGTGACTGTGTGACTGAGTGACTGTGTGACTGAGTGACTGTGTGACTGTGTGGCTGTGTGGCTGAGTGACTGTGTGACTGTGTGACTGAGTGATTGTGTGACTGTGTGACTGAGTGAGTGTGTGACTGTGTGGCTGAGTGACTGAGTGACTGTGTGACTGAGTGACTGTGTGGCTGTGTGGCTGAGTGAGTGTGTGACTGTGTGGCTGAGTGACTGAGTGACTGTGTGACTGAGTGATTGTGTGACTGTGTGACTGAGTGACTGTTTGACTGTGTGACTGTGTGACTGAGTGACTGTGTGACTAAGTGACTGGGTGACTGCGTGGCTGTGTGACTGTGTGAGTGTGTAGTAGTAATAGTTGGAGGTGGGGGTGTGGAGGGGAGGTCGGAGGGGTAGTAATAGTTGGAGGGGGGCGCAAGAACGAGGAGTGTAGCAATCGATGCGTCTGCCCCCTGAGATCCCCAGGCGAGGTGTCCCCCCGTTCCCCCTCACCCCCCCCATATCTCTCCCCCCCCCGCCTGTGACCCCCTCGTCTTTGTGCGTGTTCCGAGTCCACATCCAGAGCCCGCATCATCCTGATGTAGGGCTGTTACAGAGAGCCCGTTATGCATGGCAGCCTATGGTAAACAAACACAGTAGGCGGGGCTACATGTGTGCACGAGCAGGTGCCCTCTGCGACGTCCGCGCCAGACACCCTGGGGGGTCGATTCGGTCATTATGATCCCCCGGGGCCCCACCCCTCAGGGAGGGGTTGGGTATAAAAGGGGAATGTATCGAGGGGCTCGGGAGTGTTGTGTTAGCTAAGAAGAGGAGACGGAAGACGTCCTAGATAGAGCCCTGGTCTCCCCCTGGCACGCCGTCCTTATCAGGACCGCGCAGGCTCGAGCCAGTGGCGTGGTACCAGAGCCAGAGCCAGAGCCCGTGCTGGTCTGGACTCTGGGTACCGGGCCCGACTGACCAGTGTCGGGCCAAGATAGCCTCCCCTAGCCCATTAGAGGAGGACTCAGAGGCAGGCTAGGGTTAGCCTAGAGGTGTGTCCTCAGATAGACGTGTGAGGGGGCCGATACCCCCTCAGTGTGTATGTCACAACGTGTGGTGTTAAATAAACAAGTGTGCCTCCAACTCCGGTGTGGACGAGTCATAAGCGTTACTACACTGACATCAGTCGATCTCGGATCCTCAGCAGGCCTGAGAGTGTGCT
The DNA here is from genome assembly GCF_964198595.1 of Lampetra fluviatilis. Lineage (NCBI taxonomy): Eukaryota > Metazoa > Chordata > Hyperoartia > Petromyzontiformes > Petromyzontidae > Lampetra > Lampetra fluviatilis. The sequence goes on from NC_136289.1 coordinate 14,941,830, forward strand.
CGCACCTGCGTGATGGCTTCTAGCACCCCCCCCCCCCCCTGCTCCCTCCCCATCCCCTTCGTTCACGTGGCAGGGCCCATCTTTGATGCCCAAGGCACCCGGCAGGTGTCTCCCCCTCCGGCCCTCCGACACCGCCACCCCCGCCCTCCGTCCCATCCCGCTCCCCCCGTCGGCCCCTCGCCCCCAGCTCCCCCCCCCGCCCCCCTCTGTGGGAGTTTTATAGCCGCGTTCGAGTCCACCGCTCGTAATGAAATGAATGTCTCTCCTCGCCCCCGCCATGGGGGCAGGGAGAGACATTATCTGGGAGGATGAGGGGGTGGGGGAGATCAGGGGGGTTACGGGGGGGGGGGGGGGAGCCCCGGTGCCCCGCGTGGGTCGCGTTGCCGTGGAGACCCCATCACCCTGGTCCACGGCGCGCAGGGTGGGGTGGGTACACAGACACCGCCTGGCGGGGAGGGGGCGGGGGGGGGAGCGGGGGGGGGAGATGCGGAGGTGGAGAATCAGCGAGAGAAGTTGGAGGGGCGACGCGACCGCCTCATTCGTGGTGTTGATAAAGCGAGCACCGCTCTGGAGAAAGCCGACAGTGGCTGGGAGCGGGTTGTGGAACTCGCCACAGGAGTGTGTAATGTCCACCACTGGCTCCCCCATTCTACCTTCCCACCCCACTCCACCAAACTCGTCTCTCTCAGCACGTCTCGTAGCTAAGCAGGCCTCAGCCTGGTTAGCACTGAGATGGGAGCCTGCCAATTCACATTCGATTTGTGTGAGCTTGGGTTGATAATGCAGCAACAGATGATTCAATACATCTGTGCGTGGCCTTGAATGTCGGCCCGCGTCGAAGGCATGGCGGGATGTCTCCGTGGTCTGTGGGTCCTTCCCACGCGAAGCCCATGATGCCTCAGCCAGTGTGTCTGATGGGATGTGTAAGAACACACGTATATATTGTTTTACGTAGAGGGACAGATATGGGAAAGAGGCAAATTGTTTTCTCATTCATAATTCCTCATGAATGAGTAAATAAACATGTTGGCGGCCGGCAGATAAATCAATTCGTGCGGCGGTTTGAGCGTTACGCCCCCCCCCCTTTCACTCACAAAAAAGCCACAAGGGCCTTGAGCGGAGGGGGCCAACAATGGGCCGTGGCAGGACCCTCCTGAACAAAACAACGTCTCGGGACTCAGCGAAGCCTCCCTCTTTAAAAGGGCACGTTGATGATGACGATGGTGATTACTATTCCAGAGCAACGCTGCCTCGCTCAATCACAGTGGAGCTGCGTCAAGGCTGCATCCTTTATTTAACCAGGAGATGAAATATCGACCGTGGAAGACGCATATGAAACATCAGTGGCTCTGTTGCAAGGGCGACCTGGGTCAGATATCAATGCGTCGCGGTAGTGCGGTGGGGGGTTGGGGGGTTGTGTTTGAGAGGGGGGTGGCTCACCCTCCACCCCCGCCCCCCGGCTCCCCTACTTCAAAGTGGTCTCGTGGAACATGCCCCTGACGGCGCGACGCAGGTCGCACTCGGGCGGCCTCGGCGGAGCGCGGCGCAGGTCCCTCCTCGCCGCTCTCAATGCGCGCTTTTGTGAAGTCATGTCGCAACGCGGAGCTGTTACGTAAAGCGAGAGTTTGGCGTCACGGGGACGGCACGGAGGAGGAGGGGGGGGGGCAGGAGCTCACACTGCCCCCCCCCCACACCACCCAACTCACGCGGCGTTCGCGCTCCGTGCCGCGCCGGTCTCCCTGGCGCGAGCTCCGCTCACGGCGGCGCGTGCGTGGGCAGCTTCGCATTGTTCCGGGTAGCGAGAGGGTTAACAGATCGACGGGGGGGGCATCAATGGGATCGAGTGGGTGGTGGGGGCACAACATATGGCTTATGAGGGGTGGTAGCCCCCCCCCCACCCTCTTTAACGAATGCTCCATGCGTTCCCGCGCGCGCGACGACAACTGCGACCTCTGCTGCCCCCGCGGGGTGCGGTGTGCGGGGGGGGGGTACCACGGGTCGGAGCGGACCGGCCCGTAATGCCTCCTGTGATGCCAGATTATTACACCACAAGCGGCGGCGCGCTCCACGGCGAGACGCGCACTACACTCACCCCACGGGGGTGGAGTGGGGCGGCGGTGGGGGTGGGTGTGGAGAAAGGGGGCTGGGGGAGCGCCGAGGGGGTAGTCAGGACAGATACCGCGAGCGGCTGACGCGGACCGCGCCACGGGAATGAGTTTGGACGCCTGTCCAGCGGGAGCAATTTGTTTCCCCTACAGGCCTACACCATACGCGGTTACACACGGACGAGGCGATTCTTGCTTCTTCTCGATCATCCCGTCCACAACCTCGCCGTGTAAAGGTAGGGGCGCAGCCCTGCAGCGGCCGGACCACTCCACTGTTGGCAGACACCAGAGGGTGTGTGGTGGGATAAAGTGTGGGCACCTCTTCCAAGACGTCTGGAAGAGTCGGCCACGTACCCTCTTGCCGAGAGGGCTTTTTGTGGAGATCCTTCTGCCAGCAGTGACGTGAGGAGGCACTTGCAGGGCTGCCCCTCTCCCTTCACTCGGGGCTGTTAACTCGTTGAGTCGGGCTATCACAGGGTTGGCCAATGCTCTCGGCAAAGACGACAACTCCCCCCGAATGACCTTGACAGACTGTTGGACCAAATGCTGTGAGCGAGCACAGAAAGAGGCCTGAAGAGGAACATCGCGGGGAGGGTGGCCAGCACCATGCGCTGCCGCCTTTGTCTCCCTAGAGGCAATGTTTACACATCGCACAAGATACTCATTGGAGGCTGAGTCGACCTAGGGGAAACCCAGGACCGGCTCAGATAATCGTCACTGGTGTTGGCCTGTGAGAGTTAATCCAACTAGGGTCGCCGGGTTCGTAGCGCAGCGTGCTAACCACTGCGCCACAGCTCTACACCGTGACCACGCGTCGCCTCTGCGTCCGCTTGAGCGCCCTTAACATGTCGAATCGAGCGCTGACAGCTCGGAGAGCTCGCGAGATAGGGGATGGTGAGCAGCTGAGAGTAGCACCCCCCCACCACCACCACATCTCCCCCGCCCGCGACCACACACCCCTCCCCTCAACAGGAAGCGTCCTCACTTAACTGGGCGAATAATTGGCCGTGATGTAATGTGCGGTGCGTTACCCATTGAGCATTGTCCCGCATTGAATGCGGCCTAACGATGGCATCGCTCATCCCCTACTGCCCCTCTCCCCCCATCCCCCCGAGCCGAGCTTCCTCCCTCATGCATTCATTGCGCAGTGCGACAACTGCTGCGCCACCGCTCCACCACCCCGAATGTAAACTCCGCTGATTCGCCACCCTTCCACCTTTAGCGGCCCGTGTCGGATGGACTCGGTGTTCAAACGAGCACCGAGGCTTTGGTGCTTACCTCCCGGCCCTACACAACCCTGGACAGCCAAAGTTAGACATTCCACATCCACACGGCAGGGACGAGTATATCAATGAGACAGCCACTGTTGACTTCCCCACAAAGTAGAGGAGGGCATTTTGTCGAGCCCGGAGGGAGCAATGCTGTGCTGAATTATAATAACCTCGTTCAATTCAAGAAAAGCGTTACACTCACCACTCACCACGGTCATTGTTGCTGTTGGCTTCTGGTCGCTTGGAGTTTTGGGCCTGTGGCCAACAACGGTGATTCTAATTTGCTAATGAACTCGTGCGGGACCCCCTCCGCTCTTCTGATCTTTTTGCCCCCCCCCGCCCACAAAATACCCAAGACAATGATACATAGAGAACCGCAGAGCTTGGGAAAATGCTAGTAGCGCCGACTGCTCACCGCGTGGCTGCTGCTGCCTTCCCCGCTCGTCTGTGGTTCTTCCTCCTCCTCATGACGCCTCCGAGTGGCCCCCTCTCTCGGTCTCCGTGAGAGGGAGTATTTGAATTCGCGACCTTGCGACCTTGAGCCACTCGCTGAGCCGAGTCACATCACAGTTCAGGGGCCACAGCAGCCTCGGTACCACCTACGGTGGCGAAACTTTAGTCGTGCCGATTTATTTGCACGGCTCATGAGAGTCAATTCCCTGATGACCCCACGCATTTCGCGTGTCTATCACACAGGTCACTGTTATTGGCCACATGGAGACACTGGGACCGCTAAAGTGATGTCACATCCGCTAGTCCCGGCGAGAGTGGAATGTGGCCTCATCACCTCGCCGCGTTGCGTGGTGAGCGCGAGGGGCTCGTGTCAGGCGTTGGAAGCCGCCCGGTCTCGCGGTCCACTGCTGGATGAGGCGGCATTTCCACACCGTGCGGGTCTAGGTGGTTATTTGACCATACTTCACCACGGATTGGTTGTTGTGTTGCGCGCGCGATTGAGGCGGTGGGGTGATGGACGGGGCGGCGAGCCCCGTTCCCTCAGGACGAGGGGGGGGCTAGGGCTCCCTACCCCCCTCCCCTATCCGGCTGTCGCTGACCCGAAAACGGCTGTTCCGCAGTTGCCACCAGGCGGAACCCGACACTGCGCTCCTCCGTGCCACCGCCACCGCCGCCGTCACCGCCGCCGCCGCTTTACCGCTTTAACGCCGCGGCGCGGCCGCGATCGCGGCACAATCTCCTGGGCGGATGTGCGCGCGGTGGAAACGGGTCTCGTAAAAGCGTTGAACTCTCACAATGGCGCAGCACGGGGCCCCGCCACGGCTCCCCCCGCCTTGGGCGCCACTCACAATGCCCCCTACCCCACCCACGCCCCTCCCCCCGCGGCAAACAGGATGTCTGACCAAGGTGTCAATGTGATATTCATGGCGCGGGAGGAGGCGGCGGAGGGGGACGAAGTTGAGGCTGGGGGGGGGGAGTTGCACGGCTCTGCTGTGAAGATTCTCCAGTCGCGCTCTCCCCTGTCTCCCCCTGCCTCTCCCCTTCCCCCTGTGTGCACATCTCTCCCATCTCCCTGCGTCTCTACGCTCCCCACCGCCTGTGTCCCTCTCTCCCCGATGCGTGTGCATCTCTCTCTCTCCCCCTCTCCGTGCGTCTTCGCCGTTCTCGCCCATCTGCGTGTCTCTCTCGCCGCTCTCCCCTCGGCTCGGCGAGCACAGGGCCAAGGTACAGCCGCGGGCTGCTCCTGTGCAAACACAGCCGCGGGCTGTAATTACTGCGGGGCTGTCGCCACTGCGGTCTCCTTCCGGCCCTCCCTCTGTGTAATTACAACCCCCCAGGCCCCCCCCCCTCGCTTCCCCCACACCCCCCCCCCCTCACGAAGGGAGGGCGTCCCTGTAGTGACACCTGTCACATTCACACGCCGCGGGGGGCGCGGGGCTTTCCGAAGCCCCGCGAACTCGTTCCAGCTGCCCCCTCGCCCGAACACCGTCACCATCATCACCACTATCATCATCACTAGCACCACCATCATCACCATCACCGTCATCATCACCATCATCATCACTAGCACCATCACCACTAGCGCCACCACCGTCATCATCACTAGCACCACCATCATCACTAGCACCACCATCATCATCACTAGCGCCACCATCATCACTAGCACCACCGTCATCATCACTAGCACCACCACCATCACTAGCACCATCATCATCATCACTAGCGCCATCATCATCACTAGCGCCACCATCATCACTAGCGCCATCACCGTCATCATCACTAGCACCACCACCATCACTAGCACCATCATCATCATCACTAGCGCCACCATCATCACTAGCACCACCATCACCATCATCACTAGCACCACCATCATCACTAACACCACCATCATCACCATCATCATCACTAACACCACCATCATCACCATCATCATCATCACTAACGCCACCACCATCATTATCACTAGCGCCACCATCATCACTAGCACCACCATCACCATCATCACTAGCACCACCATCATCACTAACACCACCATCATCACCATCATCATCACTAACACCACCATCATCACCATCATCATCATCATCACTAACGCCACCACCATCATCATCACTAGCGCCACCATCATCACTAGCGCCACCACCGTCACCATCACTAGCGCCATCGCCGTCATCATCAACATAAATACGTGTTTTGTACACATCCCATCTGCAACACACGATCTTCGTTTTGCAATTCCAGCGGCATTCAACACGAGAGCAAATTAGAAGCACGAGCCTTGGCAGTGCGCTGGTGAGCATGCCACCCATGCATCGTGCAGCAGTAGCAGCAGCAGTAGCAGCAGTAGCAGCTCCATAGAGACACCGAGAGATATAGTCGGCAATCTCCGGCAGTGCGCTCGTGAGCATGCCACCAATGCATCGTACTGCAGTAGCTCCATAGAGACACCGAGAGATGCATAGAGATACAGTACATATAGATATAGTAGACAATCTCCGGTAGTGCGATTGTGTTCATGCAACCAAAACTGTGGGCACGTGATAAACCACTGCGGCCTGCCCTCCTTCAACACAGGAGGAGGAAAAGCGAAATTACACAAACTCTCTCCTGAAGCCCTCTCGTCGTGACGAGCAGACCCCGACGCTGGGATGTAGCTGCCGCATGCAAAACTGGAATGGGACACAAACAAAACTCTTAATCGGTTTCGACAGTCAGTGTCTCTTCAGCTGTCCGGCTTTGTCTTGAACCAATGCCACTGAAACTACGCACTCCAGCAGGAAGGCCGTGCGGCTGATGGGATGTGTAAGAACAAACACGTTTACGTGGAGAGACGGATATGTGAAGGAAGCAGCTTATCGATTTTAATATGGAACGTGTAGTATAATAATCGTAATCGTCATCATGACCATCATATCATCGTCGTCGTTCCGCTGTGATTACGCACGCGGCGCGGAGGCGAACGGGCGGCTCACGCGACGCCCCCCCCACCCCCCTAGCGTCTTTGCTCAGCGGGGTTCGTAATTAACATTTCTGCTGACTCGACGATGTTGCCCAAATAAACAACAGCAGCCGGGAAATGAAACCCGGATCCGAGCGCCCGCGGTCTCATTCATACAACTCCCCGAGTCGCCCTCTCCCCCTCCACGTGAAGCGCCACTCGGGGAGAGTCCTGAAGCCGCCTCTTTGTCAGTAGAATGTTGAACAATCCTGACGATGTGCAGTGTCATCTCCAGCGAGCCGCAAACGAGCGGCAGGACAGCAGCAGTCTGGTGCGATGTTAATTAAGATATGCTCAGTCAAATAATTCGTGTTTTTACACAAGTCCCCATCGGTCCCTACGAGTCTCTATGCGTCACTGTGGCTATGTGTGGATCTCTATGAGTCTGTATGGGTGTCTATTATAGTATATATGTACGGAGTCGGCGTTCGTGCAAACTGCAACAGCCGCGAGGTGTCGCCGACGCTACCAACAATTTCCCAAGTTCTGCGGTACTCTAGATATGAATGCGTTATCCGCCATTTAATGAGTGTTTATACACGTTGGCGATTAGTCCACATGTGTGCTGTATCGGCTTCTCCATAGGAAGGGGAATATCACAACATTTGCGCGATCCACCAATCCGAATGAAATCCCTTGAGATTAAACAAATCTCGTTGTGCACGGGTGTCCAGAGTGTGCTACTGTCTATGGACCATAGGTCACGTGAGGGAGATCTCAGAGGTAGCTCTGTGGCATCCGCTTCCGTGGGCCGTTGTGAGAGATACAAGTGGTAGCCTCGACGCCCATAGCCAGGATAATATTTTGGGGAACGAAATGACACGAATTGATGTCATTCACAGAGATGTCCACGGCAATGGTCAGATAACCGTCCGTGCGAGGCAGGCCCGGATGAAACCCCTAGAGGTCCCGCTAGGGCCGCCAACGAGAGGCTGGCTGCAGGGAGAGTTGGAATGCACCACGCGGGGCTGTGGGTCACGAGCAGCAGCTGTGTGCTCGTGCGTGTGGCTGTGTTGTTAACACGACGTGTGCGAGTACTACTGTTGGTGACACGCGGCATATGCGTATTCTGTGCGCTGTGTCATACATCTCCCCGTCTAACTCGGATCCGTGTCTAACAGAGAGGCCCTCGCCAATAAACCTCCGGTAGGTTACCAGCGTGCGCTTGCTGACCCCGTGCCCCGACTGGACATCTCTGAAAAGAGAGCTTCATAGCTCATCGGATGTATCCTGCAGGCTAGAAAAAGATTCTGATGAATTTCGATTTAAAGCTTTCGTGACTGCAGGGATTTTATTATTTTATTACTTCCCTTCTACGTGACTTTACCGAAAGAACCAAGAAGAAGATTCTGATGGTTTGGCTCAAGCAGGCCTGACTGCTGATGTGCTCACCGAACGTCGAAAACGACCCAGGGTGTTGCTCGCGTTACACCAGCGCCGTAGAAAACAAGTCAATCCGCAGGGGGCCGTGTGGCAGATGGGACGTGTCCTCTGTTTGATTCTAATAATTATTTATACTGTACGTGAATAGATACATACGGTACGTAAATACACGGGTGCCCTTCCTTTGACGACGCGGCGCTTGTTGACGACGATGGGGACCGTCGTGAGAGCGTGAGATCGGCTCTTGTAATGAGTAAGCGTGGTGGGGAGTGGGGGCTGCGGAGGTCGGAGGAAGTTTTTATTGCGCGGATTCCGTGGCCAGAATAGCTCCCATACTCAAGGATGTCCCGACTCGCATCCTCCGCCCGGGAAATGAGGGCGGGGGTGGTGGGAGTTGGGGGGAGGGAGGCAGGGAGGCGGGAGAGGAAGGGGGAGGGAGGGAGAAAGAAAGGGAAGGGGGGAGGAGGCTGGGGGGGGGAGTTGTGGGTGGGGTCCGCGCAGCTCGGGGGTTATTTTTAGTCTCCCCCCGTCGAGGGAGCCACGCCACAACGGGGAGACGGAGTCGCGCACGGGCGGACGTGCCGAGCCGGAGCCGCGTGAGGCGCATGCGAGCAGGAGGAGCAGCCACCTCCTCCCGGCCCGGCTCGCGAAGCCGCCATCCCCAACACGCGTGGAATATCTGCTCCTACTCGCCATCAACGCAAACATCATCACAAACACAATCATCACTAGCAGCAACGTCCGTCACCCCACGCGTGCGATTCTGCAAACCGCGGCACCCCGCGGGGCCACACGGGGAGTTTGCCGAGTGCAGACCGGGGGAGCTTTGGCTCGCCGAGTGAGGCTACCGCTGCCAGAGGCGGAGGAGGACACCCGGCCCCAGCACCGCGCGCCCTGCAACCTGGGACCTCCTCGCAACCCGGGACCTCCTCGCCGCCCTGCTGCAGGTAACGCAGCCGTGGCGACGCCGGGCGTCTCGAGGTGGTGGCGCAGAGAAGCCCGGGTGGGCGCCCCGCGTGAGCGCAGGGCGAGTGGCGTTGACACACGGAGCGAGCGCGCGTGTGTGCGTCTCGACTTTCGATGCCCCGACTAATCTGGTTTGTAAATACATCTCACGGGTGTCATGAAACATGGTGGCCCCCCGGGGGATTCAGCTTGAGCCACGTGCTCGGCTCCAACTCGGAGTCGTCCCTGAGTTAAAGGGCCCTGCGCCAAAACGTCAATCACACACACGCGTGCGTGGACCATGCACGTGTGCGTGGGCAGGCGTGCGCGTGTGGGCCTACACGTGCGTGTGTGCGTGTATAGATATGTGTGGTTGCGTGGGGTTAGGCCCGGTCGACTCGATGTCAATCGAGATGTAACCTGGTGGGGTGCGTGAGCGGTCGCCGTTGGAAGTCAAAGGCGGTTGGGTGTGGCTCTGGCCACGCCATTCCCTCGTGCACAGTTCCGGAGTGAATAGGCACTCGCTGACTTCGTTTGTCCCAGCAGTCTGTAAGGCCGTAGGGGGCGGGCGTGGGAGTATTCATCTCCGTGCGGACCCGGGGGGAATGCTGACGGCGCGGGATCGCTCCGTGCTCTGTCGCGCATGGAGTCGGGAATTCAGTGCTGGGGATTTTTTTGGGGCTAAAGGGAAAATGACTGGGCGAGGGGATTCCGTGAGCGCCAGCCGAACGAAACGCTTCACCTACTCCACCGAGGTGCGCCGGACGGTGGGAGACTGTCAGGGCAGGTACATGAGTCTCGGTGTGAGTCTGTGGGACTCTATACGAGTCTGTCGGGTTCTGTGGGTCTATGGGTCTCTGTGTGAATTTGTTGGCCTCGATGTGAATCTAAGGGAAGATGATGCTGGCACCCTGTGGGGCCGATCTTGGAGGTCGCCGCGGTACTTCTGCGCAGCAGCTGCGGGATCTGGGAGAGAGCAGAGCGCTGAGTTAGCGAGGAGGTCGTGGTGGTGGTAGTGGTGGCAGCAACAACTTTGGCCACGATGACATCTCAATCTTTTCGATATTCGTGATTTTTCGATGGAGATTTTGCATTTTGAGGTCACTGACGGTGCCAATTCAAATAAAATCGCGTGACTGCGTTGGCCACACGAGTGGAGATGAACTCACCATCTTGGTCACTGCAGACAACTCGCTCTGAATGCGCCAGATCTGTCTCTTCAGATCTCGGAAGTTAAGCAGGCGTTGAGCCTGTGTAGTCATTCGGATGGAGGAGACCTGCCTGGGAATGCCATGTGTGCGTACAACGTGACAGGCATGGTATGCGATTTATCCAGAAGATGTAAAGAACATTTCATTGACGATTATTATTCGCCTCTTGTGATATGAGTGGCTGGAGCGGTGGGGCAGTGGTTGGTAGATTGCGCTATTAACCCGGCCGCGGCTAACACCAGCGGAGGCAGATTATCTGTGCTCCTCGTATTCACCCAATCCGGACGACTAACCAGCGTCGTGGTCAAATATGGTCAAACGACCTCCATGCCACGGAGAGACCGTCATCCAATAGTGCGTGTCGTGCACAGGTAAGCAAGAGCAGGGGGGTGGGGGTGATATAGGTAATGGGTGTCAGGGCTGGGGTGGGGTGACCGCGTGGCACCCCCCACACCGATGGCTGAGCGCTCAGTAGGGGGCAGGGGGGGGGGTCTCTCACCTGAGCGTTACCCGCGCAGTCGAGCCCGGCCCGGGACGCCCCCCCCCCACTCCTCCCACCCCCCACGGGCGGCCCGCGGTGGCTCGGTAATTGCCCCTTTCCTGCCTAATCCGCCCGCGCTGACGATGTCACCGCGTTGGCCATTATGTGCGTGTGTGCAAAGTGCCGTAATGCGCAATTTGGCTTCTTCCGTTTGGATAAATCTGCCCCAAATCCGACACCCAACCTACCCCAGCTCCCCCCTCCCCCCACACGCCCCGCTTCTCTCCAGCCCCGTCGACCACAGCGGCCGTGCCCCTCCAGAGTGGCACGACGCTCGGTAGTAGAGGGGTCGGGCTCAGGGCGACTACAGCCGCGTCCCGGCGCCTCCCGTGCGCGTGGGGACGCGGTCGCACTCCACGCGCGATTCTGCTGAATGGCGTTTCCGCTGCTGACGTCAGCGCCCCCCCTCTCCCCTCCGCGGCCGCGCGTGGCGCTCGACTCATTGAGGGTTCCGTGAGGCCCGGGACACCTCCCATCAGCCCCCAGCCTCGCTGCCCCCCGGGAACGGCGAGAGAATGAACTTAATTCTGACGACCGACACGGGCGGTGGGGGGCGGGGAGAGGGGGAGCAGGGGGCACTACGCCCGCCCCCTTCCGTGTGAATACAAGTCAAATTAAAAACATCCAAAATTAAATCTGCCCCCCGAGATGAGAAGGCACGCGCTTTCTGCTTTTGTTTCTGTTTTACAAAACGACTTTTTCGTGTTCCGAGTCTGGTCCTGTGCATGTTTGTGTTGGAGAGAGGGAGGGCAGTGGTCAGAGTCGTGAATGGGGCTATGGCCAAATATGAACTTACATTTCCTTGATTCTTTCGGTAAAGTCACCTCGATAGAAAAAATATTTATATATAGAAAAAAATCAAAAAACCCACGAACTTTTGATCGCAACACAAGCGGTTGAAGACTGCTTCATCAGGCGGATGAAGACCGCTTGTGTTGCGATCGAAACGTCATGGGTTTTTTTGCTTTTTTCTATCGAGGTGACTTTACCGAAAGAACCAAGAACATGAATTCCTGTAGTCACGAAAGTTTTAAGTCCAAAAATAAACTTACATTTTAGAGAACTCGACCGTTGGGAAACTTTGTGGAGAGAAAGCGCCGCTCACTCCGACACTGCGATCCGTGCCCGGCCCAGTCCTGACATCACAGAAGCAAAAACCTGCACCGGTCCTCGGCCGACGTCTCCGTGCCACGGGTGCGCACTGGCCCAGCGTGGTGAAGTATGGTCAAACAGCCCTCGTGACCGACACGGGAGTGAGAAAGCGTCCATCCATCCAGCAGGGGATTGACAAGAGGGGGGGGGGGGTTAAATCTAAACGCCTGCGTCGTTCAAGGGAGGTACGGGAACGGACTAAGTTGTCAGACAATACCAACCCGTACCCTTATCGGCCCATCAGCCACACGGCCTTTCTTCTGCGAGAGCATCATCACTCCAGCAGCATTGGTTCAACACGGGCAATACTCTGGACTGTTGTCGACATTCAGCGTCTCATTGGCTGAGTCAAGCGTGCTTCAACACAGGTGAATTCGGTGGGAATGCACTCCCAGAAGAGCCGTGTGGCTGCTAGGATGTGTTAAACATTTTTTTTATTAATATAACGTGTTGGGACATATATGGGAAATAGGTCATTTGTCTTCTCATTTATATGGGACGTCGGCCGAGGGCCGGTGCAGGTTTTTTCTTCTGTGATGTCAGCACTGGGCCGGGCACCGACCGCAGTGTTTCTGGGATCCTGTAGCTCGGTGTGCTGACCACTGCGCCACCGCTCCCCCTACACGGAGCTCAATGACGACGGGTGGTGTCGGGGGGGGGGCCTTAGCGACTGCCTGAGCGCGGGGCTGTTCCGCTTCGCGTCGGAGTGAGCGGCGCTTTCTCTCCACAAAGTTTCCCAACGGTCGAGTTCTCTAAAATGTAAGTTTATTTTTGGACTTAAAACTTTCGTGACTGCAGGAATTCATGTTCTTGGTTCTTTCTCATTTTTCCATTCTCATTTCATTTAAAACACTCTCGAGACTCAGAGTCTCTTTCCTGAATGAATTAATGAATACATAACTATTTACGACGGCCTGCAGATACATTCAACTCCCCCCCCGCCACCACCCTCGTATGGAAGTCTCCACGCACAGAAAGCCAGAAGCTCATTAGCGGAATGGGCGATCGGTCTGTGCTGGGTTAATTGGTCACTCGTAGTAGTTTCCCATCGGGTCGCAAATAACTGCTGGGCACTGTTACCTCTCCGCGTTCCGTGGGATCCTCACGATTGTGCGTCAGTGCGGTTAGCGGCGGGGTCCGGACTGAAGGAAGCGGGAGAGGGGGGGGGACTCTTGCCTGAAATAGCTCCTCCGCACGATCGTCACCAGCAGCCGCCCGCTGCCCGAGAATAGAAACATTCACGCGTAGCGGGAAGTGGGGGGCGCGGAGGGGCCGGCGGGAACCATCGACTGACTCAGAGTGGGGAACAGCTCACGGCAGAGAGGCCTGCTGCCCCCCCCCTTCCCCCCAAGACGGCGGGCAGCACAATGAACGCTCAACACAGTCGTCAATAGCACGTCGTGGCTTTCAAATAAGTTACTATTTGTATGCTGTACACATGATAGGCGACGTTTCGGGTAATAGATCCTTCTCCGTAGCCCACAGCACCGGTGGGCATGCTTCGGGGCGGTGATGTTTTTCTTTCGTCGCGTGTTGCAGAGGTTCACGGCTCGAATCTTGAAGGACGCCCTGGATCGTATCGTGGTGCGTATTTAACCGTAACATACACTGCTCCACTGCACAGTGGACGTTCAATAGCCAGTGACGGCATTCTTAAGGAGCAGGCCAATCGACCAACTGAGAAAAATTACATCGCAGATTACTAAAATTCGGATCACAGACGGCAGCAGCAGCAGCACCACCACCGCCTCAGGCTGTCCCTGTGAGGCAGCGGCGCCTCCCTGCGTGACGGGCGCCCCGCGCTCTGGGAATGGAAGCGCCCGTTCCATGCGCACTCCGTCATTGTGACTCCAGTGCTTGTTGCTTGATAGCTATCGGAACAAAGCCGCTTATGTAATGCAATACATAGCCCCGCTGTCAATCTACTCTTGGATGAAGATTATTTTTTGCACGTGTCGGTCGTGAGGATAGCTTGACCATAGCGTCCCAGCAATTTCCCAAGCTCTGCGGTCCTCTATATATTTAGGTGTTATCGGTCAATTAAAGAGCGTTTACACATGTGAGAGGAAACGAGAGCGCCTGGAGAAAACCCACGCGTGCGAGGGGGCAACACTCTATCCTCTACAGATGGAACAGGTGGAGACCACATTTTGCTGTACCGCCCTCTCCTGGCCAACCAGGGTACGGCTTCTTTTCGGCGCCCATGAGAAGAGAGTTTCACAACATCTCGATGTGATCCACCCACAGATTAAATAGATGCTGATTTCAGTGAGAGATTTACTTATAGATATTTTATATTGATTCAAGAGAAATTATCAAGAGAGCCGAATCAGCCAGTTAAAGTCGGGTCATCGGCATCATCGGCCATGGTCAATCCACTGATGGATGAAGGCCACCTCTCCGGATGGAATCGTCCACCTCGTAACCGCACACGAGTGGATTCCATTGCTTTGTCTCCTGGACGGACTCGAGTCAGAGCCCCTTTACAGCCAGGAGCTCACTCAGGGCCAAGGGACAATTCCACCAGCTCTGATTAGGGAATACGTTCAGCTTCAAGTTGATTTCGTGCGACCAGATGGGAGCTCCACACACGAGGACAGGAGACGTATGCGCAAGAGTGACCTGGGGCCTCAGTCTGACAGTCGGGGAACATGATGATTGCTGTGTGTGTATAATCCCAATTGTATCATCCCAATTGAGTCATCTGACACTGTGAGTGAAGCAGACGGCACGTATTGTTATGGTTATGACACCGACTCGCAGTATTACCCAAGGCGGCCGCTGGGTAACACTGCGGATGTCTACAACGCGCTCCAGCTGGGCCCCCGCGTGGTCACGGCCGGGACGCGGTGACTCGAGGGGTCATTTTGTTCTTCGTATCAACATGAGAACATTTGCATCTTGGGGAGGGAGACCTTCATCTGGCAGTGGATTGAGCACGGCTCATGATGATGAGGTGGGCGCCCGCTGCAGGCACAGCGTCCTCTCTCGGAAGAGTAGGCCATTGTGAGTCGGTGTCACGGACCAAGTTTGCTGGCTTTTAAACAAAACGTCTCACCGTACTGCAAACACTTGGCAGGACCCTCCATAAAACGAATCTTGAGACTCAGTGAGGCTTTCTCGGGATAATATTGAAATGAAGAAACATAGCAATAGAGCTCCGAGCACCAGAGATCGGATTCTAAGGGAGCTACCAGCCCCAGGCTCCCACAATTCTCACCTCCGTGGCACAGGTCACGTGTCCAGGGTTTTACTTGTGGAACTTTGTCAGTCAATCGCTCTACTCCAAAGAAGGGTCAATGCCCAAAGCGTCGGCCAATTCATAGAAGCGATCTGGATAGCGTGGCCCAGGACGGCCTCACTCCGTCTCGATCCTTGTTTTTAGGGAGGGTCCCGCTACATTTGGATGTGTGGCCACACGCATTGTTGGGCGTGTGGCTTCGTGCGTGTGTATAGAGAAAATCAGAGCATCGATAGCGCCACACAAATAGATTCAATAATCCAGAATGGTCAACGCGCCTTGCGTTCACGCGCATCCCCGGCTATTCTCACGCAAGCTATGACTGCCGCAGTGCGGCTGATACTGAGGTTGACGCGGGGTGGTGGACAATTGAGTTGACCGTGGCTGATCACCGAGTTCGCGCTGCTGCTGCTGCTGATGACCACCCCGATAACCGCATTCGCCCGTCCCTGCGAGCAAGCCCCCCCCCACGCGCCGCCTGGCGATCTCCCTTCTCTCTCGGCGCTCTACGCTCTCCCTTCTCCGTGCGCGGCTACGAATGCCACGGGGCCTGTGCGGCTCCGGGCGTCAGGGCGACATGAAAGCGGTGGCGGGGTGGAAGAGTGGGCTGGGTGGGGGGGCCGCGGGGGAGGGTGGGGGGCGCGGCGCTTTGTAGTGGCGCGGGGTGAGGAGATGCATCCGGTCGCGTTTGATGCCCGGGCGCCCGCGATACATTCCGGAAACGAGAGCGCGCATGCGCAGACGAGTGCCTGACGGGGGACGGGAGGGGTGGGGGTGGTGTGTTGAGGATGTTGGGGAGGGGGTGGGGGAGGGGAGGAAGCGAGTTGCGTGGGGTGGGGGTTCGGTGGGGTGGGGGCCGGGGCTGGGAATGAAAGGGAGGCTTCGGGGGGAAGGGTGAGAGGCGAGGGGTGGCGTGGGGGGAGGGGTCCGGCGGTGAGAGGTGGGGGGGGAACGGGGGATGAGCGCGGTAGGGGAGCCTGGGGGGAGGGGCGTGGAGGAAAGGGGTGGTGGGGGGAGTTTGGTGGGGTGGAGGGATTGTGGGGGCAGGGGGGGGGCAACAAACCCGGGCCAATGAGCGGCGACCGGATGCGATGTAGCTGGCGGATAACAAACGCGGGATCGGGTTACGGGCGCGCGTGACGTCAGCGCGACACTCGCAGGGAGCGAGGGGAGAGGCGGAGTGCGAGCGGAGCGCGTGCCCGTGCCGCGCGTGCCCGTGCGAGTCCTCGCGGCGCGTACCACGACGCCCGGGCGTGTGCCGACCGCGCCAGAGCGTGGAGTTCGCGCGGCGGGCGATCTTATTCCGAATCGCACCCCGCGTGCGCCGCGGAGAACGGGGAGACTCGAATCCGCAAACCCCCCTCCCTCCTCCGTCCGCCGCGGAGCCGCGTTCATCAGCACCGCCACCACCACCGCCGCTGCCACCACCACGGCCGCCGCCGCTGCCTCGCTCGCGGAGTGGCGACTCTCGGCGCGGAGTCGAGGAGACCCCCCCCCCCATTTCCCCACGGCCGCGCATGGAGCGCAGCGCTTCTCCCGACCGCCGCCCGACGTCGCGCACTGATGTCTAAGTGAGTCCCGCACAGCCTGGGGCGTCGGCGCGGGGGGCCCGCGGCAGGCCCGTGGGGGGCTCGTGGGGGGCCCGCGGCGGGCACGTGGGGGGCTCGTGAGGGGCACGTGGGGGGCTCGTGGGATTCGGACGGGGTTCTGCGGGGTCGTCGCGTCCTCGTTAGCGCTGCGCTCCCCTTTCTCAGTCTTTACCCCTCTCACGTCCACCGGGTGTTCAGGGGTCCGGGTGTTCAGGGGTCCGGGTGTCGAGGGGTTCGGGTGTCGAGGGGTCCGGGTGTTCAGGGGTCCCAATCTTTAGTGGTCCCGATAATTGGGTGGCGCGATGTCAATTCCGATGAGCACGTTTGGCTACATTCAGTGCGAGATAAGTTCAACATCCGACCCTGACGCCTGCTGCTGCGTATTTGGGGGGGTTTGCGTTTCTCTCTCCCCGTGGTCACGTGGATTTTTCACCGGGTCCTCCGGTTTTCCCCTCCACATTTAGCAACACGCGTTTGGAGTATTTGGCTGCTCTGCATTTCCACGTGATAGGCCTCTGAGTTAAGCTGTCATTTGTGACCAGGTCGCTCAGTGGACCTTACCTGGTAAAATAAAGAGTTTATTGGGTTCCCGATGCGTATGGATGTCGAGGGGTCTCCGTCCAGCGCGTGGATTCGCTCGGCCGAGCCGCGAGGTTTGCTGGCCGATATAATCCACCTGGAGGTGGAGTTCCACGCTGCTCGTGAGTTGCCGGGCGCCTTGCAGGGCGCGGGCTCGTTGGGCCACGAGCACGAGCCTCGGGCTGGTGCTGGGTGCAGTGTCCCTGGCTGGGTGTCGCGCGGATCGAGCGCCGCTCGTCTCTGCCGGGTGTCGCGCTCGGGGCATCATCGCTATCATCATCATATGCGTGCTGCTGGCTGCCTTGCTGGGCGCAAACCCCGCGCGCTCTCTCCCTGCCCGGCTCTCCCTGCTTCACGGGCCGCTGCGGCGCTGCAATGCCGTTCGTCGGGTTTCTCCGCTGCCGCTCAGCCTCCGCCTTTGTTGTGCTTGGTATGTCGGGTTTGCGGGGGGGCGGTGTTGGGTGGGTGGGTGGGAGAGGGTGGGGGGATGCATGGGATGGAGGAGGGAGGGAGTTGGGGGAACAGGAGGGGGGAGTGGGGCTCTCTGCACGCAAGCGAGGAGGATGCATTACGCGCCGCCGCCGCCTCGCCCCGTGGAGGAGGGAGTCGCGTTCCCGCGGCGCCATGCGCGGGCGAGCGCGGCGCGACTCTGCCACTTGAGCTGGAGAGTAGGGAGAGAGAGAGTGGGGGGGGGAGAGAGTGGAGAGGAGAGAGAGGAGAGCACACTCTCTCTGCCAGGGGCCCAGGGGAGGCGGACGAGTGCTGGAAGTGATGGTGGCTCTGCTCCGGTGCGCGGCTTCACTGTTCTCTCGGTGTGTGTGTGTGCGCGCGTCTGTGTGGGTCGCTCTGGGTGGGTGATGAACTTGGTTCGCAGTCTCGTGCAGCGGTCAGCGCGCGCTGCTCTACGAACTCGGCGACCCGGGTTCAATTCCCACTCACGGTCGACACCAGTGACGATTATCTGAATCCGGCCTGGGCCTCGCCTAGGTCGACTCGGCCTCAAATGAGTACCTGGTGCGGTGTGTAAACATCGCCACTAGGGAGATAAAGGCGACCGGGCGGAGTTCTGGCCACCCACCCCCTCGTGTGCTGTGCCGGCCTTCATAGGTGCTCGCTAACAGCACTCGCCCCAACAGTCTGTTAAGGCTACACGGGGGGTTTTTGTGAGTCTGTGGGGGAAGCGCTTGGTGGTGCAGTGATTAGCACACAACCCGAGTTCGATCATTGTCGAGGTTGGCTAGGGCTTTGATTATCCGGTGCAGTTTGTAAAGGTGATCAGCGTGGGCCAGGTACACGGGTGTGGTGGTGTTGGCATTGCTCACGGCACAATTTGCAGCAGTCCGCATGGGCCACGATTACCCAGGCAAGCCTCACCGAGTCTCGAGACGCATTTTCAGGAGGGTCCTGCCAGGTTTTCATGGTCAGGCTCGCTGAGAGTTTCCCGGTTGAGCAAACTGCGTAATTTTTTCAACTTTGGTGAATTTTAGCGGGTACCCAATGGCCGACTCTCTCCTCCCAACGGTGTCACGGGATCTCTAAACGCGCACAGCACCGAGCGTGCTCTCGGTCGACGCACAGCCGCAGTATCTGATCGGTGTGCTATGAAGAAAGTTCATTGGCCAAGCCGTCGGCCGATTATATTCGCCTTTAATGCGGCACACCGAGGTGCTAATGGCGGACGTGTTAAGTGTTTTTATTCGTGTTTGAGTACGACTGCCTTTCTGATTAATGTTCAGTGTTAACCAGGGCGGCCCGCCAGTCTCGAACCACGAAACCTCTGCAAACAAGCAGCGATTACACCCCCCCCCCCTCCCGCCGTTGGGGCGAGTGCTGTTAGCTAGCTGCCATGTGGCGCGGGAGAGCGTTTTGTGAATGGGGTTTGTGAGCGTGGTGTGTGCCCCGATGATGACGCCATCTGCCTCCCCCACTACCCCCGTGTTGTCCCCCCGCAGGTATTTGGATGCCTTAACCGCACATGGATTCCCGCGTTTGGCGTCAGAGCGACGGGGGCGGCGGCACCGGCGGGGGCCGCACGATCGTGCGCCACCCGCGCCTCCTCCTGCAGCAGCAGCAGCCGCCCGATGAGTCGCTCGCCGCGTCGCCGCACTCGCTCGTCCTCTCGCTCGACCAGATCAAGGCCATCCGTGCCAACAACGACTACTCGGAGCCGCCCACCGTCGTGCGCTCCAACAAGCCCCCCCATTGGGGGGGCGGCGCCGTCTCCTCCTCCTCCTCGCCGCCGCAGCAGCACAAGGAGCGCGAGCGGCCGCCGAGCGGCGAGACGCCGCGGGGCGCCGCTCCGCACAAGGCCGCGCCGCCGTCCCGCGGCGGCGGCGCCGCCCAGCGGCCGCCCCCCGTGCCCAGCCGCTCGGCCAGCGGCGGCAGCACCGCGTCGCGGACCAGCGCGGGCAGCGCCGGCTCGGAGCGGCGTCTGCTGGGGGGCGGACCGCAGCACCGGCAGGGGCCCTGGGAGGGAATCGTCGTCCGCGGTCAGCCGCGTGCCGCGGCGCCGGCCCACGGGACGACCGAGCCGAAACGGGAGCAGCAGCGCCGGCACCGCCACGACGGGCACCGGCACGGCGAGGACGGGGGCGACCGGAAGTGCGAGGCGGGCGAGGGGTGCGGCGGCGGCAAGGAGCCGTGCCACGAGCGGGGCCAGCACGCGTGCATCTGCGAGCGGTGCGGGCGCTGCAAGTGCGGCGAGTGCGTGGCTCCGCGCGCGCTGCCCGCGTGCTGGCTGTGCGAGAAGCGCTGCCTGTGCTCGGCGGACGCGCTGCTCGAGTCGTGCACGTGCCTGTGCTGCGTCAAGGCGCTCTTCTACCACTGCTCGGACTACGGCGACGGAGACTCGAGCGACTCGTGGGCCGACAAGCCGTGCGCTGGCTGCAGCCAGTCGCGCTGCGGCCTGCGCTGGGCCAGCATGGCGGCGCTCTCGCTGTGCCTGCCGTGCCTGCTGTGCTACCCGCCGGCGCGTGGGGCCCTCAAGCTGTGCCGCGCGGGGTACGACCGCCTCACGCGGCCCGGCTGCCGCTGCGAGAGCAGCAACTCGGTGCGCTGCAAGCCGCCGGAGGTGCCCCCCCGCAAGCCCATCTGACCGCCCTCCCCTCTCGCAAACTCTCGCCCACACGACGGTGACCGCCGCCGCCGCCTCCTCACCTTCCTCCCTTCCCGCGCCGCTCCGGGATGTACGAGCCCTCGCGTGTCGGCGGCGACGACGGCGGCAGCGACTATAATATTAATAACAAATATTAATAATAATTTTAATAACGTTGGTGATGATGATATAACCACTGGCCCCCATGTGGGCAAGACGGGGGAAACACGTGTGCCCCCGGTGACTGGCGCCAAAAGTGGACCTGGGAACCCCCGGCGTGGGAATGTGGAGTTGGGGTCGGACGTGGTGAATCCTCCACGCCGCGGCTCTCGGAGACCGCGTGACCGAACCTGGCGTTCGCGCCGAACCTGGATGAGCGGAACGTGAGATGGAATCGGGACCCAGGGAACCAACTGTGGAAGAGAAGCTGGATTGGATACAAAACGAACCTGGTGGTGCCCTGGACCTGGGGACCCCGTGGGGTTTGGCACCGGGACCAGGCGATGATGCTTAACGCCCACCCCCCCACTGCCCCCTAACCCCCCCCCGGGGAGGGGGGTGGAAGAAGGGGGCTGGCTCCGAACGGCGATCGAGTGTTACCTGTGGCACAAATTAACCTTCCCCTCTTTATGTACAAATAACAAATTATTGTCTATCTATTTTTGTACATAGCTATAATATTAATGTAAAGATCAAGATATCCCATGAATGTTTAAAACAAAAAAAGTATAGCTCGCTACTTTCCAATGCCCGTGCATCCTGTGGAATGTGAGCCAGGACCACAGCGGTCTCCCCAACGAGGCCGCTGCGGCCCTGGCGGCCGGATTCTGTTATTATTATCCTGTGGCTTCAGCGTACGGCATTCACAATGTAAAGTTATTATAGAGCTCCGTATTATTTTCTAATTCTCTCTCCCTCTCTCTGTGTTAAACCCTCCCCACCGCCCCCACCCCACTTTTTTTTGTCTAGTGTAAAGAAATATTTATTACTTGAAGTTAAATATTTTATAATATTTATTGGAAAGAGGAAACCATCCCGCGCGAGTGGCCTCGCCGCGTAAGCCGGCTGTGACTGAAACAGAAAATATATGAATGAAGTGACGAGCGAGTGCGACTCTCATCTCTGGGTTAGGGGGGCCAGGGGTGGGGGGCCTGTAGGGTGAGGGGGCCTGTGGGGTGGGGGGGGCATGAAGTCACGTACCAACGACTCCCCCCCCCCCACCCCCATCCCATCCGGTGGGGGATAACGTTGCCGTTTGTAAAGAGCTTCTTAGCTCTGTGGGTTTTGCCCAAAATAAGCGTACTGACGAGGCACCGACCAGACTCGCTATCAGACCCACATCGCACCTGTCCAGGTAGGCGCCAGGCCTGGTGTCAAACTGGCATGCAACTGGTATCGCTGGGTACGAGGAAGTGACGTAGCCCGTCGGTAGCACATTAGAGGTTCGTGCTTGTAAATCCGTCAGGCCGCCCTGGTAAATACCTGCGGTTTGTACTCACCGTAAAAATTATTCCGCTCCACGGTGGGTGCCCAGCCCACGTGCCACGTTGGAGAAACAAGTGGCGGGCCGCTTTTGTGCGCCGGCCTCGTCACGATCCAAACTCTGAACAAAGTGCCGAGAGTTTCTCAAGTTTTGGCAACGCGACGATCACCACGCTCGACCACGAAACGCGCAGGGGCCCCCATCGTGAGCTACCGCACATGCAGCATTGGTCCTTTACACCGCCACGAGGCTACGAGTACGGCTACGAATTTGTTGAATCTATCTGTGCGGAGCCGTCGGCGCTGTCCCCTCGTGTACATGCGGTGTAGGCTGGGTGTGTGCTCCGAATAACCACGAAGAGTGAAAAATAGTGGAGCAGCCAATCTCAAGCCCCCACCATACCCCCCCCCCCCACCTCGTTCCTATACATGGTCACGCCTTGTCCAATCACAGAGCTACCATCATATGTAATGGCACACACGGACGTTCATCGCGTGTGCGACAGTGCTCGGCCTTGTCCAGCCCACCAGCTCGCAAGAACTGAACGTGCGTTGTCGTTTAGAATCACTGACTGCTCAAAGGCTGAGAAATTGTGGCCGTCCCAACAGAGGCAGCAGTGAAACCAGAAGGAAACTGTCGACCGGTTTCACCATTATTAGAACTCATCGGTACAGTGGGGTCATCAATATGCACTGCTGCCTGTTGGGATGGCCACATTTTCTCAACTCTTGAGCAATCCGTGGTGCTCAACGACAAGGCTATGTGTTCAGTTATTGCGAGCTGGTTGTCTGGATAAGGCTGAGAGCTGTGAGTGGTATCAAATCTGTTCCCATCTGCATGAGTTTTCATTATTCTAATGAGATGTCTCGTCATGTGCAGATTTGAACACTGTAGTTACACTCCCCCCGTTAGCCACAAAACCACTTCTGATTAACTGCAGCATTGTTGAACAGTGCGGCATAGGGAGTGGAGAGAAGGGACCACCCTGAGCATCTGCCCCCCGCGGTTCACTGCTGTGCGGCAGCTGTCACGACCCCCCCCCCACCGTACTGACTCTTGGTGCTGCAAAATCAAAGATCCGTTTCGCCATCCAAAGCAGAACGCGTTTAGTCCAGCGGCCTCACGGTTTATTCAGACCCAGAGTCCTCTTCCAAGCAGCGGCTGTTGAGGCAACTAAACCCTGGGCCGGTTTCGACTTCACTGCGTCTCACCAGCAGGGCGTGTCCTGTTTGTAAAGACGCCGCCGGCTGCTGCCCTGCGCTACGGACAAATGGAATGCCCCTCGTGGAGTAATGGCAGCGATGGCTCGAATGTTCAGAAGTTTATTTCCGTAGCGAGGTGAGTTGGGGGTCGTGCGGTGAGGGGCACCCCCCACACAGCCCCCGCCACGAAGTCGGATCGCACCCGTGAGTTGCAGGTAAGTTTGTCTTCCCTCTTGTTCGAACGATGCTGCTGCTGCAGCTACTGCTGCAGCTGATGATGATCCATCTCGCGACGTGGCCAGGCCAAGGATCCGCGCGTACCGCGCGAGTTCCAAACCTCGCCACAAACACCGCCGGCCTCGCGCTGTCCGCGGCAGTGGCTGGGGAACCGGGGCCTCGTGTTCCCCAACGCCTGGCGCGGGTTAGAGACAGGGCCCCGAGTTAGGGCTGAGGGCTCAGAGTTATGGGGCAGGGTCAAGAGAGACCAGGGCTCAAGAGTCCGGGGGTAGGGCCAGAGTTCTGGGGCAGGGACCAGGACACAGGGTTATGGGGCAGGGCCCAGAGTTAGGGGGCAGAGCGCAGAGTTAGGCTCACGGGGGCAATAAAAACAGAAGTTGCGCTGAATTTGGAGCGCAGCGTGCGGAGGGGCAGCAGGAGCTGGGCAGGAGCTGGGGGTGGGGTCAGCCGAGAATTGGGCCGCTCAGGTTGTGGTCGCGGTGTTGACACGCGACGCACGCTGCGGTCGCATCGCGCCCGGTTCAAGGTTCCCCTCCCCGCTGCCCCCCCCCCGCGTCTCCATAGCGACGCGCGCGGCCGCAAGTATTGCGCTTTAATAGCGCTATTCCGCGCAGGACATAACATCCGCAGAGGAGCCCTCGCTATTATGAAAACACGCGGATACATATCAGAACAATGGCCGCGAACTCCAACGAAAACATCATCAGAATGTTTATAGAATGTGTTTCGGGGCGGGGGGGGGCAGCGAGTGTGGGCGCAACGAAGAGGTGGGAGGGGGCGGGGAGGGGGAGCCGTCTCCATCATAAAAGGAGCTCGAGTAGCGGCGCACAAATGGAAACGCCCCCCCCCCCAACTCTTACCCAGCGCTCGCCCCCCCCCCCATTCTTACCCAGCACTCGCTCCCCCCCCCCCATTCTTACCCAGCGCTCGCTCTCCTCGCCCCCCCCCCCGTCCCCCTCGCCCCCCCCCCACCGTCCCCCTCGTCCCCCCGGGCCATTGACTTTGCTCAGCGAGGCAGAGAGCGCGGCGCGCAGGAAGGAAGGAAACGGCGCTTTTTGCCGCAGGCTCCATTGTCTCCGCGCCGCGCACGCCCGGGCAGCCGCGCGCCGACCCCCCCCCACTTCTCCACGCGGCTGCTGCCCCCCCCCACTCCCCCCCTCCCCCAACGCGCGCGAGAGCGCGGAGCTCCGCGGCTCTCGACTGGCCGCGCTCCCCCCCCCTCCTCCTCCCCCCCCTCCTCCTCCCCCTCCCGGAGCCGTAATTACTGTAATGGGTTCCATGCTGCAGCCAAACAATTACACGTGCGCGCCGGGGGGGGGGGGGTGGCGGGGGGGGGGCAGAGGATGCGGTTTAAACGACAGGCATTAGTGGTCCCCAACTCACCCCCCACACACCACCCCCCCACTCGCTGGGTAACTGCGAGCAAGAGTTGCGTGACAACTGTGTGTGTATGTGTCGGGGTGTGTGTGTGTGTCGGGATGTGTGCGTGTGTGTCGGGGTGTGTGTGTATGTGTGTCGGGGTGTGTGTGTGTCGGGAGGTGTGTGTGTCGGGGTGTGTGTGTGTCGGGGAGTGTGTGTGTGTGTCGGGGTGTGTGTGTTTCGGGGGGTGTGTGGGTGTGTGTGTCGGTGTGTGTATGTGTGTCGGGGTGTGTGTGTGTGTGTCGGGAGGTGTGTGTGTCGGGGAGTGTGTGTGTGTGTCGGGGTGTGTGTGTTTCGGGGGGTGTTTGGGTGTGTGTGTCGGTGTGTGTGTGTGTGTGTCGGGGGGTGTGTGTGTGTGTGTCGAGGTGTGTGTGTGTGGAAGAGGTCATCCCCTGTGAGTGGCTGGCTGAGGTACCAGCTGTTGAGGAAGTACTGAGGGCGATCCGGAGTCTGAGACCAGGGAAGGCACCGGGCAGAGATGATCTCCCAAGCGAAATGTTGAGGGAGGGTGGCGTTTGTGCACAGACTGCCCTATATGACATCATAACAACAGTCTGGACCACTGGACGGGTTCCGCAGGACTGGAAGGATGCCCTGGTGGTCCCCCTCTTTAAGAAGAGGGACCGTACCGACTGTAACAACTACAGGGGCATCTCACTCCTCAGTGTGCCGGGCAAGGTCCTGGCAAGGATTATTCAACATCGCCTTGCTAGGCACGCTGAGGAGAGGCTTGCGGAGCCCCAATGCGGTTTCAGGAAAGGGCGGTCCTGCACAGATGCCATATTTTATGTCCGTCTGCTACAGCAGAGGTGTAGGGAATTCCAAAAAGACCTACATCTCTGCTTTATTGACCTGGTCAAGGCCTATGATACCATCAGTAGGACTGGGCTCTGGGTTGTTCTTCGTGCTTTCGGAGTCCCTGACCCTCTGCTCACGATCATTAAGGACCTTCATGATGGTGAGCGGGCCCGGGTAAAACTACGTGGCCGGGAGTCGGAGCCTTTCCCTGTACACCTTGGGGTGCGACAGGGATGTCCTCTGGCTCCCACATTATTTAACATCTATTTCGACTGCGTAGTTCGTGAAGCCTTCAATAGCTGTACCGGGGGAATTACCATTTGGTACAGATATAATGGGAGGCTGATCGACGCCCGGGTGCGATCAAGGGATGGCTCCCTATTGGTCAACCACGTTATGTATGCCGATGATTTGGTAATAGCTGCTCATTCAGAAGAGGAGTTGGAGACGCTGCTGCTGAGACTGGAGCGTGCCACTAAGAGGTGGGGCCTTACCATCAGCCCCACCAAAACTAAGCACCTGCCTGGGTATTTTGTACCATCGGGCACTCCACCCCCACAACTCCCAATCGGTGATGGGGCAGTTGTGGAGAGAGTGGAGAGTTTCCCATACCTGGGCAGTGTGCTTATGACCGGCTCCAGTTTATCAGCAGAGGTCTCACTCCGAATCAGTCGAGCGGCAATATCTTTTCATCGGTTGCGTAACGCTGTGTGGAAGCTACCTGGTCTGTCGCTCCGCACGAAGCTTCAGGTCTTCTCGGCCACGGTCATTCCCTCCCTTCTCTACGCTTGCGAAACGTGGACCCCCCTAGTGGAGCATCTTCGCCGGTTGGAAACATTTAGGCTGGCCTGCCTACGATCCATCCTGGGTTTAACCAGGCTGGATTGTGTGAGGAGCTCACAAGTCCTTGAAAGATCTGGGCAAAGTCCCATCAGTGAGCTCCTCCGGCAGGCAAGGCTGCGTTGGCTGGGTCATGTAGCCCGCATGCCCAGCCACCGCATGCCTAAACAGCTTTTGTTCGGCCGGATCGAGGGGGCTAAACGGGCGCGGCACGGGCTAGAGAAGAGATGGAGTGATGTGGTACAGGAGGACGTGGAGCTGAGTGGACTTGCCGATGACTGGTACCAGCGGTGTCAAGATCGGCCTCAGTGGAGGGGGCTCGTGAAGGACGCTACTGGGCAGTTGGAGGCAGTCGCCCTCCAACAACAACGGAGGGCGGAGGAGCGACGCTCACAACAACGAGCGGAGCGCCGGGTGGCTAAAGCACAGCAAGTTGGCACAGTAGGGGGCACAGGTGGTGGATCAGCCAGTCATCTCGGTCATCTCGGTCAGTCGACCCGTGGCACCTGGGTCTGCCCCGTGACCTCCTGCCAGCGGGCGTTCGACACTTCACGTGGCCTCAGGGTGCACATGGCCTGGCACAAGCGTCGTGGTGACGTCACCGCCACTTAGTGGCGAATGGCGGTTGTTGTTGTTGTTGTTGTGTGTGTGTCGGGGTGTGTGTCATCCGCCTCCCACACGAAACAAACAACTCCTCCGTGTGATTCATGGCCAAACATCCAAATGCAGTGGCAGGAGCTTCCTGCAAATGAGCCTTGAGTTTCAGCGATATTGTGCTGGGTAAAGAACGTGCAGGTATCATTACTGTTGACGCTATACATACACGCGCGCACGGAGCTGGTGTCGATCCTCTGCCGGATGAGGGCCTCCCCCAATCCGCGCGGGCCACGTGGGGTTATTTGACCATACTTCACCGCGCTGGTCAATGCGGGTTTATGAAGGCGGGGGAATAGAGGCACAATACAGCAAAGAAGCACCGGACAAATATGTACACATTTAAATAGTGTTACTATCATTATTAAATAGTGTTACTATCATTATTAAATAGTGTTACTATCATTATTAAATAGTGTTACTATCTCGATTTAAAGCGTTCGTGACTGCAGGGATTCATCTTCTTGGTTCTTTCGGTAAAGTCACGTAGAAGGGAAATAATAAAAATAAAACATAATAAAATAATTCTCACGACGTTTCGGCTACAACGCAAGCAGCCGTCCTCAGGTGAGGAACAGGTCTGTCGGGAAGACACAGACCTGTTCTTGAGTGTTACTATCATTATTAAATAGTGTTACTATTATTAAATAGTGTTACTATCATTATTAAATAGTGTTACTATCATTATTAAATAATGTTACTATTATTGTAAACGTGTGTCCACCGGAGTGACGGCGTGACCAGGGGGGAGCGCGCGCGCGGTCACGTGGGAAGCCCCCCCCCCCCGCGCCTCGCGTTGTCTACAGGCCTGGGTCGGTGATGATGGGTGGTGGAGGGGCGAGGGGAATGGATGATGGGGGGGGCGAGGGGGATGGATGTTAAAACTCTTGTTGTGCAAACAGCAGGCGGTGGAAACGCGCGGCTGCATTCCGCCCTCTCCCCCCGCGGGGAGTCTCCGGGGGGGGGGGGTATGGGAGGGGGTGAGCGAGGGGACCCCGAGCACTCGGCCTCACCTGCCCCGTGCACCTGCGGGGACCCCTGGGGATCAGAACCCCCTCGCGCGATGCCTTCCCCCTGCCCCCTCCCCCTGCCCCCTTCCCCCCGGCCCCGGAGACGCTGCGAACCAGACACGAGACCATGCATCGATCCACGTCAGTTTCACTTTGCGCTCAAGATTCATTCATCGAATCGTTCGCGTGTTCCATCGCCTCTCGTGATGCTTAACACGGAACCACGGAGCGGGAACAGGAACAGGAGGAGGCAGGCGACGGCGCGCACGAGATGGAACGTCGACATCGACGGGATTCTCCGTTCGAGAGCCAGACTCGCCAAAACTCATCGATTTCCTGTCGGGTTGTTCGTCACGTGTCTCATGGGCCGTGCCTGCGCTATATCGAGGCATCGGTGCTCATTTCCTGTACATAGCCCTCAGGAGATAGTGGTGGAAATTCCACATTCCTATGGCGAGGGAGATACTATCCATAGCGCAGCCAGTGTTGACTTCCCTAAAAAGTGGCACTTACTCTATCCGCTCAGAAACATGATGGACCGGGTCAACTTCCCCAACCACAATTTTACCTTCCGCTTGATTGCCCACCGCTCGCTCGCCACCTCTCATCATCTGGGGTCGATATAGAGTCATCCGTTGTTCTATGGTTACAGTCGAGTTGCAGTTTCGTATTTCGGCTCGAGTTATGATAGGGTTGAGGTTAGAATTAGGATTAGGGTTCAGGTTAGGGGTGAGATCAGGTGCTAGGGTTTAGGGATAGGGTATTAGTGTTAGGATTTAGGGCTATGGTTTGGGACAGGATTGGGATCGCGGTTAGAGATCGGGTTAGGGTTATGATAGACATACGTTGTTAGGGTTTTATTTAGAGTTAGAGGTTTGATATACATTTTGGTTGGGTCTAGGGTTAATGTGGGATCGGGTTAGGTTCAGGATTAATGAGTGAGTGGGCTTCGCTGTTGGGATTTGGAGTTAGGGTGATGTTCGGGAGTAGGGTGACACGTAAGGATGGAGTTAGGGTTACGGTTAGGGTTCGATTCATGATTGGCAATCGGATACGATGTAGAACTATTTTTTTCCTGTGCAACGGTATTTGGGTATTTGGCTGTGAGCCGCCGCGCGGAGCGGTCTCTTAATGAAAGAGACCATTAATGGGGCGCTTCCGCAATTAGCGCGGCCCACGTGACCGCGCGGGAGCGTTCCGCTCCAAACCAGGGACCCCCAACGTGGCCTCTCATCCTCATTCACCCCCCGCCTCCAGGAGTCGAGGGAGGTTTGATCGGCGGTAAATGTTGTTGCAGTTCTGCTCTGCCCCTGGGATACTGCACTTCCCAGGTGCAAAAGAGACGATTTGTTTTCACTAAAAACGTTTCACCTGGAAAATCCAAACTCCAAAACTTGTTGGACGCAAGGGCCTCCTAGAATGTTCCTGGAGACTCGTGGGTGGGGGGGGGCGGTTGTGGGCAGAATGCCACGTGGAGGGGGGGGGTAGGTCCTTATTCATCATTAGCGACCACAACAAAACCCAGGCCGGTTGTGCAGCGCTCTTTTGTGTGCAGCCCCGGGCCGCGAATTGTCCCGGGCACATCGAGAGGAATGGAGGAGGGAGGCCTCGAGTTGCGAGTTCAGCCGCGGCCTAGCCCGACCCCGCCCCCCTCCCCAGTGCCCCCCCACCCCAGTGCCCCCCCCCACCCCTGTCCCCGCATCCGCCAGCACGGGGGGAGGGGCGCGCGCTGTTATTAGAGCGCGCAACCCGACACCTCGAGCAGGCCCCTAATGGGCACCACAACGACTCCTGCTGCTGCTGTTGTTGTTGTTTCCACTCGTGGCGCCAAACAAGGGCGCCGGGCCCCGTCCTCCCTTCCGTAATGGGCCCCCTTCCCCGCCCCACCCCCCCATCGCGTCCTCATCATCACCGGGGCACATTGCGCGGACACGTCAGAGCGTGCACATACAGAAACCAGGAACGGTTTCGCTAAACCCGGTAACCTTTTTTGAAACGTTTACCGGTTACAAAGATTACAAACCGGTAACCGATTTCGGTGGATTTGTTGTGTGCACAGATTATGACGCGCCAATGGGGACATTCGAACTGCACGTCGGTGTGAGCCGCCGCGTGGTGATGCCATTGACCCAAGTTTATCGATTTGAAGCTAAAGGCGCAGCCCTGCAATTGGTCGCTCACGCCACTGCTGGTGGAAGGGGCCCCACTCAAGGGTATTTGGTCTACTCCTCCACGTCGATCTGTCGTCCACGCTGCCCAGACGTGTTCGTGTAAGAGGTGGGGTAGCCACACTTCGCCACACCACGCGCGACCTACCGGTCACAGTCGCTGTGACAATCGCTGCCAACCCGCGGGGCGCACAGAGGCGGGCACCGCCGCTTTCACTGCCGCGCCGGGAGTTCGAGTCGACCTGGCGACCCTCTGCATCGCGGGTCCAGGGCACGTGGACAAACACATCCACGTAAACACTCACAGCCATGTACATACACACACAGAGTACACGCACAGTACGTACACACCTGCACGCATGAATACATAAACATACGCACTTACTTGTACGTCAACATACGCATGCACATGTGTGTCAACAGGGCCAACCTGGGCCAAACCCACCGAGTGCCCACGACTACACAGAGGCCCTGCTGCTCGACCCAGTGGTGGCAATTCCACATTCCTATGGCGGAGGCGAGTATCGCAATATGACAACCACTCTAACAATAGGTTGTTACCCTTTCTGGCAATGAAACAGGTGTCAAGATGTAAAAACACCAAATTGAAACCTTTTACAAGGAATCATGTCTGCATTAACCACAATACTTGTGGTCAGAATGCAAACAAATGACGAACTCTGATAATGTATGGGCATTGTCTTTGAAACTGATTTGTCCACACCAGAGACGGCTTTCTTTTGAGCCTGGTCTCACAACGGTGTTAGACCAGAGTCTCAAGTACAGACAGGAGTCTCACAACGGCGTCAGACCAGAGTCTCAAGTACAGACAGGAGTCCTTGAATACGGATTCTGTTTGGTGCTTTAACATGTTGACACCTGTTTTTTGCCAGAAAGGGTAAAACCTATGAGGACAACCACTGTTGAAGAATAGGAGGTCAGAGATGATGATGATGATGATGATGGGTGATGATGATGATGGGTGATGATGATGATGATGATGGGTGATGATGATGATGATGATGGGTGATGATGATGATGATGGGTGATGATGATGATGGGTGATGATGATGATAGATGATGATGGGTGATGATGATGATGGGTGATGATGATGGGTGATGATGATGGGTGATGATGATGATGGGTGATGATGATGGGTGATGATGATGATGGGTGATGATGATGGTGATGGGTGATGATGATGGGTGATGATGATGATGGGTGATGATGATGGTGATAGGTGATGATGATGATGATGGGTGATGATGGGTGATGATGATGATGGGTGATGATGATGATGGGTGATGCTGATGGTGATGGGTGATGATGATGATGATGAGTGATGATGATGATGGGTGATGATGGGTGATGATGATGATGGGTGATGATGATGGTGATGGGTGATGATGATGAGTGATGATGGGTGATGATGATGATGATGGGTGATGATGATGATGGTGATGGGTGATGATGATGATGATGAGTGATGTTGATGGGTGATGATGGGTGATGATGATGATGGGTGATGATGATGATGATGGGTGATGATGATGATGGGTGATGATGGGTGATGATGATGATGGGTGATGATGATGGGTGATGATAATGGTGATGGGTGATGATGATGATGATGGGTGATGATAATGGTGATGGGTGATGATGATGATGGGTGATGATTATGATGGGTGATGATGGGTGATGATGATGATGATGGGTGATGATGATGATGGTGATGGGTGATGATGATGATGATGAGTGATGATGATGATGGGTGATGATGGGTGATGATGATGATGGGTGATGATGATGATGATGATGGGTGATGATTAGTATTTTATTATTCGTCTTCTTTACTGAGCAAAGTCTCACTGAGACTCAAGACTCTTCTACAGGAGGGTCCTGCCAAGACTTCGCAGTAGTGGTGACGATTGCCATGCAGTGTTTCGCAATTCATAAGAAACATTAATTAATTAGAGTATTATTTACTTAACACACGCACGTGTAGATGTGCATCGTCATCATTCCGGCGCCGATCTCCAATGTCAACAGCGATGACGCAGCCGCGGTCCGTTCTGCGTGCAAAGCAGCGGCCCTGTGTGTGCGTGTTACACGTGGGTGGTAACAGCAGTCACGAAAGCTCTAAATCGAAAGTGTATACACATGTTTGTATACGTGTATGTGAGTGTGTTCCTGGAGGCGTGTGTTGGAAGCGGTAGCGTAGCTGTTCACGTGCTGCGCTACGAACCCGAATACCCGAGTTCAATTCCCGTTCATGGCCATCACCAATCACGATTATCTGAAACAACGAATATCTGGCGGATTACAGGCGGGCATCGCTACCACCGCCTGGCCTACGGGAGATGGAGCCACGGGGAGATGGAGCCACGCGGATGGCGATGCCATGGGGCTATTGAATGTGTTCAGAGGTGGAGCGAGGGGTCAGTGGAGCCCATTGGGATGTGGAGACAAGGCACGGCATGTTGGCCCCAGGTGTCGCTGGCTGTAGGGATAGCTGGGCCAGACCAGGCTCACTCTCGTTGGCTGTAGGGAGAGCTGGGCCAGACCAGCTCACGCTCGCTGGCTCTAGGGAGAGCTGGGCAAGACCAGCTCACGCTCGCTGGCTCTAGGGAGAGCTGGGCCAGGCCAGGCCAGGCTCACTCTCGCTGGCTGTAGGGAGAGCTGAGCCAGACCAGCTGACGCTCGCTCCGCTTTTCCCGCAGTGAGCGGCTCGTCCTGGAAGAGGCGGCTCTGCTTGTCAATGGAGGTGGCCGCTCTGGATGAATGTGGCTTCGACTCTCTGCTCGCTGTCTGTCTACGTGCGCGCCGCGTGGGAGCCGGCGGGGGAGGGAGGGAGCACGTGGGAGGGAGTTGTTAGTGGGGGTAGGGGGAGGGGTGGCGGGCGCGGTGCCCGCGGAGCCGGGGGGTGGGGTGTGTGGGGGGGGGGCAGCTGAGTGAGTGTCTGCCCCGTAATGAGAGCCCGCGCAGACGGGGGGTTGCTGCCTGTTGTCACAGAGCCGAGCGCGCCCCGTCCATTAGTGGCGGCCGCCGCCACGCCGGGCCGCTCCGGACTGTTATTACAGCAGCAGCAGCACAAGTAGAAGCAGAGGGGCGGCCTCCTCCTCCTCCCAGCGCATAGCGCGGACGCCGAGACACACGCACGCACACCCGTAAATAAAGATCCCTCGTAGCCCCTGGCGGAGCAAGTGCTGCTGTTCGCGAGTCGCGGCGCCACTGAAGGCCGACACTGGCACACGAGTGGGGGGGGGCAGCATCACGCCCGGTCGCCCTCGTCTTAACCCAGGCTCAGTCGATCTAAGGGAGACCCAAAACTCAGGTCGCCAGGGTCGGAGCGTTCTATTGGGCCGCCGCTCTCACACACACACAGACACACACACAGACACACACAGACACACACAGACACACAAACACAGACATACACACACACAGACATACACACACAGACACACACACATACACACACAGACACACACAGACACCCACAGACACACACACACAGACATACACACAAACAGACACACACAGACACACAGACACACACACAGACACACACAGACACACACAGACACACACACACAGACATACACACAGACATACACACACACAGACATACACACACACAGACATACACACACACAGACATAGACACAGACATACATACACACACACAGACATACACAGACACACACACAGACACACAGACATACATACACACATACAGACACACACACACACAGAGACACACACACACAGACACACACACACAGACATACCAGTTTCCGGTTAGCCGCACTTATAAGAGATATCTCTCGCAATAAACAACACGCACACACACTCAGTCACAACTCACACACAACACACGCACCAGGCGCACATACAACACATGCACCACACACACACATGCTGGCGCGCACGCACACACACACGCGCACGCAGCCGCCGTCATTATCTTGCTGCGCCGTCAATTAGGGTCTGGGCTCCATACCGCGCCGCGCCCCGAGGAGTAATCCCCCCTCCCCCCAGCGAGATGCGCCACCACTCACACCCCTCACAGCTGCTGCACGGCACGCACCTACACACACACGTGCACACAAAGACACAGACCCCCCGTGTAGCCTACACGTGCATTTGGAGCAAGTGTTGTTAGCGAGCGTCTATTAAGGCTGGACCTGGGGGTCAGTGGCCAGCACCAGGCCCGGCCACGTTTGTCTCCCGAGTGGCGACGAGTACACATGGAACTCACGTGGCCGGGTCTGTGGCGCAGCGCGACAACCACTACACTACCGCCCCTCGCGCACGGGTTCCACATACAATGTCTCATCAGACACCGGTCCTGTGCTTTGCTCGTGTTGAATCAATGCTGCTGGAATAACGCACCCCAGAAGGCCGTGTGGCTCTCTCTGGCTCTCATCTGTCTCTCTGTCTGTCTCTCATCTGTCTCTGTTTCCCTGCCTGTCTGACTGTCTCTCACCTGTTTCTCTGTCTGTCTCTGTGTCTGTCTCTCATCTCTCTCTGTCTCTCATCTGTCTCTGTTTCTCTGCCTGTCTGTCTCTGTCTCTCATCTGTCTCTCTGTTTGTCTCTCATCTGTTTCTCTCTCTCTCTGTCTCTCATTTGTCTCTGTTTCTCTGCCTGTCTGACTCTGTCTCTCATCTGTCTCTCTGTCTTTCATCTGTCTCTGTGCAGAGCGCGCCGCGGGCTATATCCGCAGCGGTCTATGCTTTTCAGTCTGGCTCGCCGACTGATGTGCCCCCTCGGAGTGGGGGGGGAGTTCCCTCTCTCTATCTGTTCATCTGGAAACGGGACCAACACTCTCGCTCGCTCTCTCTCTCTCCTCGCCGTCCACGCTAAGTGCCGGTGTCTCTCCCGGGCCGTGGCGACACGCGATGTCCCGGCCGGCGGTCTCTGTCTGTTCTCGTGATTGCTTCTCAGACGCAAGAGGTCGCGGTTCTTGACCCTTCCCTTGCCCCTCCCACTACCCCCGCCCCGGTCCAGTGGTCGACATGTGCCGCCTAACGAGAGCGCAACGCTCCCCGTGGTAACGCCGGCGCCTCACCGCGAGGGCCGCTTGGCTGTGAGTGCAGTTTGGATGTTCCCCCCTGCATTGCATGGCGATTGCTCTGGGTTCTCCGGTTTCATTCCATAGCTTACAAATGCTAAACGCATGGTTCGTTTGGACATCCTTCAGCGGCCTTCGAGCATAATTTCAGCGACATTGGTTCAACACAATCAAACTCTGGACCGGGTTCGATATTCAATGTCTCATCAGCAGAGTCGGGATTGAGTGCATCCTATCATTCAGATTGGTTCAATACAAGCAAACTCTGGACCGGTTTCGATATTCAATGTCTCATCGGCAGTCGTCAGCTTGCTTGTAGCGACGCCGGTGGACTGCCCGCGCTGTCTGCAGAGCAAAGGCGCTTCTCGGTTCAAAGGTTACAGCCCACGGGGCCAGGAAGGGAGAGGCTCTGTGAGTGAATGTTCGTGAGACGCCGGAGAGAACGGGGAGGCGTGGGGTGCGGGAGACGTGGAGGGGGTGAAAGTTTGGTGTTCGGCAGCGGGGAGCCCTCCCACCCCTCCCCTCAGGACCCCCCCGCCCTCCACCCGAGTTCTAAAGTCCACCGAGCTCTGCTGACGAGGCGGGCGACCGGCGTCACCGCTTATCTCGCGCGCGGAAGTGAGGGCGAGGGTTGGGGTCAGGGGTTAGGAGCGAGGGACGGGGCTAGCGTTAGCGATGCGGAGAGGGTTATGGTTAGAGGGAGAGACAGAGAGTGTGGGGTTATGCTGACTGCTAAGGTTGTGGTCAGAGATGCTTGAACTCTGGGTCGGGTTGGGACCAACGGTTCGGGTGAGAGAACGCCTCAGGGCCAGAGCTGGGGTCGGATGTTAGCTGGGGGCGTCAGGGCCGGTCTCCGAGGAAGACTTGGCAGGGGACCGGGTGACGTTGGGGCGGGTTCTCAGCAGGAGATCGAGAGCCCGTGCCCCCCACGCTGCCCGTGCCCCCCCCCCCCCACGCTGCCCGCGGCATTCCGTGAAGGTGGCCGTGGAACGAAGGCGGAGAGCCTCCTCGTGCCTGGGTGTTTTTAAAATGAACTCGTTGACTGACGCATCGATCCACTCGTCGTCACATGCACACAAAGACAAAGACTCTCCATATAGCCTTTTAAACACTGTTCAGGCAAGTGCTGTTATTGAGAAGAATTAAGACCGGCACGGCACACGAGGGGGTGGGTCGCCAATTCCACGCCGGGCCGCATTTGTATCCCCAGTGCGCAGCACGCAAACCGCGACACCGCCACTCTCCGAGCCGACTGGCACACGGCGCCACAGGGACACGCACGCACGACGGCAAAGGTCCCCCGTATAGCTTTAACAGACTGTTGGGACAAGTACTCGCCTCCCATTGGTCTCTCCGTGTACATCTTCGAGATTGTTTTCTCTCTATCGTATGCGATAACTACGATGACAAGCCGTGATCGTTTTGCAATCAGTAACATCATCGGATGCTCCATGAATGGCCCGCGGCGCGTTCCGCTCTGTGAAGTTCGCCACACGAGCAGCGATGATTCACAACTCCGATCCTCCTGACGCAATCATCTGGCTCATCAGCCTCCCCAGTGTGCACATGGCAGGTGTCGCTCTGCACTACATCAGCCAAACGAAGAACACGTGGCTTTTCAGACCAACCGCACTAAGCACCGTTAGTTTAAGAGACAACATAAACACGCAGACAATGATGGCAGCTGCCTGATGATGCTGGTTGTAGCCATCAGCGAAACGGCCGCACCCAATAGAGGTGCTGTCGCGGCAGAAGTTGGCTGTGTGAGATGGAGGAGGGTGTACGAGACGCATCTTTACTTACGCAATCTGACCCAACAATCTTTAATGAATTCACTTGCTTCGCATGTCAGCCCCTCCACGTCAAAATACAAGAATGTTTGACACATCCCATCAGCCACGCGGCCTTCCTGCTGAGAATGCATCAATCGGGCGGTATTTTGGTTCAACGCGAGCAAAACTTCGGCCGGTTTCGACCTCCTGGGTCTCATCGACAGAAGCGGGGGAAGCGGCGGGTGGCGGCGCGATGCGTCTGGAGGTGGATGGAGGAGCGGCTCCTTCATCATGCGAGGGAGTGGGGGGGGCTCAGGACATCCCGAGCGGAACTCACCCCGAGTTGGGCGCGCAAACACCGCGGGGGGAAGGGCATGGGCTGTGTCGGGGGGAAGGCCATGGGCTGTGTCTGGGGGAAGGGCATGGGCTGTGTCGGGGGAAGGGCATGGGCTGTGTCGGGGGGAAGGGCATGGGCTGTGTCTGGGGGAAGGCCATGGGCTGTGTCTGGGGGAAGGGCATGGGCTGTGTCTGGGGGAAGGGCATGGGCTGTGTCGGGGGGAAGGGCATGGGCTGTGTCGGGGGGCCGTGGCGGTGACGCTGCGCAGCAGTTCAGCGAAGAGGCGGGGGAGCGAGTCTGGCTCAAGGAGGCGTGAGCGTGGCCTGGTGGGGAGGCGGATGTATGTACAGTATGTTGAACTTCTTTCGCACCGTAAGAGGGAGACACGGGGGGTGTTTGACGGGAGGGGGAGAGGACCAAAGGGGCACAACCGGGAATGATTTCGGTCGCTCGTGAAAGAGTGGGGCCCCGGCTGCACGTGGCGTCTGTCCCAGCCTTCCCGGACATCTCTGGGCGCCCTTGTCACGTGGTGTGATCATTGTGCCAACTCGTGACACTGAGAGTGGCTGCTCTCGCACAGTGTTCGCTCGCTGTCGTAGAGAGAGGACGGCTCCGAGGCGCCATGAGGAGGAGGAGGAACCAAAGACGAGCAGGAGAGTAGCAGCAGCAGCAGCCACGCGGTGAGCCGGCGCTTCCAACAATTAGCCAAGCTCTGCGGTCCTCTATATAGCAATATGTTCGTTCGTTTCTCAAACCGCTTGTGATTGTGAGGGTTGCGGCGGCAGCATCTTGAGTGGGGCAGTCCAGGCCTCTCTCTCCCTGGCGACGGACTCTGAACTCTTGCAGGTGAATCCCAGGCCTGCCCAGGCCAGCTGAGCGACTTAGTCCCACCAGCGTGTCCCGGGCCGGCCCCGGAGCCGTCGCCCCCGACTAACACTATCACAAAGCCCCTTCAGAATGGTTCAGACATATACAGATCAGAGAACCTCGACCGGAAACGGGATACCGGGGACACCCCCCTGGAGCCAGGCCCGGGGGTGGTGTTCGCCGGCAAGCGGCTGGTGGCCGCGTGACCCCCCCCCCCCACGTCACCCGGTGGGGCCCAGCCCGCGGTGGCCACGTGGCGTCGTGCCGTGGGCCACCATCCGCAGGACGACGGCTGAGGGGCGGGGCGGTGCCGGGGTGGTTGGGAGAGGGATGGGTCTCGGACGGACTGGACCTTGGCAATGGATATAGTAATATGTTCTGCCAATTAATGAGTGTTTATACACGTGGAAGAAAATCGGAACAAGCGGACAAAATCCTCATGTGCGGGGGGGAACACTCAATCCCGTTTAGATGAAACAGGTGAAGTCCACATGTTTGCTGTACTGCCTTCTCCCGACATGGCAGAGTACGGCTCTTCCAACCCTCGCTGCTTCCTCCACCTTGGCTGGATCCCAGTCATGTGTGTCACTACTGTGTGTTGAACTTCTCTCGCACCGCACGTAGCCACCCGTGCTAGTCGGAGGTGGGAGGGAAGGACCACAAACTAAACACAAAAAGCAGTGGCGATGCGGTGGTGCATAGCCACCACCGCCACCTGGCTATTAGCGGAGTTGGTGGTTGTGGGGAAGATGAGCTGCTATGGGATGGGGGGGGGGTGAATAGCTGGCGCCTCGTTTGGGGGGCGCATCTAGTAACTTCTTGGGGAACGGAGGGACCGTGCAGCAATCTAAACCTTGATACACATGAGCCCGACATCAATAACAACACAAGTACGTCCAATGTCTCTCCCGTGGTGAGAATCAATAAGATAACCATTTTCGGAATCTCAAGCGGGGGGAGGAGTGGGCGGGCGGCTGTCGCCCCTGTCCCCCGCCCCCTGGACCCGCCACCGGGGCTCTGGGGGCTGCTGGTTTGGAGCGAGAAAGGCGCAGGGGAACAAGTCCCCCATTGTTGCGCGTCGGGGCGCAGCGTTCCCATGGGGTGAGCCCCCCCCCCCACACACACCGCCCCCCGCGGGCAGCCCCCCCGCGCGCCCCCCTTTGTGCGCCCGCTGCTGTCAGTCAGCGCTCAGCGCGGCGCACTCCACCGCCGCAAGAGCCCATTTGTCTCCGTCAGTTCGGAATTAATGGCGAGTGAGGCAATGGACATTACATCATCATAGCGGCTTGTCACTCACGCGCCGCGCGGACGAGTGTGAGTGAGAGAGTGTGAATGAGTGTGAGTGTGAATGAGTGTGAGTGAGTGTGAGAGTCAGTATGAATGAGTGTGAGTGAGTGAGCGAGTGTGAGTGAGTGTGAGTGAGCGAGTGTGAATGAGTGTGAGTGAGAGAGTGTGAATGAGTGTGAGTGAGTGTGAGTGAGAGAGTGTGAGAGAGTGTGAATGAGTGTGAGTGAGCGAGTATGGATGAGTGTGCAGAGTGAGTGAGTGTGAATGAGTGTGAATGAGAGAGTGTGAGTGAGAGAGTGTGAGTGAGCGTGAGTGAGTGTGAGTGAGTGAGTGTGAATGAGTGTGAGTGAGAGAGTGTGAATGCGTGTGAGTGAGAGAGTGTGAATGAGTGTGAGTGAGAGAGTGTGAATGAGTGTGAGTGAGAGAGTGTGAATGAGTGTGAGTGAGCGAGTGTGAATGAGTGTGAGTGAGCGTGAGTGAGTGAGTGAATGAACGAGCGCAGAGACAACGGGACGATGCCGTGGACGAATGTCCACGTGTGTGTGCGTGCGTCTCCGGTATGTGGCATCAACGCACATGCAGTGAATGTGCCCTGTGAGGATTCCCACGAAGCATAATATTCGTGTTGGTCCCTTTACGGAGACCCACGTGGGGACCGCAGCTCTGGCACGAATCGACACTCGTTTGGCTCAGGATAGCCCCAGAGATCCCATCCCGCCACCATGCTAATGTGTTATCATGTTGTGTTGCGTTTCATAGGCTTACGTCGAACTGAGACCCATATGAAACAGAGACGGCCCTTGCCTATGAACTAAACTTGTTGTTTTTATTTGCCCAGGTAAGGCCCACTGAGCCACGTAGCTCTTTTTCAAAAGCGACCTGGCCACAACCGATAGCTCAACGAAGTGGCTTATCATGTGGACATTTATACCAGCCAAATACTCTAAACGCACGTTTCCAAGTTTGGAGGGAGAAATCAGAGTACCCGGTGAGAAATTCACGCGACCACGTGGGGAACATACAAACTCCACATATACAGGTGTCAGGGCTGGGATCAAACCCATGACCTCCTGTACACCAGGCGGCAGGTCACGAGGAATGGGTCGAGCAAGCTGACTGCTCATGAGGCATCGCGCCACAGTGTAATCGACTCAGATCAAACACTGCGACTAAGATCAAACACTGCCAGAAGGCCGTGCTGCTGATGGGATGTGTGAAGGGAACTGTTCGGTCCATGTGGAGGGACGGATCTGTGAGTGAGTGAGGTGCAGTGTCCACTCAGCTGCTGCTGTCGTCCCACTGCGGTGGTCGTGGGGTCCACCGCCCAATGGCCACCACCCCCTCCCCTCATTCCCCCCCGCCCCCTCCCCTCATCCCTCCCCACCCCTCCCCTCAGTGTCCACTCAGCTGCTGCTGTCGTCCCACTGCGGTGGTCGTGGGGTCCACCGCCCAATGGCCACCACCCCCTTCCCTCATTCCCCCCCGCCCCCTCCCCTCATCCCTCCCCACCCCTCCCCTCATTCCCCCCCGCCCCCTCCCCTCATCCCTCCCCACCCCTCCCCTCATCCACCCCCGCCCCCTCCCCTCATTTTCCCCCGCCCCCTCCCCTCATCCCTCCCCACCCCTCCCCTCATCCACCCCCCGCCCCCTCCCCTCATCCCTCCCCACCCCTCCCCTCATCCCTCCCCACCCCTCCCCTCATTCCCCCCCACCCCCTCCCCTCATCCCTCCCCACCCCTCCCCTCATCCACCCCCCGCCCCCTCCCCTCATCCCTCCCCACCCCTCCCCTCATTCCCCCCCACCCCCTCCCCTCATCCCTCCCCACCCCTCCCCTCATCCCTCCCCACCCCTCCCCTCATTCCCCCCCACCCCCTCCCCTCATCCCTCCCCACCCCTCCCCTCATCCACCCCCCTCAGTCTCTGCGGCCACCGTCACCCGACCCCTAATGAGGGGCTCGGCGTTCGGAAGTGAGTCAGTCGGAAGGGTTGTGGTGGAGCTGCTTGCAGGAGCAGTGCGTGGGAGTGGGGGGCCGTGGAGGGGGGCAGAGGAGGGGGGGCAGAGGAGGGGGCACAAGAGGAGGAGGGGGAGCAGAGGAGAGGACGGTTGGGCGGGAGACGATGGCGTGGGAGATGCACAAATGGGTCTATAATGGTGCGGACCGATAGGCGGAATTAACGTCGCAACAATGCTGGGCAGATGATTGCACCTCCGAGCCATAACTGTCCCCTACAGATAAAAAAATAAGAGTCGTTTTTTACACATCACATGACAGTAGATGGTGGAAGATGTCACATCGTGGATGATGGTATACGATGATGGATAGTAGATGTTGGATGATGGCGGGGATGGTGCATGGTGGTGGATGATAGTGGGTGATGGATGAGGAGATGACACACGTGGGAAACGAGGCACGGGCGGATATCGGAAAGACGTTGAGGGCGCCCGGGGGGGCGGGGGCACGAATCCATATCGGGTGGTGGGGTGCGAGGGGGGGGAGACACGAGGGGGGGGGGGAGGAAGGATCTGCCGACTCGCTGCCTGACTCGAGTGGGCCACGTGGGTGACTCGGGCTCGGTGGCCTTCCCTTAGCTCGACCAGGGCCCGGAGTGGCTCAAGAGCAATGCCCAGGGCGAGGGTGACGTGACGGATGTCCGCCACGCAGACCGCTGGGGAGACTCGGCTGTGACTCGCACAGTCCACGAAAAAGTGGTCTGATCAACGCGATGCTCGGCCATCTTTGTGTCCCCAGTGATAATGATTATACACTACGCACTTGTTTCAGGCTGAGTCGACCTAGGGGAGGCCCAGGACCGGTGCAGACACTCGTCACTGGTGTTGGCCGTGAGCGGAAATCAGGTTCGTGGCGCAGCGCGCTAACCTCTCCACACGTACTCACACACGTACACACACGTACCCACACACGTACACACACACGTACTCACACACGTGATCACACACGTACACACACACGTACTCACACACGTGATCACACACGTACACACACACGCACACACACACTTACACACACACGTGATCACACACGTACCCACACACGTACACACACACTTACACACACACGTGATCACACACGTACCCACACACGTACACACACACTTACACACACACGTGATCACACACGTACCCACACACGTACACACACACGTACTCACACACGTGATCACACACGTACACACACACGTACTCACACACGTGATCACACACGTACCCACACACGTACACACACACACGTACTCACACACGTGATCACACACGTACACACACACGTACTCACACACGTGATCACACACGTACACACACACGCACGTACCCACGCACGCGCGCTCCACTTCCTGCGCGCCGCCTGCCCAAGCAAGCGCAGTGCGCCTCCAATTACGCGCAATTAAAAGGGTTCAGCGCGCGCCGCCGCCATGACCGCTGTGGCCGCCGTGGCCGCGATTGTTTCCATGCTGCGAGGTTAATGCGGTGCGAGCGGCACGGGTTCGGGCACGGATCGTGCGTGACATCACGAGCTGCTCCTAATTCTTCGCTTCCTCCCAGCGGCACCGCCGCCGCCGCTGCCACCGCGCTCTCTCCGCCTGAGTGAAGCATCGAGCGAGTGATGTCCGTCCCCGCCGCGTCCCCTTCAGCCCCTTCACCGACACCCCCACCGCCCCCCTCTGCACGTGGCCCCGTATAGAAGTCGCCTCCCCCCCCCCGGCAGAGCCCCCCCTCCCCTCCTCCGTTCTCCCACGTGTCCCCCACTCAAGGTCGAGGAAGGGGTAACCGTGATGCGGATCAGCGAGATGTAACTGCTTTCCCGGCGAACGGGATCATCATCGTCATCATCGTCAATCATCACGTTTGCTCTCTCTGCTGTCATCGTCACCATACCCAGCAGTGCCGTGCACGTGAGGTATAGTCACGTGGTGGACCCCGCTTTTTGAGAACCCCCCCGTTTCTCTCTGCGTCTCAATTTTTGACGGTTGAATTCCCTCCCGCGATCGTCTCTTTTCCCAAGTCCTTACAACAAAAACCTGCTCGCTTCAAGAAACACGTCCTGTAGTCTTACCTGTTACAACTTTGACAGTGCTGTCTGTTGCTGGCCGCGTGATGTTGTTGGCCGTTTCGGCCTGCACGAAGCAACTGTTTGAAAAAAACCCCGCGTCAGCTGCTGCTCTGGAGAGTTCCTCCTGACAAAGGCGGCCATGCCACAGGAATCTCCCCGCGTCCTCTGGGATTCGTCCTCTGCGCTACGAAGAGGTGTCAGGCGTAGGGGGCTGAGCGGGGAGGGGGCTTCCCCCTCCCTTTCTCCCCCGCCTCGTGGGACACGCCACCTCGTTAATGGGCGAGTTGTGACCACGCGCGCCGCGCGAGGTCACGGCGTGGGCCCGAAAGCAGCCAGGTAGATTTCCACTGGCGAGGGAAACGAGCCAGCGGGGAGCGTGCCACCACTTCGTGCCACTTCCACCACCCCCAACCACAAGGCCCCCGCCCCCGCCTCCTCCTTTCTTCCCCGGCGCCCGGTTGGCGCGGTGGCAGCAGTCGCGCCTCCCAGCGATCAGCACGTGGGTGAGATCCCCGACTCGGGCTGCAGTGTGATGAGCGCATCGTACGAACTCGGTACCCCGAATTCGATTCCCGCTCACGACCCATAGAAGTAGCGAATAAATGAACCGGTCCTGGGCCTCCCCTAGGTAGACTCAGCCTGGTGCAGTGTATAGAACACCAGCACTGGGGAGACAAAGGCGGTCAGGCATGCTGTTTGCCACCAATCCCCTCGGCCTGCTTAGCTTGCGGGAGGTGAGGTTGGGAGGCTGGGTGCCCAGGTGAGTGGCGGTTAGGTAAGACAACGTGACCTACCCAGTCCCGTGAATGATGTCGTGATGGCGCGGAGGAGAGTATTAGATGGAGGGTCAGGTGACGAATGGTGAGGGTCAGGTGTGAGTTAGGGGAGTGGGTGTGTTGTTGAGTGAGTTAATGGCTGAATGGGTTAGTGTTTAAGCGGGTGAATGGGTGAGTGGGTGGGTGAGTTGGTGGGTAAATTGATGGGTGAGTGGGTGAGTCGATGGGTGAGTGGGTGGGTGAGTTGTTGGGTATATTGATGGGTGAGTCGATGGGTGAATGGGTGGGTGA
Organism: Lampetra fluviatilis; assembly: GCF_964198595.1. Taxonomy (NCBI): domain Eukaryota; kingdom Metazoa; phylum Chordata; class Hyperoartia; order Petromyzontiformes; family Petromyzontidae; genus Lampetra; species Lampetra fluviatilis. The sequence goes on from NC_136289.1 coordinate 14,986,680, forward strand.
GTTGGTGGGTAAATTGATGGGTGAGTGGGTGAGTCGATGGGTGAGTGGGTAGGTGAGTTGGTGGGTAAATTGATGGGTGAGTGGGTGGGTGAGTGGGTGGTTTATTTGGTCCCAGGTCTCCACGTACTCGTGTGCTCACGCACGCGGCGAGGCCGATGTCGCGCACCGCGCTCCGTGAGTGTCGGAGGCGCTCGTTACGAATCCGCGGTGGGGGGAGCGCTGCGCTCGCGGGAGTCCAGGGACTTTAAACGGGCGGCAGTGAAAGGCCCTTTGCGGGAGAAGGCCAATTAACGGGACCCCGGCACACGCGGTGGTCGGTTTATACAAAGAGCCCTGCCCCTACCACTGCCCCCGCCTCGTCGCCTCCACCACAACCACCGACGCCATTGGAGGAAATCCTTAACTTCACACCACCTGTTCGAGTGTGAGGGCTGAAGGTGATGGGGGGTCGTGGGGGAGCGAGGGGATAAGGGGGTGGGAGATCCCCGTCTGCTCCCCCCTCGCGGTAAAACATTAACGCGCCTCACTCGGCCTTCGCGCTCGACTGAGCTGTAGAAATGCGACCGGGGCCTTTGATCGAACCCTGCCGATTGAGACTCACGGGCGCTGTTACCTGCGATTACGTCACCCCCCGTGTGAGCCCGTCTCGGTGTTTGGAGCAATTGAGGCGGCTAGGAGATTGGAGCAGTTGATTCTTGAATGCATCTGTGCGGCGATTCACGTTCTCCTCTCGCTGTGCGTGGGGTTCGAGATCCCTCCGCACACGAAGCAGATGACAAGGTGGCAGGACCCTCCTGAAAAGGAGAGTTGAGACTCAGCGAGGCTCGACTTCAATGCGTGTGCCGGGTGGACATGGCAGGGTCGTGAGAAGCTGCAGCGTCTTGGGGAGGAGACTCGCATTTACTCAGCAGTGGACTGAGCACGGCTGATAATGAGTGTGATGGCGGTGGAGATTGAGGGTTTGGGATAGGGGTGATGGATATAGACTTGGGGGGGGGGGGCAGGGTTCGGCACCGCCCCCCGCGAGAGAGCCCCGCGTGGCTTTGTTTCGCTTGGGATGTCCGTGCCGTGGCTTTTTGGGCGCTCCCCAGTTTCGCTGAGGCAGCGGCCGCGATGAATGAGGAACGGGTTTTGGAGCGAGGTGGCTAATGGGGGGTTGGGGGGCCCAGCCAGGAAAGGGGGGGGGCTCCTCCCGTCCCGCATCCCGTGGGAATTCGACCAAAACCCCTGGATGTTATTTTCGGCTCCAGGGTCTAGTTGACCACCCCGCTCTGCGTTTCCGTACCCCCCCCCCACCCCGTTTCCTCCCCGTGCCCCCCACCCCCAATCCGCTACTGCCCCCCTTTGCCACCCCCGCCCCCTTGGGGTTTTGTCTCAACTTGCGCCTTCTCTTCTCCAGTCGCAGACTCCCTCTCCAAGACAAACTCCCCCCACCCCCCACCCCCCCATCCCCACCTCTCCCGCCCCTCTGCTCCCATGCCCCGGGGCTGAGTTTAGCCGCAGCGCCGCGAGGAAGGAAGCGCTTTCCTGGCTGAGCCCGGGAGAGCTCCGACTTCCTCGACTCTTCCTGTTTGGGGCAGAGGGGTGGAGGAGGAGGTGAGGGGCGCGTCTGGGTGGGGGAGGATGAGGAGGGGGTGTGGGGTAGCGAGGGGGGGCTGCTGTAGGGGTTGTTTATGATTTATGCGCCGCGCACTCGGCTGGTTTGATCCAGTTTCGGTTTGGCGAGGCGCGTGGGGTGGAGGCGGCGAGCCGCCCCGGGGATGCGAGAGCCTTCGCCTGGCTCGATGAGCCTCACCTAACGCCGCCCTTCACAGAGCCGAACCCCCACAAAAGCCCCCCCCCCTCCATTCCAGTGCAAATTCCATCGTGGTCTAGAGTGGGGGGAGGGCGTGGTGAACGTAAGTGCACCCTCACCAGAGTTTCTCGCCCTCCCATTGATAAACATCTCCTCGAGTGGCCGCGCTCACGTTCAGGTCCAAGAGGTCACGGGCACCAACGGACACTGGCCCCTGATGGCGCCGCCTTAACCCGCCCGCCATCGCTGCCTTCCTGCTGCCAGATCTCGCCGCAGCCGCCACGTGACGTCTGAGCTCCGTTCTCAAAGTCGCGTCCATGGAAACGGACGGGAAGCCCCCCCCCCCCGCTGCACTCGGTGGTGCACGTGTCACGTGACACGTGTCTCGGGACGAGAGGGGACTCGGGGGGTACAGTGCGACCCACACGGGGCCGCGGGGGTCTCGGCAGATCCTCATGAGCCCGGGACCTGCACGGACGTGAGCGAGAAGAACCAGTCCTTCCAGGGGGCGGGGCGGGCGGGCGGGCGGGGGAGGGGCTGCGGGCGTCTGGGCTTTGAGTTTAATTCCTGAACCCCCCCCCCCGTGTCTCAGAACAGCAACCACGCCCCCCCCCCCCGCGACTAGTAGTGGTCACGCGTAAACAGCCCCCCACAAACACCCCATCCTGGTTTCTGCGAGCCCCCCATTCCATCCGATCGAAAGATTGTTCTTAAATCCGCCAGGGCGACCCCAACCACGGCCCGTGACCTCGCTGTGTGAGACCCACGGGGCTCCGGGTGGGGAAGCCATCAGCAGCCGCGACAGATCCACCGCTGGATGGATGCCTCTCCAAGCGTCCGCGCCATCTCGCACGACCCCGCGATGACGATGATGATGATAACAACAATGTACCTTCACGCGAGATGAGGGGAAGTCAAGTGGGCCCCTGTCGAGTAGCCAAAGGGGTCCGTGTGTAAATAGGGGAGCAGTGCAGCCTCGTAATTGGGAAGACAGCAATTAGCGTTGACCCCCTCCCTCCCATGTTAAAAAAATGTAGGGGGGGGAACCGCCCCCCACCCCCTCCCCCCTCGGGTTCCCACGCCCATGATGTGGGTGCATGAATGGAACGGTTGAGTGAGTGAAATAATGAAAGAATGAATGCGCGACGGCATTGGCACAGATGGCAGGAGCCCACTGCGATTAGTCATTAACAGCGCCGCGAGATAAGCGCCGCCCGCGGGGTCATCTTCCCGAGGGAGGGGGGGGGCGAGGGGGGAGGGGGGCGAACCCTGCGCCCTCAGCCCCTCCCCGCCGTCGCTACCTCGAGACGACGCTCGCGGCGCCGCACCTGGAGCAGGAACCCGCCGCACGCTCTCGTCACACCGACGATGGTCGCTCTGGGTGCCCCGGAGAGCCTTGCTGAGCCTCAATACTCTTTTCTAGGAGGGTCCTGCCGAGTTGTTTGCAGGAAGGAGCGATGTGGGTGCTCTGCGTGAGGTCCCAGCTGGGTGCTGTGCAGCGAACTCGTTTCACAATTTGCGCGTCTCTCTCCCTCCCCGTGGTCACGTGGGACTTTCTCCGAATCCTCCGGTTTTCCCCTCCACATTTAGAAACATGCCTTTAGATTATTTGGCCGCGAAACATGTCCACATGATAATCCACTTCACTGGGATATTATTTGTGGCCAGATCGCTTCTGAAATAGAACAATTTCGGCTCGGTGGGCCTTACCTGGTTAAATGAAGATAGTTTAGTGTAATACCTGTTACATAGTGTGAGTGTGTTTCATTTACGGGAGGAAGCTGAAGGAAGCCCGTGCACAACAGGGGGAGGACGAGTTACACTCACAACAACAGCCGCTGCCATGAAGTGGCGGTGACGTCGCCACGGCAGGCGAGGTGCACCTTGAGGCCACGTGAAGTTTCGAAGGCTCGTTAGACCCAGGTGCCCCGTTCGTTGCTGTGAGCGTTGCTCCTTTGCCTTCCGTTGTTATCGGAGGACGACCGCCTACCACTGCCCGGTAGCGTCCTTCACGAATCTCCTCCACTCACTCACACTCTGTAGAACATACAAACTCCACGCAAACAGGTGACTACATCGGGAATCGAACCCAAGCGCGTCTTGCCGTGCGGCACGCGTCGTTGTTGCCACTGCCGCCCACACGTGTTTTGGAAAAAATATGGAGCAGCTCTCATAGTGAGGCCCAGGAGACGCTAACGGGGAGAGGAGGCGTAGCATTCCAGCGCAGCAATAAAGCTCCGAAGGGGGAGAGGGGTGCGGAGGGGGGTGGCTTG